>NC_141385.1:13813211-14113211 GCF_017979445.1 Akebia trifoliata | reverse complement strand
CTCCGACTGTAGATACGTTTTATCTTGCGTCAGACTCCCATTCGAAAATCAATTGACTGAGTTTAACTTGTTGACACATCTTTCAAAGCAAGTGAAGCAGATAAAGGAGAAAGAAAATTCGAGAGAGATGGAGAAGGATGAAACACCTTGATCGGACAAAATTTGTCCTTTTTCTACTAATTTTTTAGAGAGATGATGAAACAGGTTGATCAAACGAAAATTTTCACCTTTCTACTATTTATTCTTTAGATAATCCCTAAGTTTCTGGCGGTATCTTAATAGTCTATTTACCTAACAGACCCAACAATTGTATTTTTATCAATAAAACTTCACTGGAGTTCTGATAACTCAAAAGGAACATTCCTTTATAAAGTTTGTTAGAGCAACTCCAAAGAGAATACCCACCCCATACCCATAAATAGATGATTGGGGGAGTTATGGATATCCACTTTAGCTATTCATGGGATATGCGCTTCAATCGTGCCACCCAAATTGGTTATCCATAAATATTTTAATTGGGGTGTAACAAATAAATGTTGGGCTCCTAATAGTAACTCTTCTTCATCCTCATAGACACTCAAACCATCAAACTATACACACACAGATATCATCTTCACAAAACCCTCGAACCAGAAATCTTCTTATTCCTCCTCACATAGACACTCAAAGTAGAAACCCTCAAATCCTCTTTTTCTTCCTCACAAAGATCCTCAACCAACAACCCTCAAACCACAAATCTTAAAGCTCATTTACAAAGGTCATGGAGCTACCCTTATAGCCAACATTGAGGAATCTGTACACAGTACAACCAATGGTCTAATTTTCTTTTCCTCAAAAAATGAAGAGTTTGAGAGGAGCTACCCATTTTGGATCGTGAAAATCCCATGATCCAAAATCTGTAGTGAGGTGGATTATGCATTGGAGGCCCTTTTCTTGTATTGAAGACCCAAAATGGCAGTTGGGAGGGGTGGGTAGTGGGATAGGTCGTGCGTTGGAGTTGCTCTTACCTACAAAACCTTACTTTATCAAGTATGTTACCCAGCAAACCTTCAAGTAGGGATCCATATCACAAATTCAAGTTGATGTGGTTAATTTGTTACTTAACATACCTTGGAGAGGATCCAAACCACATCAATTTGTGTCATCCAAAAACATGATTTGATGCCACAAGGTTATAACGAAAAAATTATTTGAAAAAAGAAAAGTTAATTTTCACCGTTGAATTTTAGTTTTCAATTTTGGAGTTCGATAGCCATCCACTTTCAACACCTTCAATCAAGCTCAAAAATGATGTTTTTTTAGCAAGTTTGAATATGATTTTTTCCATGAAATCTAGAAGATTGTGGTATTAGATTACTAATTTGATAATTCATGTGGACCCAACAATCCTTAGCATGATTTGAAATCATACTAAGTTATTCATACTAGCCTAATTCATAAAGTAAGGTTTGTTCAATAATAAACATGTTGAAGTAAGAGAGTTTTTTAAAGAAAATTACAACAGATAGGTATACCTGATAAATCTCTCTTTCTTTTATTAATAGTTTGTGGACCTCATTTCAGGTTATAATGTTTTTGAAATACTCAAACTACTTTCTTGTTCATCTTCTTCACATAATTAGATTTTCTAACACCAATTGCAATCATTTCCAACGATTTTTATTTTTATTTTTTTTTTATTTTTTTTATAGTAAATGACGAATGAAGAATGATATACTTTATATTATGAACATTTAGATGTTTTTTTTCGATGATTTATTTAAAAAAATTAATTAAGAAGTTGATATTCTAATTTTTTGATGATTATGTCGTAACTTTTGATTCAAGTGTCCATTTCACAATCATGATATAGTCATTTTGGGGATCGATGAGATTTATCCAATATCAAAGTCGGAAAAATGAAAAATCTGAATCACATTTACAGTGTTGAGTTCACCACCTTTATTGTCAATTTAAACTCATGACTTAGTGTCAAGTTCTCCACTCTTTATTGCCTAGTTCGACATTATATTGTGGATCTCACCACTCTTTATTGTCAAGTTCGACGATTTTTATATTAAAATGTTATCGAACTTGACAATAATTAAACATGACTTAAAAGCATCAAGTTCATCAATAATATAACCTATGTCATTGGCTTCAATAATATTAATATTTTGAGTTTGACGATAATTATTGATGAACTCAATGCTTTTAAGTCATGTTTAATTATTGTCGAGTTCAACAATATTTTAATAGAAAATGTCGAACTCGTTAATAAAAAGTAGTGAGCTCGACAATAAAATAATTAACTAGACTATAAAAAGTGGTGAACTTGACATTGTAAATGTGATCCAGTTTTTTCATTTTTCATTTTTATATTTTCAACTTCGATATTGGGTAAATCTCCTCGAAATACCCAAAATGCATATATCATAGTTGCAAATCAAAAGTTACGATGTAATCATAAAAAAAATTAGAATTTCAATTTTGTTCTTCATTTTTTTAAAAATAAATCATCGAAATAAATCCAATAATACATCTAAATGTTCAAAATTAAGAGTGTATCATTATTCTCCATTCATTATTCATAATAAAAATCATTGGAAGTAATCACATTTGTAGTCAAAAAATCTAATCATGTAAAGAAGATGGGAAAAATGGTAGTTTGGGTATTTCAAAAATATTATAATATGAGATGAGGTCCAGTGACTATTAAGAAAAGAAAAATTTACTAAGAATATGTTTGATTGCACATGGAAAATAGGGTGGAAAATCAATTTACATGGAAAATGACATTTTTCAAGTGTTTGATTGCACATGGAAATGGAAATTTATTTTCCACCCCATTCAAAAAGTCCACTAAATCATGAATTTCACTTTTCCACCCCATATGGGTGGGAAAATGAAATCCACCCATATTTTTCATCCTCAAATCTTTCACATTACTTTGATTGAACTTTGTGCGGCTACGCCGTCTAGAATACAACTATTTTCTAGTAAATACTACTAGCTTTAGGTCTCGACTTTCGTAATAGAATATCTTAGTTGTTGAAACTTGACACCATAGAACTAAAAACTTGACAAAAGGAGAGGTTCTAGATGGAAAACAAACCTCAACTTATCATAAATGAGAAATCATGCACACACACACACACACAAGCATCTAATTGCAAAAAAAAAGTTCCAAGGTGTAGTCAATGCACTTTGATGCGTTCCCTTAGGGCACACATTAACAAAACCCATTTTCAGAAGATGTTTGATTATCAGGTTTATGTTTTTTGCAATTAGATGTTTTTTTCCTGTTCCAATTTTAAGATATTCTTGCACTATATATGCTGAAGGATGCCATGGAACTGGATCAACTGCTTGGTTATTTGATCAATAAGGAAGATTATGAGGGGGTGATACTTCTTGGGCATAGTACGGGCTATCAAGTTAGTAATTGTTATTGTTCAATGTTTTTATTAGATTTTGATTTGTGAGCACTTTTTTATTACACTTTCAGAAAACATATGACTTAATTTCATCGAAACATAGGACATTGTGCATTACATGCACCAAGTGCAGCATGCTCCAGAGTAGTCTGTACAGCCATTTTACAGGTACTATTGATTCCAATATAAATTTTTGCTTTTTATTTTTGCAGACTAGTTTCAAACTTTTGTCTGCACTATGGTATTATATTAAAATTTGGCGAAGTTCTGAACTTTTAATCATTTTTTAGTAGAAAATTGAATGCAACTTGAATTCAAACATAAGGAACATAGAAGTGAAATCTTGCTTATTGCCTTTATCTTAACACTTCTTGTGTGTATTAGTGTTGGATTTTTATTTTTGTACAAATTTTAAAATGAATTTTCTCTGGTAAAATCTCATGAGATTGCATACCATGATTTATTTAAGGATGCATGTGTTTTTGTATTTTGAAAGAAGTTAAAAAACCAATAAAAGACAAAAACCTAATAGATTTGTACAAGCATTTACTTTTTATATTTGAGATGCATGATTTCTCATTTATGCTTTCTGCAGCAATTGGTTTTCTATATTACATATATTATGTCAACTTATCATAAACTTGACAATAGGACTTACACACACACACACACACACACACACACACACACACACACACACACACACACGCACACGCACACAAGCCAAAAAAAGAGTGCATTTTGTCAAGGATAATATATGTAACCTTTGTTCAGTTTAGGTCAAGTCTCTAATCATTTTGTATTGTACTTTTACAAGATTGGTATCTTAACTTGGTTGAATTGTTTTTTTAAAATTGATTTATATATCTTATCGCCCACCTATCTTCAATGATCCTAACATTTGTTTAATTTAAATGGTTGTTATTTTTTTCACTGAAAAATGTATCGTAAATCTTTCCATTCCATTTGTTCTTCCTAATTCTTATACTAGTTTTGAAAGATAGATTAACTAAGAATTATACTACATAGTTACATTGTTTTAACATTCTAAATCACAATTGTTGTCCAAACAAATTATTGAAACATTTTTCCTTCGATTAGGCTGTAAAATACGTAGAGTTCGATAGCACTTTCAATGAAAAGTAGAAGAAGTTGGGGAAGTTTTTCAAAGTCTTTTACAATCTGAACAATGTTGCATACAAACTTAAGTTGAAGGAGTTTAGTGAAGCTGCTAAGCTGTACTCAATGGTAATCTTGATTGCATTTCCATCTGATTGGTCCACGACAAAGTTATTTTGTTTTAATAAATTTGTTTTATTTACTACACTTATTTCAAAACAGGTCTTGAAGCTTGAACCTAACAATATAAAAGTGCTTTTTAGGAGAGCCAAAGCATACATGGAGACACTTGATTTGGACATAGCTGAGTTGGACTTGAAGAAGGCTCTTGAGATTGATCGTAATAATGGGTTATCGATAATTTTAAATTGTAAACTTGAATTTGGATTGGCAGTTAGATTTGCATAATTGTTTGATTTTACCTTTTAACAATAAATAATTTACAGCATGTGGTTCAGAAAATAGTTATATTTATGAAAGTTGAAGACGAGGGGCATTTCGGTCTTTTCATGTTGCTAGTTGGGGTCTTAGGTCATCAATTTCAAAACATAAGAGTATCTCCAATATTCAGCAACATGTATGGGGGGATGTGTAAAACCAATTTTTTTTCAAAAGTTCTTATAGTGACAGCCAAAATCGTAACTAATGACTTAATTTTTTTAAAAAAATAAATACCCTATAGTGACAGCCAATAGTGGCTGTGACTATAAGTCCTATATATAACACTAGTTTTGGGAGTAGTTAGCTATCGATAATACATATAGTGTTGGAGGTGTAGACACCCCAATTTGCATGAACCCATTGGAAAGATCCAAATGTCCTCGAATTAATTCCAATTTAGAACTCAAGCCTCTTGGCATCATTATTCATGCGTACATGCATACATGCATACACGCATCATCTCATACTATTTTTGCATACCCATACCTTGTCCCTAATCCGAGCCAATTCTAATTACTTCCATGATCCGATCCGAACCTATATCCATTCTCTAACCTAACCCAAGTCCATATCCTAAATCCATTTCCTAGTCCAACCTAAGCCCATTCCATAAGTCCAATACCAAGCCCACTCTAAGCCCATTCTTTCACACCCCCTCAAAAGATGACACATGTTGATCTCTCATAAGCCCCCAATACCCAAGGCATTATCTAATTGGAGTTCATTGTGAAAATTTAAGAATGACCTTCCCAAAAAGGTTGATCAAACAAAAAAGGTTCGTTAAACCAAAAAGGTTCTTGGGTCTTTGGTAATAATTTATAAAGTTGAGAGAACTTCCAATCATACCCTCAAAAGGTGGGAATCTTCAAATACATACATGGAGTTCTCCCATTAGTTCATTTCAAAATTATACTTCCACCCTTGCTTTATGAGTTATTTACAAATGAACCAAGGTCTACTTTTCACCTACCACTCCACCTTTACACATGTCATTCTCCTACTCACCCTTCCAAAGTACTTTTGTTCTCCCATTGGTCCATTTCAAAAATATACTTTCACCATTTCTTTATGTGTTATTTACAAATGAATCAAGATCTACTTTTTACCTACCACTCCTCTTTTACATATGTCACTCTCTTATTCACCCTCCCAAAAGTGATTTTGTTCTCTCACCTCTATTTACCAAAAAACTAAATATCAAAGAATACTTTTAGGATTTCTTCACAAATGTCATCTTTTATCCCCATACAAATGAAAAATCCAAAAAGAAATAACATAAATCTCATGTCCATTTTCTTTATTTTTAGGGTTGGACCACTTTATCCCCAAAAGTTCTCCAAAAACTCTATAAATACCCTCATTTTCTAAGAACAATTCATGCTCTAAAGCCCCATTCTCTTAACCTAAAACTCTATCAAAATCTATACTGATCTCTTATCTCTCAACCTTCAACTCTCTCAACCCTTAACTACATCCTTCAACTCTCAAGTTCATCTCTTAAGCTCAAGTTCATTCAAAATTTCCAAGGGGGCAAGGTGGGATAATAGTTGTTTATTCATTTTATTTTAACTTGCATCTTCTTCTTCTATCCTCTTTTTTTTTCCTTTTAGAAACCTTTAGGATGTAATCTCCTTCATCCCGAGTAGATTGAACCTCAACCTTGGACATGGAATGCTTGGGGCGGTTTAATTGAAAGGATGGAGGTTGACGCCCTTTTTAACCCATTCTCATATCATGCATCATAATGTACACTATGCACACACATTACACATGTTTGGCTATGATGAAGAAATATGTAACTCTCTTGATGGGATTAAAATATTAAGTTTCTAGCTAAGTATGTATGCATTAAGGTTATAGATCTAAGAGAACTCCATTCATGGAATTTCTCTAAAATCTTAAACCAACATTTCAAATCATACAAAGGTGTGTTGACTCCATAGGATATTTTCACCCATAAGATATTTCTTATGTCAACACCAACATCAAATCTTCTTTCAAAGGGGTACATACACACCATGTGCACCCACCATTTTCATGCATCCCATGCATTTTACTTATTATGCTAATCTTTTTTTCAAAAATAGACAAATCTAAAGGTAACCACCTTAGGTGGAGAGAATGGGGTGCCTAACACCTTCCCCATTCTCTAATCGAATCCCATTACCTAGATTTTAGGTAGACCATACCTTTTCCAAGAATGAGAGTCACTACAATGTCATGAAAAGTAGTTTTCAAAAGAATTGATTCGGGTGTCCATTCACACCCATTTCCAAAAAAGAATGGTGACGACTCCAAACAACGTAGCATTGAGGTTCAAGGATGAACATTCTCATGTCTATAGGAGGTTTTAGCGACGAGCACCGACGACTAGGGTGGCTGTCACAATATGTATTTGCGAAGGTTTTTTTTCCCCATAGCGATAGTCGTGGTCGTCATTATATCCCTATTTTATTGTAGTGATAGATCGAAAAATACATGTAAATGTTCAAAATTAAATGTATATCATTCCTTATTTGTCCTTCACTATAAAAAATTGTCAAAAATTATTGGAATCACCTTTGAAAAGCCCCAAGTAGATGAGGAAATGGTAGTTTGGGTTCTCCAAAAAATATTAAAATGAGAGATGAGGTTGAGGGACCATTTAAATATAAAAATTTTACTAAATGGACTATCTAGGTACCGTCCAAAAGTTAGGGACTATTTAAAAAGAAATCTCTCCCACAAGGTCTATTAAGTTATTTTTCCCATTTATGAACTCACTATACAAAAAAGTAACTTAATTGTAACACTGAGATCGTAATGACATGTGTTATTATTTAGAGTCGTGCTGGGGTGACATTTGGATTTATTGCGATTCTCACATTTTTGACATGTCCAAAAGTTAGGCACATAATCGTAGATGTATTTCCTTGAGATATGAGTAAAAGCATCTACGGTTATGTGCACCTCCACACCAGAAATGTGAGAATCGCATGCAATAAATCCAACGTCACCCCAGCATTAGCATACTATTTAATAGCATACTTCACGTGTGAGAAGAAGAAAAGATCACATTGTCGAATTAAACTCCTAGGGATTTTCAACACTATAGCTAGCAATGAAAAAAGTTTATTTACCCCATCCACTGAATGGGAAAGGTCTTGAGTTTTAGGTTACGTCTTTAACTATAATGCAAAGAAGAAGAAAAAAATCTCATTTTTAGGGATATATATATATATATATAGAAAACTGATAAGTATCTGCCACCTTGGGAGGATCTTGGCGCAAGAGTTAGTATCGATCGATACTAGATTTGGATTCATGAAAAACCATAATTAGGATAATTGGAAATTAATGGAAAGAAGAATGAGAGCTTCCAAAAGGACATAAGGTAAGCCTACTGCCTCTATATATATATATATATGGCTAGGTTCAACAACCAACCTTACGGAACCAACAAGTTTGTCTTCTATAACTTATAAGTTTTGGATTGGGCTCATTTTCTTGTAAGGATAATCTATCCTCACAAGAAAATCGAACCCAATCTGAAACTTCTAACACCATCAAAAATAGTATAAAAATTGTGGATTGTCGATTTTTTATCGAAAATATGTAAATCACTTTTGATGGACTTCAAAGTTTCAAATTGGGCTGATTTTCTGTGAGGGTGATCTCCTCACCATAGAGATCATTCTCACAAAAATTCAGCACAATCCGAAACTTTTAAGTCATATAAGACAATGTTGGCTGCCACCTACACATATATATATATATATATAATATATATATATATATATATATATATATATATATATATATATATATATATATAAGAGTCATGGGACATATGTAAAAACAATGTAATAATGAAAAAAATTCAAAACATGGGTTAGAGGTTTTGGATTGATCGAATTTTTTACAAGGATTTAGAATGTGGACCGTCGATTTTTTACCAATATTTTGTAAACCACTTTTGATAGACTTACAAGTTTCAGATTGAGCTGATTTTTTGTGAGGATGATCTTCTCATCATAGAGAACATCCTCACAAAAAATCAGCTTAATACAAAATGTCTAACCATATTTTGAACAAATATTGTTTTTACATATGTCCCATGATCCGCCCGTGTGTATATATATATATAGGGAACAGATCAAGAGATATATGAAAAAACATATGTAAAAATAATGTAACATTAATAAATTTTCAAAATATGGGTTAGAAGTTTTGGATTGAGTTGATTTTTTGTGAGGATGATCTCTATGATAGGAAGATCATTCGAAAAAAAAAATTAGTCCAATCTGAAACTTCTAACCCCATTAAAAGTGATTTAGAATGTGGATTGTCGATATTTTTGTCAATTTTTGTTAATAATTTGTAAATCACTTTTGATGGATTTAGAAGTTTCAAATTGAGTTGATTTTTTGTGAGGATTATCGTCTCATCATAGTGACCATCCCTTGCAAAAAATCAGCTCAATCCAAAACTTCTATATATATATATATATATATATATATATATAATATATATATATATATATATATATATAATATATATATATATATATATATCCATTTACCCAATAATTTGCCCAACATGTTTTGTCCTACATGGGTTAGAAGTTTTGGAATAGGCTGATTTTTGGTGGAGATGATCTCTATGGTGAGGAAATCATCCTCACCAAAAATCATCCCATTCCAAAACTTCTAACCCCATTACAAATGGTTTACAAAAAATGGACGGTCCACGATTTTTCAACTTGTAAACATGGGGTTAAAATTTTTGGAATGGGCTGATTTTTAGTGAAGATGATTTTCCAATCGTAGAGATCATCCTTACTAAAAATCAGCCCATTTCAAAACTTCTAACCCATGTAGGACAAAACACGTAGGGTAAAGTGTAGGGTGCTGAACATTTCCCATATATTCGGCACCTTACACTTTACCTTACATGTTTTGTCCTACATGGGTTAGAAGTTTTGGAATGGGCTGATTTTTAGTGATGATAATCTCAACGGTTAGAAGATCATCTTCACTAAAAATCAACCCATTCTGAAATTTCTAACCCCATGTTTACAAGTTGAAAATCGTGGACCGCCCATTTTTTGTAAACCATTTGTGATGGGGTTAGAAGTTTTGGAATGGGCTAGTTTTTGATGAGGATGATCTCCTCACCATAGAGATCATCCTCACCAAAAATCAGCCTATTCCAAAACTTTTAACTCATGTAGGACAAAACACATAGGGTAAAGTGTAGGGTGCTGAACGAGACATATGTATATAGGGTCAAGATCAAGGGATATATGAAAAAACATATGTATAAACAATGTAACATTAATAAATTTTCAAAATATGGGTTAGAAATTTCGGATTGAGTTAATTTTTTGAGGGTTATCTCTATGATGGGAAGATCATCAAAAAAATATATATATCAATCCAATCTGAAACTTCTAACCTCATTAAAAGTGATTTAGAATGTGGATCATCGACTTTTTATCAATTTTTGCCAATAATTTGTAAATAACTTTTGATGGATTTAGAAGTTTCAAATTGAGCTAATTTTTTGTGAGGATGATCTTCTCATCATAGTGACCATCTTCGCAAAAAATCAGCTCAATCCAAAACCTCTAACCGATATTTTGAAAAATCATTGGTTTTACATGTCCCATGAACCGCCCCATATATATATATATATATAGGTCTCGTTCAGCACCAAACATTTTGACCAATATTTTAGCCAATCATTTTTGTCCTACATGGGTTAGAAGTTTTGGAATGGACTGATTTTTGGTGAGGATGATCTCTACACTGAGGAGATCATCCTCACAAAAAATCAGCTCATTCCAAAACTTCTAACTCATGTTTTGAAAAATGTTTTATCAAAATATTTACCAAAATGTTTGGTGTTGAACATTTCCATATATATATATTGCAAAACTTTCTATTGTAAGAATGCATTATTTTGCAAATTAATGTTGTTTTATTGAAGGCAGAAAGCATTTGGTAAAGGACGATTATTGTCTACCAGCCACCTTTTTGGATTTTTATTTCTATGTACCTTTGGAAGGTTTCGTACCTTTATGTAGACCGAGTCAATATATGAAGACTCGTGCAAATTACCAGGTCAACTCACCGAGTCCACATATTGAGGCGTCAGGATGTAGCTGAGGAAGATAAAAGGTGGAATTCTTCGTGGCACGTGTGCAAGCTACGCGTTTCCATTGACCTTGATTGATCCATAAGACTGCCCCCACATGTCCACAACATCCTATTTATAAATTTTAATGTAAGACGTTGAGTGCTGTCATGGTCTTTGAGTTCACAAGTCATGAAGGTCGTCTGCAAGGGGTTAATGCCACGTGTAATGCTACTAATCAAAGAAATTACGTGATTTTGATTCTTCGAAACTAAACAAAAGATCTCTTGTGTGAGGAATCTAATCTACATCTTTAACTATCATCACCACAACTTTTAAAGAAATCTTATTTATCCATTTCACTGTGTCGAAAGCTATGTTTGCTTATGAATGTTAATCAAAAACGCTTTCATCGCTTATACTCATTTACCATCACTTCAAAACCTCAAGATTTATTACAAATCTTGATGTTTTTATTTAACGTTGGACGAGTCTTGATAAGGGTTTTTTTCCTTACTATCTTAGTCAGGCAAATCCTGTTCAATGTTAATAGGGTTCGCTGATGCATTAACTTCGTATGGCATGGTAAAAAAAATACAAGGATTATGATCTAACAGTATCCAAATTGACTTGGTTTGTTACTATGTTTTATATTATAAATAGTTAAATGCATGATTAATTTTATAATAAATATGATTAAAGCATGTTATAAATTATAAATTTAAATGTTGGACCCTTATTTTTATTTGGAGTAAAATATAAGATTTGGATCTTTCTCTTGTTCTTTTGTAATCGACTTTTGTCAACTTTTTTCATCAACAAAAAATAATTTATGGACTAAGAATTAATTACATTGAAAATGTTTAAATACAGTAAGTCACATGCATGACAAGGGCATAAGAACTAGTTATGCTTTCTTCAAGACATCAATTATTCAATCTACCCAGGAATCATCTAAACATGACCCTCTAACTAGGGTTGGTTTATATTTGAGATATCACCGTATTTCGAATATGATATACTTTCTTGACTACGGTTTTAAGGAGAATTGATCCGGGAACAGTTTAGAAAACATGTAATCAAGATACAAACACGCAAAGAAAACATTAAGATTTATGTGCTTCTCTTGAGACTGAGTTACGTTTATTGGTCTACACTGATCCCACCATGAAAATAAAGCTCTTTGATAAAAATTACATATTTTCACCACAAAATAAATATTAATATATACCCCCCCAAGAAATGTGGTTACACTATGTGAGAACTGAAAATTTTGACCGGCCTAGAGAAACTTTAGAATGATTTACAATGAGTCCTTGTTGACCAATATCATCAAGCTCCATAAATCATAACAATGGCATCGTCCAAGTCCCTTGCCAAAAAAAACTTTTATTTTTTCTCCAAAAAATAATTATCTTTAGGCTAAAAACTTTGATTTATTCAGGAAATCTTGATTTCCTCTCTAAACACCTGTATTTTTTCAAAAAAAAAAAAAAAAAATATATATATATATATATATATATAATATATATATATATATATATATATATTTGTTTTTGTGCCAGATTTATTTGGAAAAGACCTAGGTTGTGTTTGGATTGAGAGAAGTAGAGAGAAGAGAAACCCATTAAGAGAAGGGAAGAAAAGAGAAACTCAATCTCTCTCCACCATGTTTGGATTGATGGGAGAAAACTTGGGACAACTTTGAAATTTTAAAATATCTTAAAAGAGATCTAGGGTAGAGTTGACGTTATAAAATATTTTTAAAGGGTTTCTCTCCATTTCTCTAATCTTCTCTCTACTTTTGGAAAGAAAGAAACTCACCCCCTCCCCTTTAAAAATTCTCTCAACTCACAACTCACAATCCTACACTAAAATACCATCACTATCATCTTCAAATTCAAATACAAGAATTAGAAGACATATTGGAGATCAAGAAGTAGAAAATTTAAGAAAAGAAGACTCTAAAGACAAGGTAGAGTAAGGACAAAGTGGTGTAAAAAATCCTCCCTCTTTCTCTCCTCTCTATCTCCCTCTTTTATCTCCCCCCTCACTTATTTAATTTTTGTTTACATACCCCTAAGATGTAATGTCAACCATCCCTTACCTATGGTAGATCAAACTTCGGTTTGGTACTTTATCCAAACCATTTGCCTGGATCTTTGGTAGTTCAATACTTTATTCATATAAGAGTCACTACAAAGGAAAAAAAAAAATTATTTTTTCTAAAAAAATCATATTCTAAGTACCCATTCATATCATTTTCTAAAAAAGAATGGTGGTGACTTCAAATTCATGTAGTGGTGGTCTTTGGACTCGAAAATCACGTATCTACAGTTGGCAACTTCACTGGGGAAGCTAGGTTCGACGTTTTTGTCAACATGGCCACTTTTTTAAAATAAAATAAAAAATCATTTGCTTTCTAACCTTATCTGTTATTTATGTGTTTCTTTTTTCACGTGAGAAATATTGTAATATTTACTTATGTTTTCTTTCTTTTGGGGTCAAATGTTTGTAAGGGGTTGATATTATAAAAAAATTGCACGTGCAGTTTTGATTATAGCCCATTACATGAACCACCCCTCTAAAAAATATTAAACTCGGATGCTTAGTAGTTATACGGCTTGAGATTGATTATTTCAAATGTCGGGGATGAACATATCAAATCTGATCACCAACTTATGACATGCGTACTCTTATATACATCGAGGTTTGAAGATTGAGTAACCATAATATACCTATTATAGGCATGCATGTTCCCGATTAAATGATTTAGGATACAAATTCCTTAAAAATGTGTCAACCCCAATTATAATAAGTATTTATTTTCAAGACCTCGAAGCCAAAATTGTAAGTAAGTTCTCGTTTATGCCCATTAAGGCAAAATTCTATAGATTTATGACTGTTTTTTGTTCCTTTCTTTTTTCCTCTCTTTTCTCTTTATAAGTAAAAAGGAGGACCTTTTTTTTATTTAGCATTTCATTTTAAAAAAACATGTGAAAAATTTTTAGCCCAAGGAAAAAACCAAGGGCAATCTCCCTCAAATTGTCGATTTTGAACTTACTAGTCTGTTTATTAAGCACATATAGGCATGGAAATGTACCATCCATATTTTAGATACTAGTAAGCATAGTAATGCACTATTCGAACTTAAAAACTTAAAATACAGATTAATAAACAAAATTAAAATAAATAAATAAATTGATTTTTAAACTTTCTGGTATGTATTTCAAGCACGGATCAATATAAAATATCAAAATCCATGCTTGAAATACAGATTAGAAAAAATAGTTGTTCTTCCATCTCTCAATTTTGATCTTATGGCCACAATATTTGATTTTTCCTCTCGATTTTGTGGCATAATAACATTTAAACGAGTTATTTTGTTTAACCCTCAAAATCATCTATGCAAGTCAATCGGATCAGCCACCCCTTTTCAATTAAAAATAGGATCTTCTCTCCTAATATTATTGTATGACCCAAATTAACCCACAACCCAAGTATGAATTGGGTCCATCTTATTCAAGTCTTGACCCCTAAACGGAGGTCTACCAACCATGCTCGAAGAAAAAAACTACCAATCTTGAAGTAAATCGCGTCAATTCCCCAACTTAACTCAAACTCGAGGTCTAGGAGTTTCTATACAATTCGTATCAACCACCCAGATCAGGTCTACTACCTTTGTAGACCCCTTAGGAGCTTGACTTCGTTTCATGGACCCACCAAGTCCATCAACCCGAAATGAATTTCAATGGAATCCACTACCTTCACAGATCCTAATGAGATCAACAATCTACAATGAGCCCCGATTAGGTCCATAACCTTTCATCAAAATGATAAAAAATCATCATCTTTTTACAAAATCGAATCCCATGGCCTTTTCTTGTTCAAAGTTATTGCTAATGAAAATCGACTTCACCATTGAATTTAAAAAGGTCAAAATATATACTTTAGCCTATAAACAAGCTTGAATTTGAGTTTGGATGAAAAAGTTATAAAATCCTCGAATTTCGTGTTGAGAAGAACTTAAAAGAATGAATTTTCGTTAGAGCGAGAATCAAGAAAATTTGATCACGTCATTAGGTCCGCAACGAAAAAAAATAATCAAAATGGAATACTCATTCGTCATTTTTCAAGTTCGAATAGTCAAGTTACCGCCAAAACTAGAAATAATGAAAAAAATTACAAAGATGCCCTCAGTCCTTTATACTTAAAAAGAAAATTGGCTTTATTTTATCACTTTGTCTTCTTCTCCAAAGAATTAAACATTAGCTCACTCTCAACCAAAGGGTTTCGACCCATTCTCATCAAGTTCTATCGCAAACGAATTCGAGTTGATCATCAACGAAAAAGAAGAAATCACCGGCATCGACAAGCTCCACATTCTCATCACCTTAGATCTTTATTTCCCTTTCTTTCTTTCCATATCTCATAAAAGTCAGCTAGTAAGTTTGGATACTGCTAACTCGGAGCTTCATCTCATTAGTAGAAGGCTCGTCTCCCATTGTAGAAGAAAATGAGAGTGTCGTCGTCAAAAGCTTGGAAAATCCTCGTTCGTTTTACAATCAAGTCAGTCCAATCTTGACTCTTATGCCATCCAACCTTTATTTTCTTGCTAGCTCATCGCCTTTGGTGACCACGGACTTCGATAGGGGACTCTCGATTCCTAGTGGTAATTGTAGATTTCGAAATATGCATTTAGGAACTTCTATCGAACATGTGTGATATTTATAAATCGTAGAAATCTTTTATTTGATCTTCAATTCATGTTAGAATTAGAGATTTGATGTGTTTTTATCAAATTTTATCAGTAATTTCATGGGTGGACCGATAGATTAGAACATATGAAAAATCAATCGAAAAATCAAAAGTTCGAGCAAGCTGAAGCTTGTTGACGGCGCCGCCATCAATACCTAATGGCACCGGCGTCAACTACCATCAAAATTGATGACTCCACCATCAGCATAGAAACTTGCCCAAAATTGCTTTCTGGCTTTTGGGTTGCTCTCCTCATGGCTTATACATGCTTTCCCACCCTTTATTTCATTAAAAATATTTAAGTAAATGTCCTCTTTAATTTTTATTTTCTATTTACTTTAATTTTTTTTAATGAAACTATGGGTTTTACTCCCCATTTCAGAATAATGGGAATTGTTTCAAGATCTAAATCTCAAAGGATCAAAATCTGAATTTTGATTTCAAGAACAAAACGTAAATTTTGACGTTTTCAACAAATTTTTAAAAGTTAATATCTTTCGCGTTACTTTGAGCTAAGTTATAAAAATTACATGGTGTCGAGTCTCATGTTCAAGGCTTTCATTTTCAAAAGTCCGTTTTCGATTTCAAGAACTTTGAAAAATCGAGTTTTCGGCACTTAGCCAAATTTTTACCAATTTTTTCAATTTTAGCAATTTGACTTCGCATACTTATTGGGACCCTTTTTTAACTAAAATTTGATAGTTTTTCAATTTAATGATTAAAGTGAATTTGAAATCTTGAAAATAAAGGTTTTGTTTGAAAAGTTGAGGAGTAAAAACATCAAAAAATGAGAAAAGAGATGAAACGGTGAAATGTCAAAATCACACCCGAAGGGTGATGTCTGCATTTTACATTGATGTGTTGTGTGTAGGTTGGTGAAAATTTGAGTTTCCGACACTTAGCCAAATTTTCACCAGTTTTTCTACTTTTGGCAATTTGACTTCGCGTACTTATTGGGATCCCGTTTTAACTAAAATTTGATAATTTTTCAATTTAATGATCAAAATGAACTTAAAAGCTTGAAAAGAAAGGTTTTGTTTGAAAAGTTGAAGAGTGAAAACACCAAAAAATGGGAAAAGAGATGAAATTATAAAATGTCAAAATCACACCCGAGGGGTGATGTCTGCATTTTACATTGATGTATTATGTGTAGGTTGGTGGTGAAGGGATATCTAGGGATAATGATTGGTTGCATATTTATTTAAATTCTATTAGCGCAAGACGTTGACTTATGTTATTTATTTTAGGTTGTGTAGCCACAGTTGCATGCTAGGAACCTGGATATCTATTATCAACCTTATATTGTTAATTTCTTTTTTATTTAAAAAAAGATGATATATATATATATATATATATATATATATATAATATATATATATATATATATTATATGTGTGTGTTTGTATGTGTATGTGTCTGACATACGTGGTATGGGACACGTATGAGAGTGGAGTCACAACTAGAATCCGGGTCTATTCCTCTTTATCTTTACCAGTGAACTTGTATTATAAAGGTGTTGTCGTATATAAATGGAGTTGTACATTTTGGGAATCACATGCACACCTGATAGACATTGATGAAGATGATTAGTCAGTTATCACTAACAATCTACAAGTAGTTAAACATTCTGACACATCCAAAAGAGACCCATTACTTACAGTCACGTTAACGGCTAGCCTAAGTCAGATAAATGGTCAACCAATGTAGTAAACGCGACGATCGACCATAAAATCAAGAATTAAAAGTCAATAAAATGTTGTAACATCATGTCTCGACTAATAGCAATCCAGTCTTGAATCTCAATTTTCTAATTCCACTACTCCACCATTGTGTAATATTGAAAGCGCCCTCGATCCGCGGGGTGCGCGGATCCGCTTTTGACCCTTGAGGTTTGGGAGTCGCCACCTAGTTATTACGGTCTAGGAACCAAATTGACCCTACAATGGATAAAAGAACTAATCTACTATAGAAATCTGAATCCGAGGATCATGTTACGGGGTTGGAAGGTATTAGGCACCAACCCCGCCCGGCCAATGCCGGTCTCTACTTATCCCAAATACATCTACATTGCTAATGACAAACCTAGATTAAAAATAAATAAAAAATTTACCTTTTGATCTGCAAAAGTGTTATTCCCTCAGATCTGGTGAGAATGGCTCCTTGTACCGTATTCCTTACTTCGTTCTATATCCGGATCTGATTCTTGATCTCCGAGGTAAGGTATCCCTTTCTTGGATTAGGGTACTTCGAATTTGTTGTGGATTTTTGGGATGTTTTTGAGAGGTTTTTGGGTGTTTTTTGGGCTAAAATCGGAGTAGGGGTGTTAGGGAAGGAGTTGGGACTCCAAAATTAGGGTTTTGGGGAGGTTGTGGAGGCTTCTTCACCTACTTTTTTCTAGGGTTTTTTTCTTTTATACGAAAATAGGGTGTGGAGGCTCCTATTTATAAAGTTTTTAGAAGCATTTAGGATTTGATTAGAGTTTCTTTTAGGGTTTCAATTAGGGTTTTGACTTAGTCTTTAGGGTTTTAGGGTTTTGACTTAGTCTTATGAGATTGACTTGATTAGTTTAGATTAGGATTTTGATTTAGGGTTTTGACCTTAGTCTTATGAGATTGACTCGATTAGTTTAGATTAGGGTTTTGATTTAGGGTTTTGACTTAGTCTTATGAGATTGACTTTAATATTTGACTCTAGTCTTACATAATTGACTTTAATTTTGACTTAGTCTTGCTTAATTGACTTTAATATTGACTCTAGTCTTACTTAATTGACTTTAATTTTGACTTAGTCTTGCTTAATTGACTTTAATAATACCTTGACTTCAGTCTTGCTTGATTTACTTTTAATTTTTGGAGAACCCCCCTCTAAAATATATTTAATTCTTTGGACCCCCAAATGGAGGGGTCCTTAAAGAAATATCCCACGAACCCTCAACAATTTTACCCGAAAGTCCGATTGATCAATTTTTTAGGTTCAAATTTTTAAATTAATTTCATTAATGTTTTACTTTAATTATTTAATGTTTTACTTTAATTATTTAATGTTTTATTTATTAATTTCAAATGTTTTAATTATGAAAATTGTGAAATTACCATTTTGCCCTCAGAGAGGATTTTTTACGTTTTAAGTCGTTTTTCAATGTTTCAGGATGTTTTGGAATCAGTTTTTCATAAGAAATTTAATGGGAATGTTGGTTTTTGTCATTTATGAAGTTTTTTGTATAAATGATTGTGAACTTTATGAGGGGTATTTCGTAATTTTGTCAAATTTTGTGAAAATTGGCGAAGTGGTTTACTTGATGTTCGATTTGTTGTTTTTTAATGTGTTTGAGTGGGTTTTCCTAAGCGTAATGCAGGCTCTAGGGTTGTTTTGATGTTAGGGGTAATTTGGTAATTTTAGTGATTTTTATCGTGAAGCTTCTTTTTGGTTTGCAAGATGATGATTTCTATTCTATGTTTCTATGGCTGGGGTCGTATTTTCCTCGCGTAGCGTGATTTCTAAGTTTTGTCAGTTCGAGATACCTCATCCGGATTTCTGAAACATATCTGGTAACAAAATAAAGCATTGGAATAGACATCCATCATTTGGGAACCTTTGCGATCGGGTCGACGAGTTGATTAATCAGGCGAATGCAAAAATGGGGTGTCTACAGATGCCCCTCTTTGGCAGAGGGTTGAAGCAAACTAGATAGCAAATCTATTTTGGTAGATAGTGCGATATCTGAATGCCAAAGCTAGTGACAGTTCATTTTGCAGCCTGATTTAACAATTCGTCGGGGTGTTCGGATCCTTGAGGGTAAACTCTCCCCGAACTAAAAGAAAATATCAGGTCCTTGAGCGCGAGCTCTCACTGACAGTGTCAAATCCTTGAATTTAAAAAATTCTCATTGACTGATATAACAACTGTGCAATTGTGTGATTTAAAATCTGAGATAAATTTGAGTAAAATATGAGTATAATTTGAGCATAATCTGAGCATAAACTGAGCATAATTCCGAGAAAACTTTCGACGAAAACTAAGCAAAATCCAAGATAACCATTGGCGGCATCTTAGCAAAATCCAAGATAACCCTTGGCAGAAACTGAGCAAAATCCAAGATAACCCTTGGTGGCAACTGAGCAAAATCCAAGATAACCTTTGGCAGAAACTGAGCAAAATCCAAGGTAACCCTTGGCGGCAACTGAGCAAAATCCAAGATAACCATTGGCGGTAACTGAGCAAAATCCAAGATAACCCTTGGCGGAAACTGAGCAAAATCCAAGTTAACCCTTGGCGGCAACTGGCGGAGCATAATCCGAGCAAACCCTCGGTGGCATCTGGCTGAGCAAAATCCGAGATAACCCTCGGCGGCAACTGGCTGAGCATAATCCGAGCAAACCCTCGGTGGCATCTGGCTGAGCATAATTCGAGCAAACCCTCGGCGGCAACTGGCTGAGCAAAATCCAAGATAACCCTTGGCGGCAACTGAGTAAAATCCGAGATAACCCTCGGCGGTAACTGGCTGAGCATAATCCGAGCAAACCCTCGGTGGCATCTGGCTGGGCAAAATCCAAGATAACCCTTGGCGGCAACTGAGCAAAATCCGAGATAACCTTCGGCGGCAACTGGCTGAGCATAATCCGAGCAAACCCTCGGCGGCAACTGGCTGAGCTAAATCCAAGATAACCCTTGGCGGCAACTGAGCAAAATCCGAGATAACCCTCGGTGACAACTAGCTGAGCATAATCCGAACAAACCCTCGGTGGCATCTGGCTAAGCATAATCCGAGCAAACCCTCGGCGGCAACTGGCTGAGCAAAATCCAAGATAACCCTTGGCGGCAACTGAGCAAAATCCGAGATAACCCTCGGCAGCAACTGGCGGAGCATAATCCGAGCAAACCCTCGGTGGCATCTGGCTGAGCAAAATCCGAGCAAACCCTCGGCGACAACTGGCTGAGCAAAATCCAAGATAACCCTTGGCGGCAACTGAGCAAAATCCGAGATAACCCTCGGCGGCAACTGGCTGAGCATAATCCGAGCAAACCCTCGGCGGCAACTGGCTGAGCAAAATCCAAGATAACCCTTGGCGGTAACTGGCTGAGCATAATCCGAGCAAACCCTCGGCGGCAACTGGCTGAGCAAAATCCAAGATAACCCTTGGCGGCAACTGAGCAAAATCCGAGATAACCCTCGGCGGCAACTGGCTGAGCATAATCCGAGCAAATCCTCGGCAACTGGCTGAGCAAAATCCAAGATAACCCTTGGCGGTAACTGGCTGAGCATAATCCGAGCAAACCCTCGGCGGCAACTGGCTGAGCAAAATCCAAGATAACCCTTGGCGGCAACTGAGCAAAATCCGAGATAACCCTCGGCGGCAACTGCCTGAGCATAATCCGAGCAAATCCTCGGCGGCAACTGGCTGAGCAAAATCCAAGATAACCCTTGGCGGTAACTGAGCAAAATCCGAGATAACCATCGGCGGTAATTGAGCAAAATCCAAGTTAACCCTTGGCGACATCTAAGCAAAATGAATAAATCTAGGAAAGAGTGGATGAATCTAAGAAAAATGAATAACTTGGAAAGAGAAAGTAAGGAAAAGAAAGATTGAATCTGGGAATGAACAGATCTGGGAAATAATGATGAATTTGGAAAGGAATGATTGAATCTAGGAATGAATAAATCTGATAAATCATTAGTGAATTTGGAAAGAATCATGGAAATAATGAATGAATCTGGGAATAAATCTGGGGAAAAATTCTGAGTAGAATAAAACTTAAAGGTTGAGAAAATCTCTGGGAAAAGATCTGAGTTATCAACCAGTTTTACGATACTTCTAAAAAATAAAAAAAATTGAATAAACACTAATGGAAAGAAAGTTTAAAAAGAAAAACCTTGAAAACTTTTGTTCAAAACATATTAGGCATCTCATTCTCTTTAGGCACATGTTCCAAAATGATCTTTAAGTCAGAATTTCTTTCTTCTTGATAAACCTGGTTTGACAATATCTGGATTTATTGAGATGGTTAATTTTTATTAGGTCAAGATTGCTCAACAGACAATTCGAACACATGAAACATAACAAGAACTTCTACGACTGAGATAAAAAAATGCCTTTTATTTAAAGATGACGAAGAATAGACAAACATGCTTGACTCAAGTGACCTCATCCTTTGAAATTCTGAGACTCTTAAGAGCATCATATGTGTAATTTTTATTTGAAAAACTCAAAATTTGATGAACATTGAAAGTTTGAATTTTTCTTTCAAAGTTTGAAATTAATCTGTCTTTCTCCCTTTCAGATCATTTAATCTAATGAACATTCCTTCGAAAATCAAAGATGATTTCGATGTCTTCTGAGTTTTGACTTTGATATTGTCCTTCGTCTGATCTTTCTACTGCGGCATGAGCCTTAAAGGAAGTTTCTTAGATTCTCCTCTCGGATTCTTCTTTGATGGTGGCTTAACTTTTGTCAGAATTGCCCTTCTGAGTTTTCAATCTAACAGGTTAGGAATTTTTTTCATACGCTCTTCTTTTTGCTTAGACCGTCCTTTCGGATTTTCAATCTAACGAGCTTGCTCTGGCTTTTGTCTAGATCGCCTTTTCAGGTTTTCGATCTAGCGAGCTTTTTTTTTTTTTGACTCTGATTGTTGCCAAAGTTGTCCTTTCAGATTTTCAACCTTGCGAGCTCGCCTTAGTTTTTGCCTAAGTCACCCTTTTCGGGTTTTCAACTTAGCAGGCTTTTACTTTTCTTCATTAAGAGATCCTTATTAGCGATAACACAAACTTCCCTTGACCATTTTACGTAATACCCAGGAGGACTTTTTAGGTGGGCTTAGGAAGGTTTAGAAAGAAAGGATATATGGTTCAAAATCCCCAAAAAATGCCCCTAGTCTAATGTACTCTCCATTTCTAAGTATCTTCTTTCTTTGATTTTTTTATTAAAAGAAAATGCCCCTAGTTTGGTATTCTTGATTTTCTTTCTTCTATACTTCGGATGAAAGAAAAATACTCCATCTTTATCATTTTTTTCTAGGAGTAGAAATCTTTTTTTTTTTTGAACCGGGATTGAAGTAACTTCTCAAGTTGTCTATGTACCCCAATTTAGTTGGGATCAGGTCTAAACGTAGTTCGAAATACCCTCCCCTAGGTTGGTTGGTTGGTGTGGTTTAGAAAAAAATGGTTATCTTTTCATATTGGATAGAGGGGCTAGCAAAGGAAAATTATATATATATATATATATATATATATATATATATATATATATATATATATATATATATATATTTTTAAAAAGGGTGAGATTGGGAAAAGTGCATCGATCAAAGAAAGGCCTCCATAAATGGGGCATCACATAATTTGATTGAGGTTAGTTAATGCTTTGCCTTATACGGTCTCTTTGATGATAACTGATCTGCCCTAGTTGAGATCAAATTTCTAAACGAGTGATTTTATTTTTAACATTGAGTACTTGAACTGGTCTTCTCTTATAGTGTTGATTCTAGCTCTTAGAGATAGTATTTTTTCTAAAGAAAAAATTTTGCCCCTTACTTGATGTCCACTTTTTGGCATCCATTATAATGTTCATTTCCTTAACACCGGGATGGTAAATTCTGAACGCTGTGATCTTGAAGTGTTTAATCCAATTTGATGGATTACTCATTGGTGACATTTGGTTCTTCTGAGTGTAATTCACGCTCCAAATTTTCTCTCTCTTGACCATGACTCCCTCGCGATGTGATGTGTCTTCGAACTGTCAGAATAACCTCTGATTCTAGAGATATATGTCGTACCCATATCATTAGACCAAAGATTCATTTTGAAAAATATTAATGTTCACATTAGGCGTATCCTCATAGGATCATGCGAAAACACCTCTGAACTCCTTAAGTAAGTCCATTATTTTCTCATGTTCTTCTAGGGATTGGACAGTTTTGATTCGCACTTCTCAAGAATTATCCTTAGATTCAATTTTTAATCAATTCATTTTCAACATTTGAAGACTTGTTGCACACATGATAATCGAAAGAATCATTTTATTTCATTGGAATGGAAGGATTCCATTATTAACCTAGAACAATGACTCTTGTAAAAAGAAATATTCTTTGAAACTTGACACTACTTGAAAATAATGAGATAAGAAATAATGGAAAAACTAGGACAACTAAATGATATTTTATCCAACAGACTCAATATTTCACTTAAAGGTTATCTTCCCTGCGTCGATGAGGTCTTGAATAGCATGGCGGAGAGATATACATTTGTCGGTTTAATGACCTGTAATTTGGTGAAACTCGCAGAACTGGTGACTTTCATCATTACTTTGAGAGGCATTTGGTACGAATTTAGGCTGTAATAATCCTTTCTTTATTAACATCCTCAAGGCGATACTCAAAGTCATCCCGAGATTATCAAACTTTCTTCTAGGCTTGGATTGTTTAATAACGTTAACTGTCGATTTTGTTGGATTTGAGTTAGCGACCTTCAGACTAAAATGCTTCATAAACTTCCATGATTTCTTCCCAAGTATGAAGTCGAGACTGTATTAACAAATAAGCCATTCAAGAGCGGGTCCTTTGAGAGTGGTGCAAAATAATTGTGCCATTTGTTCACTTCCTAAACCTCGAAGATGCATGTCACCAACATATGAGCATATGTGAGTTCTTGGACAGGAAGTTCCATCGTATTTAGGCATGCTTAGTAATTCATATTTTTTTGAAGTATTGATTCTAGTCGTCGAATCCCTTCTATGTCTGTCTTCGTTATCTTGGCATGCCCCTATCGGATGGCATTGGCAAGCATGATTCATCTGGTTCACAAAATCTTGCATGATTTGACGTAGATTAACCGTGTTGAAGATTGATAATCCTTTAGAAAAAATTAGAGATCACGTTCAACAAGGGCAAAGGATTTGACCAAACAATAGAGACTATGCTTAGGCAGCAAGTTAGATGACTGACAGAATAACCGAGGTAAAGATACAAAATAGGATGATGTAGAATGTCTTAGAGCAATTTCGACCAAATAAAATATTTCATTTTTTATTAAATCCGGATGCATCATTCATCATTACCAGGTTTACCAAAATAAGAAATAAATATAATGACCTAAGTCCGATGGACAAAGTGATACGACCAATTTAATTCATTTGATCATGTAAAAGTTGATAAAAAAAAACTTAGTCCAAATAGGTCAATCGATTAACTACGAACTAACTAGATCCATAGGTATTTTAGTACATTTTCAAGGTCCATGTAAAAATAGATTTTTTTGTAAGTCATTTTCTATGAAAGAATAAATCATTTTGTAATTATTTATCCCTTATTTTCTGAAATTTTTTTTTTTGGAAAATCTTGTTCTTATGAAAAATATTTTTTTGGAAAACGTTTTTTTTAGAAAACATTTTCTCTAGAGAATAACACTTTTTCTTTCTTTTGGAAAACACTTCTTTTAGAAAATATTTTTTCTGGAAAATACTTTCCCTTTGTAAACCATTTTTCTTCTTTGAAAATTTGATTTCTATTTCGATTTAAATGGCCCGATCCATCAGGATTGTTGGATCGAGTTGGGCTGGGTCATTCGCAAGAGATGGATTTTTTATTAGGTCGGTGCACTATTTTGATTTTAAAAAATAACATTTTTTTATCCTTAAGGACAATCATACACTCTGATCTCATCATTCAGATACATCCATTTCATCATTCACATGCATTCTTATCTCATCATTCACATACATTCATATCAATCACAAAGTCTCATAAGATTCCATTCAATGAGCAACCCGGGAACACCCACGATAAGTTCGAGTCGTGACCTAATGGGAAGGTTTCTAGACTCTAAGCTTACTACGTGCAATGCATTTTTATCTAACTACCCTTGCCCAAACACACCTATATACCTTTCGATATGTGGTGACTTGGTTTGATATACCGTATAGGTGATAATCTAAAACCTCAATTCACTTCTCTGAAGCCAAAAACAGCCAATTTGATCTCCAGTTGAGAGGTGGCGCACAATGCTGAGCAAGGGCCCACTTAAATACCTCTCGTCTAGAATAGACGTAGTCTATCCCCCTCGTACAGTAGGGTACAGCGGGGCAAGATCTTGCTTAGGCACCGGTTTTGACCAAGAAGTGCAATTGATATACTTAGACTATCTTTTATACCTACGGGTACGAGTCAAGAGTTGTAGCTTGCATAAATGGTTTGGCATCCCACGAGGGGACCGACCACGTACTAGTACTACGTTGGCAATCGGGACATGTGACTGTGTGGCTTACAATAGGTCAAAGGCTCAGGTCGCTCCAGCCTGGGTGCATCAACATACTTCTCAGAATCACCTGATCAGATGGTATTGATGCCCCCAGTTTGATATACCCTAAGGTACGTGACTGGAGTTGTGGTTTTCATGAATGACGTCGCATCTCCGAAGAGACCGGGCCACGCACTAGTGCCACGTTGGCTAAATGGGACGTGTAAGTGAGTAAAACAGTAAACGTGCATGTGGTGTGTGCAAAACAGGGTGGGGTGTGCCCTGGACCTTTTTCAAACAAATGGGCCCATGGATCCAATCATACATTTAATCAAAACCAAAATCATTCAAATCATATGAATATTCAATTAAGATCACATTATCCCAGCACATAAGCACACATTAACATTACGATCAACATCAATCATGTATTTCAAACAAGATCATGGTAAATTAATCAATAAATATGGCATATGATAATGATCAAACAAACATTGCAATAAGCATAATTTTTATAATTTTTAAGGTCCAATCAATAATCACTTTTGGGTGATCCAAAATAAATCGAGATTCCAATAGGTGTTACATTGATGATAGAATGACAATGGTTGAGATGAGCTCACTCTCAAGAACATTAATTGTGCCAACATTAGATAAATTCAGATTTTCTGTGAATTAGGAAAATACAATCTGAACTTGCATCGATGATATCTAAGGCTCCCGATAACGAAATCGAGTGAACTCAAGTTCTAAATTAATCTACTCGATGAGATCTACATTTTATTAATAGGTGTCCAGACTTAGTTCTCACCAGAATGTTCTGTAAAAACGTTTTAACGTTGTTGTCCCAACTTTCATTCAGAAATAATTTCAGATTTACAGATTGAACTTGCATCGATGATATCTAAGGCTTTCGATAACGAAATTGAGTGAACTCAAGTTCTAAATTAATCTACTCGATGAGATCTACGTTTTACTAAAGGTTCCCAAACTTAATTCTCACTAGAATGTTCTGTAAAAAAATTTTAACGTTGCTGTCCCAACTTTCATTCAGAAATAATTCCAGATTTACAGATTGAACTTACATCGATGATATCTAAGGCTTCTGAAACGAAATTGAGTGAACTCAAATTTTAAATTAATCTACTCGACGAGATCTATGTTTTATTAAGAGGTTCCCAGACTTAATTCTCGCTAAAATATTCTGTAAAAAAGTTTTAACGTTGCTGTCCCAACTTTCATTCAAAAATAATTCCAGATTTACAGATTGAACTTGCATCGATGATATCTAAGGCTTCGGATAACGAAATTGAATGAACTCAAATTCTAAATTAATCTACTCGACGAGATCTATGTTTTATTAAGAGGTTTCCAGACTTAATTCTCACTAAAATGTTCTGTAAAAAAGTTTTAACGTTGCTGTCCCAACTTTCATTCAGAAATAATTCCAGATTTACAGATTGAACTTGCATCGATGATATCTAAGGCTTCCGATAACGAAATTGAGTGAACTCAGATTCTAAATTAATCTACTCGACGAGATCTATGTTTTATTAATAGGTTCCCAGACTTAATTCTCACTAGAATATTCTCTAAAAGTGTTTTAATATTTCTGTCCAACCTTCATCATTCCATCATTTTCATAGGTCAATTTGAATCTTTCATTATTTAGGGGTCATCAAAAAGTGATCCTTAATTGGAGAAAAAAAAATGCAATACCCAAAATCATCTACAATCAAGATAAAAAATAAATAAATAGAAAAAATAAATAAAATAAATCCAACTAAATAATAAAAAAAAACTAGGTCATCTTGGCAATGCTCTCATACTTGGGGTTTTTCAAGTTTGATCCTCAATAGTCCCCAGTGGAGTGCCACTGAAAGCGCCCTCGATCCGCGGGGTGCGCGGATCCGCTTTTGACCCTTGAGGTTTGGGAGTCGCCACCTAGTTATTACGGTCTAGGAACCAAATTGACCCTACAATGGATAAAAGAACTAATCTACTATAGAAATCTGAATCCGGGGATCATGTTACGGGGTTGGAAGGTATTAGGCACCAACCCCGCCCAGCCAATGCCGGTCTCTACTTATCCCAAATAACTCTACATTGCTAATGACAACCTAGATTAAAAAAAATAATAAAAAATTTACCTTTTGATCTGCAAAAGTGTTATTCCCTCAGATCTGGTGAGAATGGCTCCTTGTACCGTATTCCTTACTTCGTTCTATATCCGGATCTGATTCTTGATCTCCGAGGTAAGGTATCCCCTTCTTGGATCTGGGTACTTCGAATTTGTTGTGAATTTTTGGGATGTTTTTGAGAGGTTTTTGGGTGTTTTTTGGGCTAAAATCGGAGTAGGGGTGTTAGGGAAGGAGTTGGGACTCCAAAATTAGGGTTTTGGGGAGGTTGTGGAGGCTTCTTCACCTACTTTTTCTAGGGTTTTTTCTTTTATACGAAAATAGGGTGTGGAGGCTCCTATTTATAAAGTTTTTAGAAGCATTTAGGGTTTGATTAGAGTTTCTTTTAGGGTTTCAATTAGGGTTTTGACTTTAGTCTTATGAGATTGACTTGATTAGTTTAGATTAGGATTTTGATTTAGGGTTTTGACCTTAGTCTTATGAGATTGACTCGATTAGTTTAGATTAGGGTTTTGACTTTAGTCTTATGAGATTGACTTTAATATTTGACTCTAGTCTTACTTAATTGACTTTAATTTTGACTTTAGTCTTGCTTAATTGACTTTAATATTTGACTCTAGTCTTACTTAATTGACTTTAATTTTGACTTTGGTCTTGCTCAATTGACTTTAATACCTTGACTTCAGTCTTGCTTGATTTACTTTTAATTTTTGTAGAACCCCCCTCTAAAATATATTTAATTCTTTTGACCCCCAAATGGAGGGGTCCTTAAAGAAATATCCCACGAACCCTCAACAATTTTACCCGAAAGTCCGATTGATCAATTTTTTAGGTTCAAATTTTTAAATTAATTTCATTAATGTTTTACTTTAATTATTTAATGTTTTACTTTAATTATTTAATGTTTTATTTATTAATTTCTAATTTTTTAATTATGAAAATTGTGAAATTACCATTTTGCCCTCGGAGAGGATTTTTTACGTTTTAAGTCGTTTTTCAATGTTTCAGGATGTTTTGGAATCAGTTTTTCGTAAGGAATTTAATGGGAATGTTGGTTTTTGTCATTTATGAAGTTTTTTGTATGAAATGATTGTGAACTTTATGAGGGGTATTTTCGTAATTTTGTCAAATTTTGTGAAAATTGGCGAAGTGGTTTACTTGGTTTCGATTTGTTGTTTAATGTGTTTGAGTGGGTTTTCCTAAGCGTAATGCAGGCTCTAGGGTTGTTTTGATGTTAGGGGTAATTTGGTAATTTTAGTGATTTTTATCGTGAAGCTTCTTTTTGGTTTGCAAGATGATGATTTCTATGTTTCTGGGGTCGTATTTTCCTAGCGTAGCGTGGTTTCTAAGTTTTGTCAGTTCGAGATACCTCATCCGGATTTCTGAAACATATCTGGTAACAAAATAAAGCATTAGAATAGACATCCATCATTGGGAACCTTTGCGATCGGGTCGACGAGTTGATTAATCAGGCGAATGCAAAAATGGGGTGTCTACAAATATGTATTTGTTGTTCTAATTTGAATTATAAACTAAAAATTATGTTTCCTACTTCAATGTTGTCAATTATATTTGTATAAGAATGAAAATGTATAGTGAGTATTAATGACTAATGTATTATGGAACTTTAAATAATTTAGTTACTCATCCCTGGTTATATGTACTAGTTAACCGTAGTTTAATTTATAAAGCTTTGCATGTATTAAAATGATTCAGTATGATTACTCGATTACATTAGGTGAGGTTATTAGTAGAAATTGTTTGTGGATCTACTGGATAACCATTGTTACTCACTCTTTCCTTCTATATTTTTTAGTTACAGAGCCTACAGGTAAGGAGGTGAGTATAGAGCCATCTGGTTGGTCATACCGATGACTAGAGTCCGTTACCAGGTGAGCATTAGAATTACTTCCACTAGGAGTTTGTTCACCCCAGGAGGTGTACATAGTTTTTTGAGTTGAGAGATAAGTCCATGTTAGTAGGAGGTTAAATTTTTGTAATCCTGTATATTGTACTCATTACGTACTTTGATTTAACTCTATGATATTTGTAATTTATCGTCTTCCGCATCTTGTATATTTTTGACACATTCTATATACAAGATTTGTTGATCATTGACTAATTAAGTTTTTGAGTTCCTTAGAACGCTAACATGAACAGAGAGAACCATGTCCAATTTTCAAGGTGCCACCTAGTACCTTGAGACTTGGCCTTGGGATTTGTCTTAGCGTTTGGCGGGGCGCCACAGCCTCTCAGTTTCTTCAAATGTCCCAAATGCTTTAAAACAACTACCCATGTATCCATTTGTATATGTATGACATTCTTCCCACATTGTGTAAATCTCAGGTCTACTCCCAATAAAAACGACATAAAACTTTCTCATCCTAAATACCTGTAAAAATACAATATTTCAAATAAATGACTAATCAAATAAATAAAATTAAAACTTAAATAAACAAAGTCTAGCAAAATCCTTACACATAATATATAATAAAAGGGCTTCAAGTGGAGCATAAATGAAAAATAGGATGTTTTGACACTGAAATAAATTCATGCAATACCACTAGATAAGTTCTAGACTCCACTTGATTTGCGAAAAGACTATTCAAATATGAATAAAGTCATGATTTAAATACTTAAATCCAACAAACCCAATTCAGCAAAAAATCAAACACTATAATCACCAAATTATAAACAAGGTACAAAATAGGTTCGATTGAAACAAAACTTGAATAAAGTATTGTTGAGTTCACTTGACAAAACATCAAAAGAACATAAACTAGTTGAAACATCAAATAGTAGCAACTAGACAACTACACAGCAAAGGCCAACTAACCGATCAACCCCATTATGATTTGCTACACAATATCACTTAACAACAGGTGTGTGTGGCTGCGCTGTTGAAACCCATCACTGTCCACTGATAACCATAATATTCATTAATAAGAAGATGAGTGAGATCTTCAAAGAAGTTGAATTTAATATACAGGTCCAAAATCAAAATGGGTTTCTAGAACTAACAGTTTCAACAAGAAAAAAAAAGGCAAATCTCTAAAGAATAGAAATGGTAGAGAACACAATAAAAAAAATCAAAACTTTAAGAAAAAATAAAATCAGATACTAATTAATAGAAAGATAATCTCACCAACTAGAAAGAAGTTGTTAGATCTATGAGCCTCAACTAATTCACAAAATAATAAGAATCGAGAGTGGGGTGGTGGGATTGTTTATGGGTTCAATTGTACTGTACAGTGGAAAGCATGGAAGTCACACCTCTTCAGTCTTCACCCGAATTTCATGCAAAACTGAAGTGAGATGGAAATTTGAACCATTTACTTTTGTTCTTTATTTTTAACTGGAGTGTAATAAATGAAAGTTACGATACCAATATGAAAGTGAAAGCGCACTCGATCCGCGGGGTGCGCAGATCCGCTTTTAACCCTTGAGGTTTGGGAGTCGCCACCTAGTTATTACGGTCTAGGAACCAAATTGACCCTACAATGGATAAAAAAAACCAATCTACTATAGAAATCTGAATCCGGGAATCATGTTACGGGGTTGGAAGGTGTTAGGCACCAACCCCGCCCGGCCAATGCCGGTCTCTACTTATCCCAAATACATCTACATTGCTAATGATAAACCTAGATTAAAAAAATAAAAAAAAATTTAACTTTGATCTGCAAAAGTGTTATTCCCTCAGATCTGGTTAGAATGGCTCCTTGTACCGTATTCCTTACTTCGTTCTATCTCCGGATCTGATTCCTAATCTCCGAGGTAAGGTATCTCCTTCTTGGATCTGAGTGCTTCAAATTTGTTGTAGATTTTTGGGATGTTTTTGAGAGATTTTTGGGTATTTTTTAGGCTAAAATCGGAGTAGGGTGTTAGGGAAGGAGTTGGGACTCCAAAATTAGGATTTTGGGGAAGCTATGGAGGCTTCTTTACCTACTTTTCCTAGGGTTTTTTCTTTGATACGAAAATAGGGTGTGGAGGCTCCTATTTATAAGTTTTTTAGGAGAATTAGGGTTTCTTTTAAGGTTTCAATTATGGTTTAGACTTTGGTCTCATGAGATGGACTTAGTCTTTAGGGTTTTAATTTAGGGTTTTGACTTTTAGTCTTATGAAATTGACTTGGTTAGTTTAGATTAGGATTTTGACTTTTAGTCTTATGAGATTGACTTGATTAGTGTTTTGATTTAGGGTTTTGACTTTAGTCTTATGATATTGACTTTAGTACTTTGACTTTAGTCTTTCTTGGTTGACTTTAATGTTTTGACTTTAGCCTTACTTGACTTTTAGTCTTACTTGATTGACCTTAATGTTTCTTTTTACATTTTTTAATGATTTATTTATTAATTTCGAAATTTTTAATTATTAAAATTGTAAAATTACCGTTTTGCCCTCGGAGAGGATTTTTTACGTTTTAAGTCGTTTTTCAATGTTTCAGGATGTTTTGGAATCAGTTTTTCGTAAGAAATTCAATGGGAATGTTGGTTTTTTTCGTTTATGAAATTTTTTGTGTGAAATGATCGTGAATTTTATGAGGGGTATTTTCGTAATTTTGTCAAATTTTGTGAAAATTGGTGAAATGATTTATTTGATTTCGATTTGTTGTTTTATGTGTTTGAATGGGTTTTCCTAAGCGTAATGTAGGCTCTAGGGTTGTTTTGATGTTAGGGGCATTTTGGTAATTTGGTCATTTTTAGTGATTTTTATCGTAAAGCTTATTTTTGGTCTGCAAGATGATGATTTCTATATTTCTGGGGTCGTATTTTTCTAGCGTAGCGTGGTTTCTAAGTTTTGTCAGTTCGAGATACCTCATCCGAATTTCTGAAACACATCTGGTAACAAAATAAAGCATTGGAATAGACATCCATCATTGGGAACTTTTGCGATCGGGTTGACGAGTTGATTAATCAGGCGGATGCAAAAATGGGGTGTCTACAGATGCCCCTCTTTGGCAGAGGGTTGAAGCAAACTAGATAGCAAATCTATTTTGGTAGAAAGTGCGATATCCGAATGCCAAAGCTAGTGACAGTTCATTTTGCAGCCTGATTTAGCAATTCGTCAGGGTGTTCGGATCCTTGAGCGTAAAACTCTCCCCGAACTAAAAGGTTGTCAGGTCCTCGAGCGAGAGCTCTCACTGATGGCGTCAGATCCTTGAATTTTAAAGAATTCTCCTTGACTAAAAGAACAAGTGTGCAAGTGTGTGCACTGTGTGAAACTGGGTAAAATCTGAGCATAAACTAAGCATAACTGAGCATAAATTGCGCATAAAAAAATTGAATGTCTTACTTTACCTACCCTGGGTGAAAGAGTAATAAACAATTTTTTTGGAAAGTTTTACTCTACCTACTCGGGGTGAAAGAGTAATGAACTATTTTTTCTAGGAGTCCTACTCTACCTACTCGGGGTGAAAGAGTAATGAATTCTTTTTCGGGAGTTCTACTCTACCTACTCGGGGTGAAAGAGTAATGAACTATTTTTTCTGGGAGTTTTACTCTACATACTCGGGGTGAAAGAGTAATAGACTTATTTTCTGGGAGTTCTATTCTACCTACTCAGGGTGAAAGAGTAATGAACTATTTTTTCTGGGAGTCCTACTCTACATACTCGGGGTGAAAGAGTAAGGACTTATTTTTTCTGGGAGTTTTACTCTACCTACTCAGGGTGAAAGAGTAATGAACTATTTTCGGGAGTTTTACTCTACCTACTCGGGGTGAAAGAGTAATGAACTATTTTCGGGAGTTCTACTCTACCTACTCGGGGTGAAAGAGTAATGAACTATTTTCGGGAGTTCTACTCTACACTACTCGGGGTGAAAGAGTAATGAACTATTTTCGGGAGTTCTACTCTACCTACTCAGGGTGAAAAAGTAATGAACTATTTTTTCTGGGAGTTCTACTATACATACTCGGGGTGAAAGAGTAATGGACTTATTTTCTGGGAGTTCTACTCTACCTACTCAGGGTGAAAAAGTAATGAACTATTTTTTCTAGGAGTCCTACTCTACATTCTCGAGGTGAAAGAGTAATAGACTTATTTTCTGGGAGTTCTACTCTACCTACTCAGGGTAAGTAATGAACTATTTTTTCTGGGAGTCCTACTCTACATACTTGGGGTGAAAGAGTAGTGGACTTATTTTCTGGGAGTTCTACTCTACCTACTCGGGGTGAAAGAATAATGAACTACTTTTTCTGGGAGTCCTACTCTACATACTTGGGGTGAAAAAGTAATGGACTTATTTTCTGGGAGTTCTACTCTACCTACTCGGGGTGAAAGAGTAATAAACTACTTTTTCTGGGAGTTCTACTCTACATACTTGGGGTGAAAGAGTAATGGACTTATTTTCTGGGAGTTCTACTCTACCTACCCGGGGTGAAAGAGTAATGAACTACTTTTTCTGGGAGTCCTACTCTACATACTTGGGGTGAAAGAGTAATGGACTTATTTTCTGGGAGTTCTACTCTACCTACTCGGGTGAAAGAGTAATGAACTACTTTTTCTGGGAGTCCTACTCTACCTACTCGGGGTGAAAGAGTAATGGACTAATTTTCTGGAGTTCTACTCTACATACTCGGGGTGAAAGAGTAATGAACTATTTTTTTTTGGAGTTCTACTCTAAATGCTCGAGGTGAAAGAGTAATGAACTATCTAAGTATAATCTGAGAAAACCCTCGATGACATCTGGCTGAGCATAGTTTGAGCAAACCCTTGGCGGCATCTGAACATAGTTCCTAGAAAGCCCTCGGCGGCATCTAAGCATAATTCCGAGAAAGCCCTCGGCGACATCTGAGCATAATTCCGAGAAAGCCCTCTGCGGCAACTGAGCATAATTCCAAGAAAACCCTCGGCGGCATCTTAGCATAATTCCAAGAAAACCCTTGGCGGTATCTGAGCATAATTCCGAGAAAGCCCTTGGCGGCAACTGAGCATAATCCAAGATAACCCTTGGCGGCAACTGAGCAAAATCCAAGATAACCCTTGGCGGAGACTGAGCAAAATCCAAGATAACCCTTGGCGGCAACTGAGCAAAATCCAAGATAACCCTTGGCGGAAACTGAGCAAAATCCAAGATAACCCTTGGCGGAGACTGAGCAAAATCCAAGATAACCCTTGACGGCAACTGAGCAAAATCCAAGATAACCCTTAGCGGAGACTGAGCAAAATCCAAGATAACCCTTGGCGGCAACTGAGCAGAATCCAAGTTAACCCTTGGCGGCAACTGAGCAAAATTGGCGAAGTAATGAAGGACTTTTGGGAAAGAATGAATGAATTTGAAAAAGACTGATCAGAGTGAATTGGATAAATCTGGAAGATACTGAATCTGGAAGAGAAATGATTGATTCCAAGAATGATTGAATCTGGAAAAGAATCTGGAGAACGAAAGAATGCCATATCTCCTATATGAGATCCAAAATGCTTTTATTTGAACCTCAAGGATTTATCAAAAAGTTTTATGAATTTAAAACCTGAGTTTTTATTTCTTTTGAACCTCGGGAGTTTTTCGAAAAACTGTTATCAAGAGAGTAACCTTAAGTTTGGAGTTCTCTTCATCTTTTAGGATTAACATTTCTCAAAAACAAAATGCCCCTAGTTTAACAATGTACGTAGCATTGAACACATCATTAAAAAAATGCCCCTAGTATAAGGGAGGAACTTACATATTTAGAGGAAAAAGAAAAATGCCCCTTGTATGAAGGTTTGAAATATTTGATTACCACAAGCGCAATAAAGATCCAACTTTTAATTTTGATTAACTTTATTGAAGATTTTGAGTCAGGCTCAAGAAAACAAAATATTTCCTTTTGAGACTCATCATAGAATTCACCCTTCTCTATATTGGTTCACTTCGAAAAGTAAGAATTTTCAGATCGATCGTAGACAAGATACTTGTGACTTCTGAATCTATGCCTGGTTTAAGCTGAGTATTGAATTTGATTATTCAGACTTCTGATATTTCAGCTTGAACCGCTCTCAGCTTGGGATTTTCTTCTGTTTTTCTTTGTTGCTCTAGCTTTTGCCTAGAACGCTTTTTCAGGTTTTCAATCTAGCGAGCTTGCTCTAACTTTTGCCTAGATCGCCTTTTCAGGTTTTCGATCTAACAAGCTTTTTCTTTTTTTCTTGGCTCTGATTGTTGCCAAAGTTGTCCTTTCAGATTTTCAACCTTGCGAGCTTGCCTTAATTTTTGCCTAAGTCGTCCTTTTCGAGTTTCCAACTTAGCAGGCTTTATCAAATTTTTTTTTATCTCCTCTGAACTTCTAGAATTACTGTCTGATCATGCTCTGCTACCCCTCCTTGACCTTTTCACACGGTACTTAGGAGGACTTTTATAGGTAGGCTTGGGACTAGGCATAAAATGAAAGGGATTTTGAGGCTCAAAAACCCAAATGCCCCTTGTGTGGCATTTCATTTAAAAATTTTCTTGAATTTTCTTCCCCATTTTGGATGATATTTTTTTGCATTTTTTTTTTTAGATTTTTTCTTCATCAGGGAATCTATTTTTTATTTTGATGTGGTCGGGCCTGAAGTAACTTCTCAGGTTGCCTACGTACCCCAAATTTTTGGGATCAGACCAAAATGTAGTTTAGATCTTCCCTCCCCTAGGTTAGGTGATCAGGCTAAGAAATAAAAGCACAATTTTTTTTTTGAAAAGACTGCAAAGGGCTGAGAAAGGAGATAATGAACTGGGTAGCAGGAAAATTGATTCGGCCAAAGATGGCCTCATTAAATGTAGTACCATTTGATCCGGTCAAGGTTAGTTGACTCTGGTAGTTCACTTCCATCATGATCTTGAAGTCTGACGACTTTTCCAGACAGTATTTCCTTAATGAATGAATTTCTCCAATTGGTTCAGACTTTCTCCTATAAGAGCGAGGAGGAGTGTTCAATTTTCTTTGAAGTCTGATAGTTAAATCCTTGACCTGTAAATGATGAGCTTTGACCTTTTTGTCAAATGCACGGGTGACTCTACTTAGATAAGCTTGCACATGGTACAGGGCTTTAACTCGTTTTCTTCGATCAAGTTTAATTCTTCATACTGCTGACGAACCTAATCTGTTTCTAGCAAATGATTTTTCAACAAGACCCTAAGAGACAAAATTTCCATTTCAACTGGAAAGACTGCTTCCATGCCATACACTAAAGAGTAGGGAGTAGCTCTAGTAGAGGATTGAATTGAAACTCGATATGTCCATAGCGTGAATGATAATTTTTCTGACCAATCTCGATGTGATTGACACAATTTTCCTGATGATAGTCTTGAGACTCTTACTAACTGCTTCAATCGTTCCATTGATCTGAGGACGGTATGGGATGATTTGTGCTTCCGGATCTTCAACTTTAAACATAGAGTAATGATTTATGCTTTGAAGTACGACCCATTATCAGAGATCAGTTCAAAAGGTACCCCTATATCGACTGATAATATGTGATTTGAAACTCAAGATGTAGTAAGGATAGTGCTGATACTTTTATAACATCTTCATCTTCTTTGATTCCATCGATATAGACGAGTATTTATTCCGTGTTGAACAACACCCAAGATTGTACCAAACATACCCTCATATGATCACACGAACAAGTCTTTTGAAATTTCTGAGTAAATTCATTATCCCCTCGTGTTCCTTTAGGGATAAGATGATTTCTATTTGAATCTCTTTAGGAATTATTTTTTGTTCGAGGTCAAACCTTTCCTTTCTCGATTAAAGGTTGAGCCCGACTCTTATCTTCTTGTTCAGAAACGAAATCTATCAAATTATTAGTTAATTCGTTAATGCGCTCGAGGTATTCAAAAATTTCTTTTATCCGATCAATTTCAGATGGGGCAACAGACACCTCTATAGACTCGATGAACTAACTTGACTCAATAGGAAATAGTAGACTCAATTTAAGGAAGACATGACCTTGTTGAAAAAAAGGACTCGAGCTAACCCAAATGACTCACGAAAACTCAAGACAAGTATCCACACGAGTTTGATTAGGACTGAGGACTTAGATATTGCTTACAACCGGTAGGATTGAAGCACTATAATCTTCAAAGAACAACTGGACGATGTTGAGAAATTTTGAGGTCATTTCTGACTGTTGACTTGATATTGACGTTTACTACTAACTGACCGGATTTACAACCCTAGATAGACAATGGACGATTGAGCTTAGATACAATGATAACCCTTAAACCTCTTTGAAGGTGAATTAATTTCCAATTCAGTGTCACCCCCTTGATAACATTTTAAATGAACCCTGAGATTTTATTGAATTTTGTGCACCAATCCATTAAAAAATTCGTCCATTCAATGATTATTCAGAAGAAAAATAATTATGTTGCACTCTTGAAAAATATTGGAAAATAATGTTTTTATTTCACAAATCTGATTATTTTTTGCAACATTTTTTGGTAGTTTTCCAAGGTCCATAAAAACTTTTCATGCAAAAATAGATCTTTTGCAAATTATTTTTCATTCTTTTTCTTTCTTTTGGAAAACATTTTCTTCTGGAAAATATTTTTTCTCTGAAAAATAGTTTTTTCTTTGGAAAGTATCTTCTCTTGGAAAATCTTGTTTTTATGGAAAATATTTTTTGGAAAACGTTTTTTCTTAGAAAATATTTTTTTTAAAGAATAACACTTTTTTGGAAAACACTTCTTTTGGAAAATATTTTCTTCTAGAAAATACTTTCCCTTTGTAAACTATTTTTCTTCTTTGAAAATTTGATTTCTATTTCGATTTAAATGGCCCGGTCCATCAGGATTGTTGGATCGAGTTGGGCTGGGTCATTTGCAAGAGATGGATTTTTTATTGGGTCGGTGCACCCATTTTGATTTTCAAAAACAACATTTTTTTATCCTTGAGAACAATCATATACTCTGATCTCATCATTCACATACATCTATTTTATCATTCACATGCATTTTGATCTCATCATTCACAACAATCACAAGATCTCATAATATTCCATTCACTAAACAACCCGGGAACACTCACGATAAGTTCGAGTCGTGACCTACTAGGAAGGTTTCTAAACTCTAAGCTTACTACGTGCAATGCATTTTTATCTGGCCACCCTTGTCCAAGCACACCTATATACATTTCGATACGTGGTGACTTGGTTTGATATACCGTATAGGTGATAATCTAAAATCTCAATTCACTTCTCTGAAGTCAAAAACAGCCAGTTTGATCTCCAGTTGAGAGGTGGTGCACAATGCTGAGCAAGGGCCCACTTAAATACCTCTCGTCTAGAATAGACGTAGTCTATCCCCCTCGTATAGTAGGGTACAGCGGGGCAAGATCTTACTTAGGCACCGATTTTGACCAAGAAGTGCAATTGATATACTTGGATTATCTTTTATACCTACGGGTACGAGTCAAGAGTTGTAGCTTTCATAAATGGTTTGGCATCCCACGAGAGGACCGACCACGTACTAGTACTACATTGGCAATCGGGACATGTGACTGTGTGGCTCACAATAGGTCAAAGGCTCAGGTCGCTCCAGCCTAAGTGCATCAATATACCTTTCAGAATCACCTGATCAGACGGTATTGATGCCCCCAGTTTGATATACCCTAAGGTACGTGACTGGAGTTGTGGTTTTCATGAATGACGTCGCATCTCCGAAGAGACCGGGTCACGCACTAGTGCCACGTTGGCTATATGGGACGTGTAAGTGGGTAAAACAGTAAACGTGCTTGTGGTGTGTGCAAAACAGGGTGGGGTGTGCCCGGGGCCTTTTTCAAACACGTGGGCCCATGGGCCAGATTATGTCATCACATATGGATATCAAATGAATATTGATCAAGAAAATAATCCAAAACCCATCACATCGAAATTAAGATGAAATCAAACACATCACAAATATATCTGTCAAGATCATGGTAAATCAATTAATGAGCATGGCATATAATAATTGATCAAACAAACATTACAATAGGCATAATTTTTATAATTTTTAAGGTCCAATCAATGATCACTTTTGGGTGATCCAAAATAAATCGAGATTCCAATAGGTGTTACATTGATGATAGAATGACAATGGTTGAGATGAGCTCACTCTCAAGAATATTAATTGTGCCAACATTAGATAAATTCAGATTTTCTGTGAATTAGGAAAATACAATCTGAACTTGCATCGATGATATCTAAGGCTCCCAGTAACGAAATCGAGTGAACTCAAGTTCTAAATTAATCTACTCGATGAGATCTACATTTTATTAATAGGTGTCCAGACTTAGTTCTCACCAGAATGTCCTGTAGAAACGTTTTAACGTTGCTGTCCCAACTTTCATTCAGAAATAATTCCAGATTTACAGATTGAACTTGCATCGACGATATCTAAGGCTTCCGATAACGAAATTGAGTGAACTCAAGTTCTAAATTAATCTACTCGATGAGATCTACGTTTTATTAAGAGGTTCCCAGACTTACTTCTCACTAGAATATTCTGTAAAAAAGTTTTAACGTTGCTGTCCCAACTTTCATTCAGAAATAATTCCAGATTTACAGATTGAACTTGCATCGATGATATCTAAGGCTTCCGATAACGAAATTGAGTGAACTCAGATTCTAAATTAATCTACTCGACGAGATCTATGTTTTATTAAGAGGTTCCCAGACTTAATTCTCATTAGAATATTCTCTAAAAATATTTTAATATTTCTGTCCAACCTTCATCATTCCATCATTTTCATAGGTCAATTTGAATCTTTCATTATTTAGGGGTCATCAAAAAGTGATCCTTAATTGGAGAAAAAAAATGCAATACCCAAAATCATTTACAATCAAGATAAAAAATAAATAAACAGAAAAACTAAATAAAATAAATCCAACTAAATAAAAAAAAAATTAGGTCATCTTGGCAATGCTCCCATACTTGGGGTTTTTCAAGTTTGATCCTCAATAGTCCCCAGTGGAGTCGCCACTGAAAGCGCCCTCGATCCGCGGGGTGCGCAGATCCGCTTTTAACCCTTGAGGTTTGGGAGTCGCCACCTAGTTATTACGGTCTAGGAACCAAATGTACCCTACAATGGATAAAAAGAACTAATCTACTATAGAAATCTGAATCTGGGAATCATGTTACGAGGTTGGAAGGTGTTATGCACCAACCCCGCCCGACCAATGCCGGTCTCTACTTATCCCAAATAGATCTACATTGCTAATGATAAACCTAGATTAAAAAAATAAAAAAAAAATTTACCTTTGATCTGCAAAAGTGTTATTCCCTCAGATCTGGTTAGAATGGCTCCTTGTACCGTATTCCTTACTTCGTTCTATCTCCGGATCTGATTCCTAATCTCCGAGGTAAGGTATCTCCTTCTTAGATCTGAGTGCTTCAAATTTGTTGTAGATTTTTGGGATGTTTTTAAGAGATTTTTGGGTGTTTTTTAGGCTAAAATCGGAGTAGGGGTGTTAGGGAAGGAGTTGGGGCTCCAAAATTAGGGTTTTGGGGAGGCTATGGAGGCTTCTTTACCTACTTTTCCTAGGGTTTTTTCTTTGATACGAAAATAGGGTGTGGAGGCTCCTATTTATAAGTTTTTTAGGAGAATTAGGGTTTCTTTTAGGGTTTCAATTAGGGTTTAGACTTTGGTCTCATGAGATGGATTTAGTCTTTAGGGTTTTAATTTAGGGTTTTGACTTTTAGTCTTATGAAATTGACTTGGTTAGTTTAGATTAGGATTTTGATTTAGGGTTTTGACTTTTAGTCTTATGAGATTGACTTGATTAGTGTTTTGATTTAGGGTTTTGACTTTAGTCTTATGATATTGACTTTAATACTTTGACTTTAGTCTTTCTTGGTTGACTTTAATGTTTTGACTTTAGCCTTACTTGACTTTAGTCTTACTTGATTGACTTTAATGTTTCTTTTTACATTTTTTAATGATTTATTTATTAATTTCGAAATTTTTAATTATTAAAGTTGTAAAATTACCGTTTTGCCCTCGGAGAGGATTTTTTACGTTTTAAGTCATTTTTCAATATTTCAGGATGTTTTGGAATTAGTTTTTCGTAAGGAATTCAATGGGAATGTTGGTTTTTTTCGTTTATAAAATTTTTTGTGTGAAATGATCGTGAATTTTATGAGGGGTATTTTCGTAATTTTGTCAAATTTTGTGAAAATTGGTGAAATGATTTATTTGGTTTCGATTTGTTGTTTTATGTGTTTGAATAGGTTTTCCTAAGCGTAATGTAGGCTTTAGGGTTGTTTTGATGTTAGGGGCATTTTGGTAATTTGGTCATTTTTAGTGATTTTTATCGTGAAGCTTCTTTTTGGTCTGCAAGATGATGATTTCTATGTTTCTGGGGTCGTATTTTCCTAGCGTAGCGTGGTTTCTAAGTTTTGTCAGTTCGAGATACCTCATCCGAATTTCTGAAACACATCTGGTAACAAAATAAAGCATTGGAATAGACATCCATCATTGGGAACTTTTGCGATCAGGTTGACGAGTTGATTAATCAGGCGGATGCAAAAATGGGGTGTCTACAGAAAGAGCCCTCGATCTGCGGGGTGCGCGGATTCGCTTTTGACCTTTGAGGTTTGGGAGTTGCCACCTAGTTATTACAGTCTAAGAACCGAACATTGACTCTAAAAGGAAAAAAAACTAATCTACGAAAAATAAGAAACTAAGTCCAGGGATCACATTACTAAGTTGGAAGGTGTTAGGCACCAACCCCGCCCGGCAAACGTCGGTCTCTACTAATTCCCAAATAGGACTACGTTGCTAAAAAGACCTAATCAATAATAAAAAATTTAATATTTACCTTTACGAAGACAACGGTTTTGTTCCCTCAGATCTAGTAGAATAATTCTTCGTACAACACTCATCGCTTCATTTTGTCATCGGATTTGTTTCGGATCTCCAAAAAAAAATATCTCCTTCTGAATTTTTCTAATTTTTTTTATGGATTTCTGAGGTGTTTTGGAAGGGTTTCTAGGTGTTTTTTGAGCTAAAGTTGGGATATGCATGTTAGGTAACAAGTTGGGGCTTCAAAATCAAATTTATGGGAGGTTAGGGAAGTTTTTTGACCTACCTTTTCTAGGATTTTCTCTTGGATAATAAAATAGGTTGTAGGGACCCTTATTTATAGATTTTTTTTTAGTGCTTGTTTGGATAGAGTTATTATTTAATTATAATTCTTTTAGAGAGAGTTATTGTTTATTTAGAATTGTTTTAGGTAGAGTTATATTTCAATTAGAATTGTTTTAGGTAGAGTTATTATTTAATTATGATTATTTTAAATAGAGTTATTATTTAATTAGAATTCTATTAGGATTTTGACTTTTAGTCTCACTTGATTGACTTTAAGATTGAATTTAGTCTTACTTGATTGACTTTAAGATTAACTTTAGTCTTACTTGATTGACTTTAGTCTTATTTGATTGACTTTAGTCTTACTTGATTGACTCTAAGATTAACTTTAGTCTTACTTTATTGACTTTAAGAATATATTTGTGGAGAACCCCCCTTTAGTATATCTTTAATTCTTTGGGCCCCTAGATGGAGGAGTCCTTTAATAAATATCTAGGCAACCATCAACAATTTTGTCCGAGAGCCTAATTGAACGATTTTTTGATTTAAAATTTAAAATTAATTTTATTAATATTTCACTTTACATTATTTAATATTTTATTTAGTAATTTTGAAATTTTTAATTATTAAAATTATAAAATTATCGTTTTACCCTCGGAGATGACTTTTTACTTTTTTCAGTCGATTTTCAATGTTCCTGAATGTTTTGGAATCAGTTTTTCGTAAGGAATTTAATGGGAATATTGGTTTTTATCATTTATGAAATTTTTTGTACGAAATGATCATGAACTTTATGAGGGGCATTTTCGTAATTTTGTCAAATTTTGTGAAAATTGGGAAAATAATTTATTTGGTTTTATTTTTTGTTTTATGCATTTGAATAGGTTTTCCTAAGCGTAATGTAGGCTTTAGGGTTGTTTTGATGTTAGGGGCATTTTGGTAATTTGGTCATTTTTAGTGATTTTTATCGTAAAGTTTGTTTTTGTCTGAAAAATGATGGTTTCTATGTTTTTGAAGTTATATTTTCCTAGAGTAGTGTGGTTTCTATAGTTTTATCAGTTTGAGATACCTCATCTGGATTTCTAAAACATATCTGGTAACAAAATAAAGCATTGGAATAAATATCTATCATTGGGAACCGTTGCAATCGGGTTGACGAGTTGATTAATCAGGCGAATGCAAAAATGGGGTGTCTACACAATAGTAGCTCTAAAAAAATTCAAAAATGATAGAGAGGGTTGGGGTTGGGGTTTCGATCATATTTGAGTTAGGGTTTAAAGGATAATACGAGAAGGAGAGACTTAGGGGAATGCTAGAAAGATACTTGTACAATGGAAAGCACAAGGGTTTCTCTAGAGCTTCGCACGAAGGAAATGCTTGCGAGAAAGACAGAGGTCCGACGTCGACCAGGTTTCGTTTGAGTGAGAGAGGGTAAAGAAGATGAAGGTTTTGTTCGAGATAAGGAGGGTGGAGAAGACGACGATTTCGTTCGAAAATCTTGACAAGACTTTAGTAGGGTGGTGAAAACAACGATTTTGTTCGAACCCCTGATTTTTTGCTGTAACTTGAGAAAGTGAGAGTGAGAGAGAGAGAGAGAGAGAGAGAATGTGTGTGTGTGTGTGTGTTAAGAGAAGGATATCTTAAAGAAAAAAAAGTTAACAAGGCCTCATCTTTTATTATGTAAAATTTATTCATGTTTTGAGACCATTGAATCTTGCAAGATCCAATGTCCCTAAAAACTTGGCAAAGGGCTTGGATCTCTTTAGGGCTTCCGAGCAGCTCCCTATATATATTGCAAAACTTTTTATTTTAAGAATTTTTTTGCAATATTTTACAAATTAGTGTTGTTTTATTGTAGGCAAAGCATTTGGTAAAGGATCATCCAGGAATGGAGGTGGTGGGGGCAATTGCCCCCACAGAACTTTGAGACACCCCTATATTTTCAACTAATTACATGTCCCATTTGTCTCCACTCCCTCACCTCTCTCCCCATTTACCCTCACACCCTCATTTCTCTCCAATTTTTGCCCCCACACCCTCACCTTCCTCCAATCGTATTTTCGATCAAATAATTTTCCCACCATTCAAGTTCTTCAACTATACAACTAACCATAATTTGTCCCCACTACAAGAAAATCTTGGCTGCACCCAATGCCTACCAGCCACCTTTTTGGATTTTTATTTCTATGTACCTTTGGAAGGTTTCGTACCTTCATGTGGACCGAGTCAATATATGAGGACTCGTTCAAATTACCAGGTCAACTCACCGAGTCCACATATTGAGGCGTCAGGATGTAGCTGAGGAAGATAAAAGGTGGAATTCTTCGTGGCACGTGTGCAAGCTACGCGTTTCCATTGACCTTGATTGATCCATAAGACTGCCCCCACATGTCCACAACATCCTATTTATAAATTTTAATTTTAATGTAAGACGTTGAGTGCTGTCATGGTCTTTGAGTTTACAAGTCATGAAGGTCGTCTGCATGGTTTAATGCCACGTGTAAACGCTACTAATCTTAGAAATTACGTGATTTTGATTCTTCGAAACTAAATAAAAGATCCCTTCCGTGTGGAATCTAATCTTTCAATAGTCGACTCGTACTTCATTAATTATCATCACCACAACTTTTAACTCCATTTCACTATCTCAAAAGCTATGTTTTATTATGAATGTTAATCAAAAACACTTTCATCACTAACTTTAAGGGAAAAAAAAAGTAAAAAAAAGACTTACTTACACTCGTCTACCATCACTACAAGACCTCGAGATGTGTTACGAATCTTGATGTTTTGTTTTGACATTGGATGAGTCTTGATAAGGCTTTTTTCCTTATTATCTTAGTCAGGCAAATCCTACTCAATGTTAATTAATAGGGTTCGTTGATGCGTTAACTTAATTTGGCACAATAAAAAAAATACAAGGATTACGATCTAACGGTATCCAAATTGACTTGATTTGTTACTATGTTATATATATTATAAATAGTTAAAAGCATGATTAATTTTATAATAAATATGATTAAAACACGTTATAAATTACAAATTTAAATTCATACCTAACCAATTTTTCTACTATATATGATGAATGTTGGAGCCTTATTTTTATTCGAAGTAAAATGTAAGATTTGGATCTTTCTCTTGTTCGTTTGTAATCGACTTTTTTCATCAACTACAAATAATGTATGAACTATGAATTAATTACATTGAAAATGTTCAAATAGAGTAAGTCACATGCATGACAAGGACTAAAGAACTATTTATGCTTTCTTCAATACATCAATTATTCAATCTATCCAAGAATCATCTAATCATGACCCTCTAACTAGGGTTTGCACGACGTGAAAACTAATAATTTTGACAAGAAAATTCAACGGGTCAAAACCCATAAATTTTAGAAATCAAATTTCGACAACCCATGGCCATTGAAAATTTTGATAATTCCCAATTCGACGGTTTAAAACCATCAAATTTCTCCCATCCTCCATTAATTTTTCAATTTCAATCCATCAAAAAAAAATTTTGACAATGAAAAATTTGATACCTCGATCCATCGAATTTTGTGAAATTCGACGGCCTTGAGCCATCAAATATAGGTTTTTTTCACATTGAGTTGGCGTATATTTGAGATATCACCGTATTTCGAAGATGATATACTTTCTTGACTATGGTTTTAAGGAAATTGATCTGGGAACAATTTAGAAAACATGTAATTTAGATACAAACAGCAAAGAAAACAGTGAGATTTATATGGTTCCCTCGAGCTTTAGTTATATTTATGGGTCCACACGGATTCCATCATGAAAAGAAAACTCTTTGATACAAATTACACACTTTCACCACCAAATAAAAATTAATATATACTCCCCAAGAAATGTAGTTAGGGCTTTACGTAATGTACAGGAAAAACCCTTAGGAAATTTTGGTTTTCGGACTCTACCTGTAAATCCCCCACCTTTGAGCAAGGGAGCCATTGACCATCACGAGATCCCTAAACAAGTTCAGCATCAAGTTCAACTAACAAAAAACTTTAGAATGATTTACAATAATTCCTTGTGGACCAATATCATCAGGCTACATAAATCATAACAATGGTATCGTTCGAGTCCCCTACAAAAAAATAAAAAAATTGTTTCTTCTTCAAAAAGTCACTATTTTTAATCTTTAGGCTAAAAACTTTAATTATTTATTCGAGAAATCTTGATTTCCTCTATAAACACTTGTATTTTTCCAAAAAATTATTTGTTTTTGCGTTAGATTTATTTGGGAAAGAATTAAGGGCAAAGATTTCTATTTTCTTTTCATTAATTTCTTCGATAATGCCGAATCCTTATTTATATACACCAAAACCTAGAGATGAATATCAAAATTACCCTAAATTTTGCGACTTTTTGTATAGAGCCAAAGTTTTAAAATTTTACTTGAACCACCGTTGAATTTATAAATTTTTAAAAATGATTTTTTAATCTTTATATATGACATTTTTTTCACAAATATATTACCGAATGACGAATTGACTCAATTATTTGCCAAGCAGACTATGAGTTGGTTCCATCGATTCTTTATTTGAAAGGTTGTTTTTTTCTTTTTTAGTGGCAAGTTGAGTTGAGTTGAGTCGACTCGAGGGATTTCAAAATTATGGGTATTGGGTAGAACTGTAAGATGCAGTCAAGATTAAGCCATCTTCGTCATAGGAGCCCATTCAGACCCACAATTTTGTCTCTGGGTATTGCAGCTTTTAGATTAAAGTGATTTAGAAAAGTAGAAGCAAGAGTTGGACTAATGTACTCAAGGGACTTATGTAGGTCACAAACTTCTCATCTCTTTTGAGTTTTGACCACATTTGAGATACTGTTGGGCCCAAAGTGGATCAATGTTTGACCCACAATTTACTTAACCTAAACACCAAAATTCAGATTTTTTATTTTATTTTTTTAGATAAAAGAGAATTCATAATTTTTCAGAACATGAATTCCTAGGGATATTGATAGCTGGAAAATGAATTCCAAAATTCCACGATTTGATTCCACCTAAGAAAATTTCGAAAATATTTTATTTTTAAATTTCGTCAACTTCAAATTTGGTCGAGTCACCTTGAATCAATTAGATTCCTCCCCCCCACAAATCGAATTTTTCCTCGGGATATACAACTACACATATTTATGGGGATGTGCACTTGTGTATCCCGAGAAAATCTATGGTTCTGACATATGCCATGTTGGGGTTGTATGTCAGAGGGGGTGTTAGAATATCACGACTCTAGATTTATACGTATCTTGACTCCAAAATTTGATAGAATCAACTCATTGAGTACACAAGCCACATTTATCAAGTCAAATTGGTTGAGTCAGCTCAAGTCGGGTTAGAAATTTGATTGAGTCATTGGCTATACATATTTGCTTTTGTGGTAAATAAAAATTAAATATTTTATTTTTTAAAATTATAAATTTAATGTATTTTTATTTGACTCGTGAGTTGTTGAATTTGATTCACCTAGATAGACACACTCGAGTTGAGTCAATTTTTTGAGTTTTAAAACTATAATTTTCAGATTTTAGGGGAGAAAAAATAATTTTCTTATTAAAATGGCATTTTGAAGAGAGTGACTGATTCATTCCTTAAGAAAAATAGTAGTATATAGTGTTAATGGGTTTGTGAGCCCAGAGAGCCATATGGCATTCAAGTAGACCGGGTGTCAGTGTAGCTAACTAACTCCTTGAACTACAGAAACAATGATTGGGGCGTCAATTGGTGGGGACCACAGTGGAGCGAATCATCAGAGTCGTCAGATTTAGATTCGCGTTCTTTCACATCTTTTCAGACAGGCCAAAACCAGGCTTTAGTAGTTGTCGTGGAAAAAGCATAAATCGCCGATTTGTTCTCAACGACTCCTTTCTTGTATTACCAGACAACTCTTCTGGAGCTACAATCCATAGGTCTTGTCTGTACTGGCTGGACTTAAATTACTCGTGACAGCCAGGTGGATGACAGAGAGAGCATTTTTTAAAATTTAGACTATGATGACTTGGGATCTCAGAGGCCACCTGGCAAGATAGTCAATGTGAATGGTTAGATATTTTAAAAATATTAGTTAAGATTATAAAAATTCGATCAAGTCGACTATTAATTTTAGAGTGGCGATCTAGATATGTCTCGTTTCTATAACAACATATGATGTCTACATTGCAGATATTTATTTGAAAATAAATAAATCAGGCTGGGTACTATATATAAAACGGCCTAATTAGGAGCATAGTGACAAAATTCTACGATTTTTTGAAAAAGTCACGATCTTAATAGTTATCGATTAAATTTAAATATTTTAAAAGAAAAAAACACGAAAATTTTCTAAAAACTCTTTGATTTTTCAAAATATCACGATTAATCGTGATAATTTAATCCCAATTTTTTTTAAAAAAAAAAATCAAGGATTATTTTTATTTTTAATATTATTTTAAGTGTTAATTTTTTAATTAATATATAAAATACATTTTTTTATATACTTAAAACGATTATTTTTACTTTTTAATTTATCTAATGTTTTCCTTACCTTATTGACTTTTGTCGACTTTTTCCAAAATTTTCTGTTGCCAAATTATTCCCGAACCCCGACTTTGTCACTATGATTAGGATTTTTGTGCATTTTTAAATTTAATCAAAACTTACCACATAGACACCCATCTTATTCTAGAGGAACGAGACATCATACCTGATCCTAATTCAATTTTTAGATGATTTGAATATTTATAATCTATATATAAAAAATATTATGACAACCTCTACTAATCCAACTTATAATTAAAAATCACTATAGATTTTAATATAAACATATATTAATAATTAATTTAAATGGTTTGACTCTTTCAAAAGAAAGACAAGGACAATGTGTTTTAAAAATATGCATGATTGAGAGTTGTGGGTTTCACTTCCTCAAAATTCTGGTGTTGTAAGTTTAAGACATGTTTATTTTTTTTATTTTTTGTATTTTCTATTTAAATTATTCAAAGAATACAAGAATATATGTGTCAAAAACAGAAGAAGTAGCACTCGAGGAAATGAGAGGAGAATATAATTTGTTTAGCTCACCTTGAATCCTTAGAACAAGGTTTCAATGAAATGATGAAACTTTTCAATTAAGACAATTGATACATCAATGATTGCTTAGATATTACCTTGAAGGGTTTATGTCGTATCGTGCACTTCTCATCATTGATCTAAGCATATCGAGCCATTATTAAATGATTTTTATATATAGATGGGATGTTAGAGAACCGGATGCAACATATCATGATACATGGGATACATTATATCATATAATGTATCGCATCTCAAAAGGAAGGGAATGTTGGAAAATAATATATGTAACAATATCAATTAGAATATTCTACATTAAAAAGTTCTAATAAATTTGAATATTTATGTTAGACCAATTTCCTTATCTTTCTTGATGTAATCCCTATAAATATCCTATTAGGATTCATGTAATATCCGTTCAAGAATTCTCAATAAAATCAGATTTCACATAATAATAATAATAATAATTAAGTAAACTATATATATATAGGTTCTGCGATGGCGCAACGGTGTCACCATCATCGAAGAACGGCGCACCAGGATCGTTATGCTCAGTAGAGCTTGATGTTTATTCTCCAATAAATATCTAGTAGACCTATTGAGCTCGAATATTTGTGTGTGATTGTTTACACAAACAAACAAATATGGATTCGTGAGTATTATATAAGAACAACAATAACAATCCAATTTAAGTCAATTCTACTTCTCTTTTCCTTTAAATATAGATGCTATAAACTACCCCAATTTAAGAAAATTCTGGTCTTTAAGAGAATCAATAAAATTTGAGGTTTATGAGAATCAAACCTTTTAAGTAGCATTTTGGATGACCGGACTGCACATTGAGTCCACAAAAAATCAATCATTCTAACTTCACTAATTGTATTACAAAGCTGAGTTAAACAAAGGGTAAATTATACTTTGATCTCCTCTGGTTTGGACTAATTCCATATTGACCCCCTAACATTTTGACAATTGTACTTACCTTGCTTTTCACGTATGGTGTTAAAATTCAGGTGTTATTTTACTATTTTACCTTCTTCTATTTATCCTTTTTTATATAAAAAATAATTAAATCATAAAACTATAAAATATTGCCATCTAAGTATTCATACTTTTACACGTGAATCCATTTTTTTCACATGGATATCTACGTTTATACAAAACAATAACATTTTGAAAAGGGTAAAATAGTCTTTATAAAACATAAAAAAAACAGCAAGTAGACAAACGCGAGGGGAGGGGAGGAGATGTAAGTGCAATTGTCAAAATGTTAAGGGGTTGACATAGAATTATGATAAATCACAGGGGGTTAAAATATAATTTACCCTTAAATAAATAGTGTTATTTCGAAGCTCAAGTTTACTTCTAATGAGCTGAAGAATGTTAGAACGAATTGATGATTTATTATAGGCTTGGATCATTAAAAGTGATGTTAATGCGTGCCCCCACGAGATCGAGCACATAAAAGGAGTGGGAATAAGAACTATAAGCTAGGTATATTTATGAAAACGTGATCAACTTTCGATGAATTTACGATTATTGCTCACATTTCATTTTAATTACCAAAACATGAACGATAACTGATATCGAAAGTTTTAAAGTGATAATTTTGTAGGTACAAAGTGACAATCTTGCAGGTTTCACTACTTTTAGCGAGCTCATCACTATACAAATCAGTGAGTTGTCACTTTAAACCTGTAATCTTGTCACTTGAAAAATCTGTGATTTCGCACTATCATGTGTTTGGTAATTAAAATGAACAGTAAGCTAGAATAGTAAATTCGTCAAATGTTGGTCACGAAATGATAATTTACCCTATAAACTATGTCACACACAAACACAATCATATTTACTTTAGGTCGATTCTTTTTTCTTCTCCAAAATAATATGTTATTTCCCTTGAAACCGAGCATCTTAGTCACTTTGCTTTCTTTGTTCTTAGAATTGCAAATCTGATCTCACCCTCATATTCTATTTCAAAGAAAATGCATTTATTATGTTGGCATAGGTTGACAAAGCATTTATTACACAACAAAAAAAAAAAAAATTTTAAATACTTAAATGCTCATAGTATTTATTATGTAAATAAACATTTAATGTGTAAAAGACCAATAGACCCTTGTCTTTTTCACTAAAAGACAAACGAGAAGAGGTAATATTGAAAAAAAAAAGTGTTGGACAATGTTAATATTCCCATGAAGTATTGGATGTTAGTATTCCCCATATATATATGGGACGCATTCAAGGGGCATAAGCAAAAACAATAATTTTTTAAAATATGGGTTAGAAGTTTCAGATTGAGCAGATCTTTTGTAAGGATGATCTCTACGATGAGAAGATTAGGACCATCGAATTTTTATTATTAAATTGTAAATCACTTTTGATGGGGTTAGAAATTTCAGATTGGGCAGGTTTTTTTATGAGAATAATTTTCTCATTTTAGAGATCATCCTCACAAAAAATAAGCTAAATCCGAAACTTCCAACCCATATTTTAAAAAATGATTGTGTTTTACATATGTTTTTACTTATGTCCTATGAACCACCCCTTGTATATGTATATATACAAGAAGGGGTTACTAGTCAACATGAAAATATATACTTTCACTAGCCTTTCTTAACTTGGCTAAGTTGGTATCTTCTATATACACTCCATATTCCTACTATTTGTTTGTACTCCCAATTGTAGGGTCTATGTAATATATTTTAGATTATTTTACCATCCATTATGCCTTGAGGACCATGCTTTCAAAAGTACAATCCATTTTGGCATTCTTTACTTTAATGAAACTAAACTTTTTTTATATCTTTTTATTTTTATATTTTTATGACGGGTGTATCCGAACTTACGTTCGACTAGGGGGACCTGAAGAACCAAGGCATATGGGTGCCTCCCTCGGCACGTGCAACACCCACGCATCACAGACACTGGGTAAGTGAGGGTGCACTCTCGCGGGTGGCCTCGAGGAAATATGGCTCATACTAGATATCGAACTCACAACCTACGCGCTCTCATTGCTTATTGGATCCAAAATTGCCATTAAGCCACCCCCTCGGAGTTTTAATGAAACTAGACTTGAATTGAAAAATATGGATTGTTGATTTAAATCGTTAATTTAACACAACTTTATATTTAGTAATGTTAGAATGTAAGATTTTTATGACATTGATCTTTCATGTTGTGAAAGACTAAATTTACGATTGGATTGTCCAAAATATTAAGTATAAGGATCACATGAGCAGGAGCCAAATAGGGAGTAAGGATATCTTGATTCTCTTTATCTCTCCATATTTTTATACGCACACATTTATTTTTATTTTTTTTAATAACAACAAGCATATTTTTAATGAGTTTAGTAACTTGGTGTTAGAGGGATCTAAACCCAAGTCTTTGTTATCATCAACCAAGGAATTCACCACCTAACCTAATTGATGCCTACAATTCATATACTTATATATATACAATCACGTAACGTACCTGCTTCCATTCCATGCTTTAGTTGCTTGCTCATGCATTAAGGCTTGCTGACGATAATAAAAACATTAATGATTTTTTGGCTCGAAAATTTTCATTGCATGTACTCGACTAATGTGGCAAAGGCACAAAACCGTTGATCTTTTCCTTGTGTATCCCGAAGAAAAAGATCTATAATTTTGTGCCCTTACCACGTCAATCCAGCACATATTGAATGAAAATTTTCGGGTTAGGAAATCACAACTCTAATAAAAAAAACCCCATAGCATTTATATTTGTTGTGTGGTCAGAGTAATCAAATACACGTTAACTACCATAATTTGACCTGGTATGAGCTTAAATTATAGATAGCAAGTAGTAATTAACTTAACATGAAAAAAAAAACAAATCCCTATGAGTCAATGTCTATGAAGCCTTGATGTGGTATATCAACTTTCAAAAATAAATAAAAAAAGAAAGTTAACCAAATATTCAATCAACATCAACTATAAGTCACTTAGTGCTTAAAGAAGATCAAGTGGTGATCAGGCCCACACTAATCGCTAGTTTATTTCTATATTAAAGTTGATCGTAAGATCAAGTCAAGTTTTAGAAATGATCTATCATTCCTATTACCTCAATCATAATCAACCCTTAAGTTGAATTTTCCATTTGATTATAATTTAATATTAATAATAATTTTTTATTCTAAGTCAAAAGACAACAACTCACTCACATTGATACCTTTAGAATATAATCAAGCTTTACCGAACTAATAATAGACAGCGATTTGTTGTCTTAATTCGCCTATTAATTCTGTTTAGAATAGTCTAATGTTGAACTTTCTTTTTCTTTTTCTTTTGATGACTATTTACTTTTTCCTCCTTTTTAACTTTGGAAATTGGAATGGATCCCACTTCTTGATGGAAGAGTCTGGAGCTGCACTCCAGAGTACTTCAAAAGAGCAGTGGACCATTTAATACGGCAGTTTGCTTTTTTGGATAACGAAGCCAAAGGGACTTGTTTTGACCACTTTCCATGTATCATCTCATCAGTCAATAAACCTCTTCCACGTGGCAAAATAACAATGCTTCATGTTTTTATTTATTATTATTATTTTTTAAATTAGGAAAAAAAAAACAATAAAATTTGGTAAATGTAGGGCTGATGTGGATTTGCAATATTCAACATGTCCAGCTAGGATGATTGTTTATAGAAAAATGCTGAAGTGAATTGAAATAATACTCTCAATAGCATTGAGAGTTTAGTTGGATGGGTAGAAAGTCATATATGTTGTTTCTCGATATACAATTCTCATATTCTGAATGAAAATTGATGATTTTTTGTGTACACAATACTAATTCAATTGTTATTTCAAGTTACTATAGTAATGTTTTTATTTAGAAGATGTAAAAGTGTCAATTGGTACTCGTTTAATAAGAATCGAATCAAAATTAGAGATGAAAGATTCTAAATATGGATTATTTTTTCATTGAAATTAATTAAAATCAAGTCTAAAAATTAAGAATGCGGATCATCTGCACCCGGGGGTGGAGGAGTGAAACCCTCCTTCCACACCCCAATACACGTCACGTAAGTCCTAATTCAAGAAATTTTTTAAAAAGAAATATTTTAGAGATTAATTGCTTAGCTTATGGCTTGTGGGCATGTATTGGTACGCAAGAGGTAAGGGTTTTAATCCTTCACATTGAGTGCATATGATCCGGACTCCAAAAATAAAAATAAAATTTAAAGAGTTTTTTTTTTTTGATAATTTTAATTCTGATTCCATTGGAACTGAAATCGATAGGGATCAGAATCGACTTTTGACACCCTTACGAAGATCATGAAGGGTCTGGATTGCTCACTTGATTTATATACGTGGCAAGGAAAGCTCATTCTACATTGAAGAACTCTGAACTGGAGCTCCAGACAACCTTTTCCCCATTCCCTCTATACTAACTTTTCCTTTTATCAGGAAGCCATGGGTTGATAAATCTCTCTCTCAAACTCGAAAATAAAATAAAAAATCGATTTTTTTTTCTTCTTCTAAAGCGAGTTAAACGTTGAAGCGTTTCAGAGCTCTGATTTCTCAGCAGAGCAGCTCGAAATGGAAGAACTTTGTCTATAATCTCCACTGCTTCGCCTTCGTTTCCCAAGTAGAATGTCGTGAGAACGATCTCTCTCTCTCTCTCTCTCTTACTTCCAGTTTTAATGGTGGCGTTTTCTTGGAGATTGGTTGAACTAAAACATAGAAATCAAAACCAGTTCTATTAAAAGCGATTTTCAAGGTTTTTTCTCTGTGAAAGTGGTGGGCTTTTAGTTTTATTTATTTTTTCTTAGAAAAAAGAATGGCAGAAGGAACGAAAGTTCGGGTTGTTCGTTGCCCCAAGTGTGAGAATCTTGTACCTGAGCTTCAAGATATCTCTGTCTATCAATGTGGTGGTTGTGGTACTGTTCTTCAAGGTAATCAAGCTTTAATTTTTCCTAATATTTTCTACCCATTTTCATGTTTTTCGATTTTTTTCTGTGTTTTATTCAGTAATTTTGACTTTAGGATTCTGGGTTTTATTATACAGTGAATAACAAATCAATTATAACAAATGGGTCATTTGAGAAATCTGATGAAGAAGAGAGGGTTAAATTTGGTTCAGAGAAATTGGAGAGTGTTAGGGAGATCGTTGGTGTCGAAATTAGGCAGAGAGGGGATAGGGCAGAGACTTCAAACGGTAGTTCTTCATCTAGGAGTGGAAACAAGGAGATTTTGACCGAAAACTCGGTGATGTCGAGGCACGATCAAAGGGGTGAACCCAATATTGGAATTAAAACAAAAAAGGATGAATTGGTTAGATTAAATTTGGACAAAGAAATTGGAGAAAGTGAACCCCATATTGGAATTGCAAGTGGGTCTCGGAGACCCGCGCAAATTCCTAATTGGTTTGCTCAGGATCGGGATAGAGATGGGACATCATCGTATAGGAGAACCCCAAGAGCTGTAGCAGAAGGGGTGAGATTTTCGACGCCTCCATACCCCGATGTAGGTCCCTCAAACTACAACCAGCACCCAAGTTCCAATTATGTCTACGGAGAATTGATGCAGAATCTGAACAATGGGCCAGATAGAGTTGAGTACCTCGAACAAGACCGGGCAGAGCTTCTAAGAAAGCTTGAAGAGTTGAAGGATCATTTGAGTAGATCTTGTGACGTAGAGGACAAATTGAAAGAAAAGGTTCCTCTTGATCCTTATGGTGGTCGTGATGCTCAAGAGGGCTTGAATGGGTCAAATAGAGCTTCGGTGCAGCCTTTTCTGCCGGATAAACATGTTCGGAGGTCTCCATACTTCAACAGTCATGAACCTGTTCCTTTGGTGAACAGGCACCATATGGATGTGCATCAGCATAACTTCTATCCTCCAATGTACACACCGAATGAGATTTCGGGATACAGGAGAGGTCCTAACCAACAACCCCACAATTACTCATCACGACCATCTCACGATTACTACTATGGACAGTGCATGGATACCGATCCTGAGCGCATTGCTTCATACCCACATAATACGATATTCCATCAGCCTTCATGCTCTTGTTTACAATGCTACAACAAACACTGGCAAGTGCCCGCACAAGTCCCACCTGCCGCTATGTGTAATCGAAGGTTCCTGGATGGCCCAACGAATCCCATGCTTTACAATGTTGGTCCACTGGGTTATAATCCTACTGGAGTCAAACCTCCTACTTTACGTTCCCGTGAGTCACAACTGCATTCAAGAAGGCCAAGTGATCTTGATTTAGATATGGATGGATTTGTCAGAGGCCGTGGACAAAGGACGTCACTAATGAAGAGGAATGGACGCCATTGTCATCCAATAGCCGGTGGTGCTCCATTTATAACATGTTGTAATTGCTTTGAATTGTTGAAACTACCAAAGAAAGTTTTTATGATGGAAAAGAATCAATGGAAGTTGCGATGTGGGGCTTGCTCTACTGTAATCTCATTTTCAGGTGAGAACGAGAAGCTTGTTGTGTCTATTCTAGCACAAACCAAGGAAATTCCTCAAGAGTGTGATGATGGTGATGTTGAGGTGGCAAAAGAGCATCCTTTACGTTCTCATGGTCATGCGAACCGAGGTAGCATGAATTCATTCTCTGATGATTATGATAACTCTAATTATAACTTTAAGTCTGTGGATGCTGAGCCTGTTTTGTCTTCAATGGACAAGAGGCCAAACTCAAGTGAGTCTGAGAAGATGCGGGGAGTTCTTTCTTCACGTTCGAGTATTTCTGAGGATGAGGTAAGCCCTGGCAGTATGATTGCTGGAGAGCTTCACTTGAAAGCCAATGTTACTCCACCGGGTCCAGGTTCACCCCTTCAAGAGCATTTTGAGTATTCTTCGTCTGACCAAGTAGTGAGCAAGTTTGGGTCGGGAAACAGGAGTAAACGCTCAAATCAAGAGGAAGTGATCCTGAAAACGGCCGCTTCAAGACAGAATTCTTTGAAAGAAGCATCAATGGCAACCGAGATGGAGGTCTCGTTCAACGAATATTCAAATACTGGGATCTCTCAGGATTCGGAAGAGGTGACTACTGAAGAAATTCGACCTAAGATGAACAAGGGTGGTGACTCCTTCTTTGCAGGTCTCATCAAGAAGGGCTTTAGAGACTTGTCTAGATCTAACCAAACAGAGGAAAGTGGTAGCTCCAATGTATCAATTAATGGGCAGCCTATACCAGAGCGGTTGATTAAGAAGGCTGAGAAGCAAGCCGGACCAATCCAGCCTGGAAAATACTGGTAAGCATTTCTAAAGATGAATGTGTTACATTTATTTTATAGATATACTTCAATGGTACTATATTGACGGTACAAGTGAACACACAGCACGTCTTGAACATCAATGCATTAAAAATAATGGGATGTCTTTCATACCTATGAAGGGTAGGCTGTTGTTCTCATAGAACTTTGTTGGACATAATGATTTCTTAGGACAATAGGTGTGAGTACTTAGGAAGGCTAAGCTGGTTTTCTACATAAATTCTTGTGTTCTATGAAAACATGTAGCTTTCTATGTGTGATTTTGTCGAAGTATACTTTTCAATCTTTAATATCACGTGTTCATCTATCTGACTTAACCAGGTATGATTCTCGAGCTGGATTCTGGGGTGTGATGGGACAGCCTTGTCTTGGCATAATTCCTGTGAGATCAATTAATCCTTCAAATAAATATTACTCTATCATTCTCTATTAGTTTAATTTCTTGAATTTATTGATGAAGCATTGCTGTTTGTCTTGTAGCCGTTTATTGAAGAATTTGATTATCCAATGCCCGATAGTTGTGCTGGTGGAAATACTGGTGTTTTTGTCAATGGAAGAGAGCTTCATCAGAAAGATTTGGATTTACTTGCTAACAGGGGTCTCCCAACTACAAGAGATAAATCTTATACTATCGAGATTTCTGGGAAGGTTTTCGATGACGACACTGATGAGGAGCTTGATGGCCTGGGAAAACTTGCCCCAACGTAAGTCCCTACACTCTCACCATGGATAATTTTATCTTTATTTTTTAGTTTTTACTAATGAATTAAGTAAAAGCTCTATCTATCAAGCTTACCCAATCAGATAAATATAATAATCTAATATCAAGTTGTTGATTATCAAAATGATTTAAAGTATTTCAACCACTTCATTCTTTTGTGTGAGAGTTAAAGATATAAATATCTGACTACTAGAATCATCTAATTGTGTCAATTTTTGACCTAGAGGAAGTTATGGCCTTGGTCATGTTTAATAATGGGTTGAAACCCCACATGTGTGCCATGCATGACTCTCCTATCCTGATTAAGATAGTCCTAGTTATATCCAGTGTTTTACTTATCTGCTATTCTTGCTATGTTTCTTTTTCTTTTCTTTTCTTATAAAATTAAAGACAGAAATTGGTATCCCTGAAAGGCCAGACTTTTCCATTTTTCTTCTTTGTGAATGTCAGAGATTGATATTGCCTTTATCTCAATAGGACAGGCTCATTGAATGCGTAAGAAAACCTAGCAGCATACTCTATTGACAAACATTGAGCCTCTCTCTCTACAGCTATCGCAAGCTATACATAATGTTGTACCATTGTCAGAGTCCTGCATGGGTATGGAGTGCCCATATTTGGTGAACCCCGGGAACTAGAATTCGCGGACTTGACGTTGTATGTGAATCATTTAAAACAAATTGATAATTATAAAGATTATAATGAATAAATGATTCTGTGATGTGATATCTTGTAATATATGTCGTGTATTATAGACAAGAATATGTAGTGTCACATTTGCAACATAGAGAAGTTCAATTGGAATATAGGGTAAATGCTGATCAATATCAAAGAAGAAATACTGGAGAACAGGCAAAAAGACCCAAACCAAACCCTACCCAGAGTCGATTTTACACACCTAGTCCCACCTACCGATGAAGAACTCAAGCATTACCCCTCTAAATTCTTCAAACACCTTACACCAAAAAAAAAAAAAAAACATAATGGAAACCACAATCTCATGCAACCGGAGTTCCTTATCCTAAAAAATCCGACCGTTCCTCTCCTTCCAAAGGTCCCCATGCCCCATCAGACAGTAAAGGAGAAAAGTGACCAAAAAATCCTCTTAGCAAGACGAAACACATAGACCAAGTGCATTCAAGATTTGAAAACCTCTCTCAATGAGGCCGGAGAACAAGGCACAAAAACAAAAAGATTAAAAAAACGAGACCACACCTCCTGGGCTACCTCACATTGAATAAGATGATTCATCTATTCATATCCTCTTTTGCAATAACAACATGGTCTCCATACAAATATCTCAACAAATAAGATGATTCATTGTGAGATATTTCCCCAGGGCCACCAGCCAAACAAAGAAAGAGATCCTTGAAAGCGCTTTCGCATCCCAAATTGCCACCGCTGGAAAGGACTCCCCCTGCACTAGAGATCTATAGAAGGATCTAACTGAAAACTCACTATCCCTAGCCCCTCCCACAGCCTCCCATCCACATGAAATGTTAGTCAATACCTTTCAGTAAGGAAAGAAAATAAAACCAGAAGTATTTCACTAGAGTTCGATAGTTCGTTGAGTGTCAGAATCCTACACCGGAGCATCGCCCTTTTAGAAGAGTCCATGTTACATAGATCAGTTTTTGAGGTCTCTACACAAATTCTAGGCATCTTAATCCAATAAAGTTACGTAGATAAAATCTGTCTGATTGCCAAACCCAAAGCAAATCCTGTTTTGTAGCTACTTCTCGGCTCCTTATTTACTTGGGAGAGGTTCTCTGGATTTTTTCTCTCTTCACAACTTTCTAGTTGTTGTTAAGACTTGTTCACTTTTGTTCGCTATCATACTTAATCCATGTTTACTTCTATATTTTATCATAATCCAAATTGATGTAATTATGTGGGCATTTCTTAATGTGAGACTTTGCTAAGAAACAAGCAGAGGACCTAACATGTTTATTGGTGCCAGGCACAAATATATGGGGTGTCTAACATGATGGTATTAACATACCTGTCTTTACAATTAGTAGCAATATAGTTAATGAAAGTGAAGCAATAGAAAAGCTAAGTTATCAATTAAATACAATATTTTCATTAAGACACTTCAATGTTGTTTTGTTATAATCTTGGGTTTTTTATTTCCCTTCCTCTCTATCTCGTAATTTAAATTTCATGATTTTTAAAAATAAGAATTTTCTTTTAGTATCTTGCTTGGTAAAACTTATTCTTTATTTATGGTTGTCATCGAAGTCTTATCCCAAACATGACCAAACCATCTCAATCAAGTCTGTTAGTTTATCACCTTTTTGGCACTATTCCTACATTTTAACAAACCCATTTATTTCTAATTTTATCTTTGTTAGTCTTTCCACTCTTCCATCTCTTATTTGAAATTTGATTCATTTTCTTAATTTTGTCGAATGGCTTGTGCATGATACTTAACTAATGATACACATGCATATTCATACTCAATACAGTCTATGGTACTCTTAGTGTCTGAAAGTAAATACATAAAAACCCATTTGTTCCATATCACTTTAATCGTTATTTATTGTTGAAAATTTTTAACAGAGTTGAGAGGGTAAAGCATGGGTTTGGCATGCGGGGTCCAAGAGTGACTGCATAATTGGCCTTGGCAGACTCGCAACTGCTTCAGCTACTGTTAACACGAGGGAGAACTTGCACCCAAGCCTTTTGGAGATGAAATGGGTTGTCTGGATGAATTTATTGAAGGGCGAGCTCAGCAAATTCCTTGTTTTGTAAACCACAGGTGTGACATCTTATATCCACAGTATGTGCCAGATATATTAAAGCTGTTGATGTTTATCGAGTTTAGTGTTTGATTCATTTGAAGTATTCTTACTGCGGGTGCAAATTCAAAAATGTTTTCTGCTTATGATGGCATCATATTATGTATCTTTGTATTGTAATGTATTTCTTTTCTTCTGAATTTGATTATTTGATTGTGCATCTTGTTGGACTTTCTTCTTTGTTTTTTTTTTTGTTTTTTTTTTTTTGGGGGGGGGAGGCGATACTCTACCAATTGTGCGGACATTCCATAATTTATTTGATTGGGTGGTCCTAACCATATGATGTATAGACTTTGGATTAGATTTTTCTCCAATTGGCCTCATGATATTGAGTTACCTTCGCTGCTATTGGTAGCCAAAATTCAAGGATGAGTTTTTTCATGAATCAGTGGCAAACATTTCTAGCCTGAGTTTGGAGTATACATCACTTTTGAAGATTCAACACAAGTGGCTTGGAGGAAAGACCTCAAAGGGAATTTTGGGAAAATTTGGTGGGAAAGTGATGCCTTTGAAAATAAAAATAAATAAATAAATTGATTTAGGCAATTTTAAAATTGTCAAAAATTGATGATTCAGAAAACTTTGGAAATTCACCGGGGCTTGGATTGCTCTAGTATTTTAGCGTTAATTTAGACTGCCATTGATCGTCTTTGTGAAATTTTTTTCTTTTAGAGAGGAGCTTTGAATTCACCTCCTTCTAAGGTCCTCTGATGATATAGTTGCCTTTCGAGTTTGAAGCTTTGGCCTTGCTCCCTCACCCATCATCTATACTTGTTCATACAACTTCCTGTCTAATCCGATTTGGCCATTGCTTGTATCGTCTGTCTTTTTCGCATAAATATAACTCAATATCACCACTATTTCTGTGTTATTCCTGGACATCGGATTTCTCATGTTTTCTTCCAATTTTTTTACCTTCTATCACTTTGGAAACAGGAGTTAATTACATCACCAGGAGAACCTCTCAAAGTTCTATTGAGAGAGAAAAAAATAAATAAATAAATAAGTGTATGGTAAGGATCACCATAATGATATATTTCATTTTTGTATAATGGAGGTTGAAAGAATGTTGAGGGTTTCAGATTGTAAGGAAGCAATTGCTGTATGGTCTGTTTATTATAGATTCCAGCTTTTGCTTCAGGATTCTGTGTTTGGAAGAAGCAAAAGCCCATAGTCTGGAAAGTTGTGTCCAGGAGACGTTGTTTGTTACAGGAGCCAACGAAGTGTCAAATTGATTATGTTGTTTGGCTGATGTTAAGAAGAATTATGGGTTTAATCCCATGCGTTTTTTGGGTTTTGGCTTCTCGTAGTGGCTCACCCACGAAAGCAATCCTAGGAAGGCTTCTCAAAAATGCAATTTTGGGTTTCTTGCAAAAGTTATTGAAGCAAAAGCTGTTACCAACAAACATGTTTTTTCGGCTTAAAGTGTAGAAAGCCGACGAAAAGAGTTGTAACAAACATACCCATAGGGTGCGTTTGGTTCAGATTCTAGATTCCAATGCGTCATTTGGTTTGGACTACTAGGAATCAAAATCATGGAGAATCAGACATAGTTCTCAGGCTGTTTTTCTTGATTCTCATAGACTATCCACTTATGACGTCTTGAGATACTACTCACAATAATAATAGTAATAACAATAATATAAATACAATTATTATTAATTATAATTACAAGTATAATTAATAATATTAATAGTAGTAATAACAAAAGCAACAACAATAATAACTAATAACTAATATTAATAATTATACTAATTTATAATTACTTATAATTATAGTTAATAACAACAACAACAGCTTTTGAATTAAAAATACAAAATCATCATAATATTTTGGGTAATCTTAACATACCCCTTAATGTATGACTCACTTGAAAACTAATAGAAAATGACCTAAATGTCCTATTTTTTCACTCTTTCCATAAATCACTTTCTATAATCTGATTTTGACAATTCATAATCAAAATTGAGAATCATGTTCTACAATCCAAACCAAATGCCCCCTTAGCTTCTTGGGAGTGGGTGTTAGCTTCCAGCCCCTTGAAAAAGCCGCTTTTGTGAGGAAGAATCAGGTTTGGTATGCACTCAGTTTCCAGATTCCTGCAAAAGCCAGGATTCATAAGTGGCCTAGAAGTTGAAGCTGACCAGCTTTTGGATTTTGGCTTTTCTATCCAAAGCAATCATCTTCATGTTCTACAAGTTAAGAGGTTGAAGATAGGTTGTTGAGAATTCGATCAAGGATTAGAGAATGTACAATACGTTGTGTTTTAGTTTGGATATCCATTTTGGTTTTGGGGTATTGAAAATATTTCATTCTAATAATGCAAATATATCATTTTCAAGAAATGTTGCAGAAATGTTAAGAGATTTTTTGTTGAAAGTAGGAAATGATAATAAATGCATGAAAACACATTCTGTCGAAGTTTACTGTTTATCCAAATATTTCTATTGAAATCTTCTATTTTTGTACAAAAAATAAAATAAACGTTGGTCACTATATGTCTCATAAATGAATATTAATTTCCATCGAAATATATACAAAATTGTATTTGTAAAATAAATTTCATGTCAAGCCTTGTGAAAAAATATATTTTGGTATATTTTATAAATAAATTAAAATATATTATTAAATAAGTCATTAAGAACAAAATAAATAAACAGTTTACTCTACAAGACTTTAACAAATAAAGCAAGGGCTTGAAAACAATGGATATTTGTTTTTATTAAAAAAAAATCCTTTAAGATTGAAGACATTGTATTTTTGGGGATAAAATCATTGGTTATTTGCTTTCAAAATCATGATTTTATAATAAGCAAAATGACATGGACAAGAATTATTACTGTAAAAGACTCCGACAAAGTTAATTAAGGGTTGAAGATGATGGCCTATAAACAAGAAAAATAAAAAAATAAAAATTCAAAGGTTGCCGAAGAAATCGATTGAAGACATCTGGTGCAGTTGAGAACTAAAACAATCAAAAGATTGGTTAACAATAGACCAATAAGAAAGAAAATAGTGACAATAGGTAAAAGAATGACTGCGAACGACAAGCCCAAAGATTGGTTTGATGGGTTAAAAGAAAATCCTAAAAAAAAAAAAAAAAAAAAAAAAAGAGTTTCTTTCTATTAGAAAAATGTCCAGCCAAATATCTTGTAAAAAAGATGAAAGATAAGTATTTATAATAAACCCAACTTAAGACAGATCTAGAACACCCAGGTTACATATAATCTAAACCACCAAAGAACTTCTAACCGCAATGAACAGAAATGATCCTTAGTGATCATATATGACGATTACATGACTCTTTTAGAACAATTAGGACATTATTAAGATCTTCCTATTAATAATAAAACACGGAGAAGAACAAAATTTGTTGTTTTTGGTTCCTCATTGCAATACCAATGCTCCGGCATCAATATTGTTAGAGTCATGATAATATGACGCCCTCCTCTGATACACGCCCCCATCACAGAACCATATATCATTTGCATCGGGATACACAAGAAGAAGATTTATGGTAAGGCATATTCTGAGGAAATGATCTAACAGGTCTGTGATGAAGGCATAGGGGGGGCATTAGAAAATCATTACACATGTTGTTACTATTCATTGTAATAGTCTTTTTTCTATATATCATTTCACATCAAACTCTTAACTGAAACAACATGATCCTCCAAGCTGGTTCTAATTTGAAATAATGTTGTGGTATTTGTCCAAAGAACCTCCAACGCCCAAATTAGTTCCTCTGATTAGGGTTTCAAGATCCATAAGTCCTTTTCCCATAAGGATCTCTTCTTTATTTATAGACATCCCCATTACTCTTCGTAGGATGTTTCAATATTCATTCCCCGGGATCCCGAGAAAAGTAAGAAATACAAGAAGCCAGCCTTGTAGGATTAACCCCCAACTAAAAGTAGCATGGTCTTGACGACCCTGAGGTCCCCTTCTGTGTGATCATCAAGATACATCCGTTATTGACAAATATAGGACTAGAATCCTTCATACATTCTTCTTCCATGGTTTATATTTTTATTTTTAGACTCCTCAACCATTCTAAAGTAGTCAAAATATGGGGCTGGCAATGATCAGAGTTGATTTAGGACAAATTAGATAAGAATTGGATTGGATCCAAATTTGATAAGATAAGCATTGGATCGGGTTCTTTTGGGCCTAATTGTTAGGATCCAAACCTCAAAAGATAATTATAAAATCTAAATAAACTTCATGCTTAAATAAAGTATATAATATAATTCTATACTCCTTACATTTTATTGGATCAGATCAGATCAGATCATTATTGAAATCCAAATCCTCCATCCATACCCGAAGTTATTGGATTTTCCGGGTCCGGTGACTGCCCTAGTCATAAAGACAAATTCATAGCTCCAGTCCGGTTAGTCTAACAGCTAGGCCAGATGGGGTAAATAGAAAAGTATTATATACAAACCTGGCCAAATCCAATTACTTTCGCACTTTTTTACGGGCCGGGCCATACCAACCCACAAATTTTCAAGACCAAGGACTACCATAATTTATAATCTACATTTCAAATACGTTCCCAGATCCCTTTCTCGTCATACATTTAAATAAAATCAGAGTCCTGCTGGAGTGACCACCTCAGCTGGGGGGACATCTTGACGTGGTGGTGCGCATGCCCATAGATGCATTTTACTCGTATCTTGGAGAAAACACTTCTATGGTGTGCAACCATGTCAAGATGTCCCCCACTGAGGTCACTCCAGCATTAATCATAAAATTATAATTTACATCATTGGGGCAGGTCTTTTCAACATTCCTGACCCTAAACATGAAAATTGGTTAATTACTGGATCAACTCATTTTGAAAGTATTTCTCAAAACGGTGAATTTCTTGTATTGAAAGATAAATCATTTTCAAAATCAGCAATTTTTCTTTCCAAAATAACCTTTATACAGCATTGCTCCTGAAAAATAACTTCAATGCCTCCATCTTCAACTTGTAACAAAAAAGCCCTCAAATTTTTTTACGTCAATCTCTTCCCAAAACAAGCAGATTTACCCGCCTCTTCGACCTTAATATTTTATCTACTTCGACATTGACACCCAACCACTTGTAAATAACACTAATTATAATCATCAAAGCATTACTATAAATAGCCTTTGTGTTCCCACCCGTAACAGTTGAAAGTCTAGGAGGAAGCGGTTTCAAGAACGGCTTGTTCGTGCCATACACCGTTCAAGTTAGACTGCCACAACCTTACCACCCCATCGCTTCCAGTTGTTGCCAGCGTCATTCCACCCATGTCCCATTCCATTTGCCACACCTAGCCATCACATAAAGCCCACTATCTTGTTATCGCAAAAACAACTAGACATTTTTCTACAGTTTCACTAGTCCTCTAATACAAGGATAATATATAATCTCTACTATACAAGGCAAGCCCCCGTCCCTATAGAATGGTTCCATTACCATAAAGAACATTTTTTCTGTGAGAAATTTTTGGCCCTTGGTTGGGACATTGCTGAAGGTGGCCCACTCAGCAATCATGACCAACAAGTTCGTGGCGCCAGGTACTAAATGTAGTTGAGACAGTCAGCAGCGCAATAAAATCTCCAAACTTAATAAATAAGGAGATGTTAGTGTTAACCAACCAACTACTCCAAATGTCCAATCTGTTGGAGAGGGGGGGGGGGGGGGGGGGGGGGAGAACTATGAATATAAGGTAGTCACAGGACTTAACTAGGTTATGACACACCAGTGTGTGGAGGAAAATACACACACACTCACCCATAAGAGTGGAAAGAATTGAATCCGTGACCTATAAGAACCTACAACTCTGATACCTTGTTAACCAACCAACTACTCCAAAAGACTGATCAGTTGGAGAGGATAACTATGAATATAAGAGGGTCACCGGGCTTAACTGGGGTATGACACACGAGAGGAGGGGAAAATATACGCTCAACAGTTAGTTTTAAGAATTCATACCTCGCCTTCATGGCCAGAGAGTAATGCAACCTTCTCCACTGAAAGTCTTCCATCTGAGTCGGGGTTCAGCCCAAGATGCCATATTCCAATCCCCTTGCAAGTTGCAATGGCTACTATCTCGTATGGCCTACAAGAACGTAAAGTTTTTTTTTTTTTTTTAAAGTTGAATCATTTTCATTGAACAACTAATGACAAATACCTGCACCAAGCACAAGCATAGGATGATCTATGTGGGTGGACTTGACACATAAAATTTCATTTACCAACATATCACATTACGGAGTTAAGATCCTTTAAATTTTTATGATAAAACTTATATTAGAATTTTCATTTTGGTAGGCAAGCAGGTTAGCAGTTAGTACTCAGTAAATGAGGACAGATTTTGATCCCGGAACTTTGTATCAATACTTGCAGGCATAGTATTAAATTTCGACATATTTCCACGAAATATATCGAAATATTTCCATTTCCACAAGTTCCAACATGAAATTTATCTGGCAGCTTCTTTTTGTACATATTTCGGGGGAAATCACCAATCATTTCGTGAAATATTTCAATGAATAGTGAATTTCGACTGAAATTATCAAATCTTAGGTATAAAAATGCAATATTTCGGTGGAAATATTCTGATGAATAGTAAATTTCGACAGAAATAATCTTTTTTGAAAAAAACTATAATTGCTTTTAAAAAGAACTTAAAAATTACACATAGTATTTACAAATAAAAAATTGTACATAACATTCATTTGTTAACATAAATGAATTATGATTAATTACTTATCTATATCATCTTATTTTCATATATTCTATGCATGCATACACTCAACCATGTTTCAATTAGTTGGATACATTAGCAATTTACTTATATGCTTATTCAAAAAATAAAAGAAATATAATAATGCATGAATGCAATACTTAATAGTTTCTTCATTTTAATGTCTTACATATTAAGTTGTATGTAGTTAATGCAACATTATTATTCTTATTTCCACTGCATTTGTGTAACAAAATGTTGTTGGTATTCAATCTCACACTCCATATGATAATTTATTGTATTTTGATGACTTTTAATGAGTATGTATTAATGCATATTTTATCATTTCCCACAGGTTCAACGAAAATTTCTTCAATATTTCAATCATTTCCAAAAAATTGTATTCATTTCCACACTGATCGAAATATTTCCACGAAATGTTTCCATTTCCAAACTAACCGAAATAGACACTGAAATCGAAATTTAATACCTAGCTTACAGGCTTTACTGATTTACCAGGATGGGATTTTTCTTTTTCTTAAGATTGCTCAAAAAGGGAAAAAGAATATAAAGAAAGATCACTAGAGAATATATATTCTTACCTGCCAATATTGGGTGCCCAAGCAACAGCATAAACCTGATCTCCCTTGTCTCCAGGTAAAGCCATTTCTGCAACTGGAAGCCAACGTTGATGAGCCTCATCGAATTCCCAAACCTGTAAAAGTTTTTTACTGTAAGAGCAGCAACTCTGCTGTTATCACAGCTCACCCTTTTGTCTTACAAATCAACATATGATGTATATGCTTCTATCAATGGAGACATGAACTAAGTACTAAAAAAAAAATTAATTTCGGGTGCTCTAAGAGGCTCAGATACCGTGGATACAAAAAAAAAAAAAAAAAAGACATTATGACAAACCAAATTTGATATAGTAAAATGATACACTCATGGGGTTAACATAGAGACCATACTGACAAGAAATCAGTTCTTTCTGAAACTTCTAAATAACTCACATGTGGAATTCAAATTAATGATGAAAAATGGATCACCTGTTTTCCCAACTTGCAATCCACTTTTGATAGAAGGCTAGAAATATCAAATTGAGCTAATTTTTTGTGAATATGATCTCAACGGTGGGGAGATTATTCTCACAAAAATCAACCCATGACTAATCTCCATGTGGGCCCTTGCATGTTACTTTACTACGCTGAATTAGGTGTTGCCAAGAAGGACCGGACCACATACATAATTATAAGAGGCTCAAGAATATTCAGTATTTATGGTAATTGAAGTTTTTTTTACCATCAACAATATTACTGAAAAGATTATTATTTTAGTAAATCATGCTTTTCTATATAATTTTGAATCCAATAGGGTGTCCTGTTTGCATAAAATAGGAACAGTGTCTATGTGGCATGCCTCAGTTGCAGTTCTAAACACCTTGGGCTCCTAATAAAGCCATGCACGCAGTCCCATGTGTATATTCTTCAATTGAAACATGCCACGTAGATACTGTTCCTATGTATAGGAACGAGAAACTGTTCTGGATCCCGACTCTTACTATATCTCATTGGTAACAAAGCTCTAGAAGATAGTCTAAGAAAGTTGAAAGTTGACTTGTCAAAAAAAAAAAAATTGTTGCCAGCACCAACCTTGTCATTGTTGTTCCTAATATTCTGTTTTATAAAGAATTGTGTCCGATGTTTTCCATTCTCGGGGAGACTCGACAAGTACTCCAGCCTTCACTTCCTTTCGGATATCAAGGGAGTGGAATTGCTGATTGAGTCTTCAGGTGGTAGTCGGTGTAGAACAGTGGTGGCAGTGCAAAACACTTTTCTCTTTGAGATTCAATGATGGAATGAGGGATTGATTGTTGTGAACATGGAGGAAGGGAAATGCTATCTTCTGAGAACATTTGATTTGGTGCACTTTGATTTTCCATACCACAGTGATCTTTCCCATGTTAGTGGCTACATCAATCCCTCCCGGATTAAAAAATTGATCCTCTAGTAATGCATAAAGGAGAAATGTATTGATGTTGTGATCATGGAGTGAGGGAAATGTATAGTAAAAAAATGAGTTTATTTTGTAAATACTAAAACATAAATTACAGCAAACAGTAAAGGTCTTAGCCTAATATTCTGGTGCATGAGATTTAGTGTTTTTTTATGCACCACGAGATAACTCTCCTTCCCCTGTTCATGAATGTATTAGGAATAAACCTCTTGTAACTTATTGAATGCTAGGTTCTATTGGGATTTTATTTTTTTCTTTATTTTTTTGTTCTTTATGTAAGGGCAATTATGTCCATTCACTTTTTACCCTCTTAGTATAACTATCCTAGCAAGCTCTCATTGAGACATGACTATTATTCATTCCATAATTCTTCTTGGTATAAAAGCCCTAGCGAACCCATCGACAGCCCCCCCTTGGGTTTTCTTCGACTTTTGTCTCTTGTGGAATCACCGCCATCTTCCTATCTTCTCCTTCCCTTCATCTCCTTGGATCTTTGAGATCTAAAGCCCTAGAGACAGCTTCGTTGAAGGCTTTCTCCTTTGGGGTTTTTTTTTTTCTTTTGATTTATTGGGCTGGGGCATCTGTCCCTTATTTGGATGATCTTTTTTTTGTCTTATGATGATCGCACACTACTATTGGAGTCGTGAGAGATCTCCCATCAAGCCAAAGTTTCAAATCTAGGCCTGTATATTTGTTTTTGTGGTAGAAATCTCATCGTTTATGATCTGTGGCCTTGGTAGAGAGCTATACTCATAATATTCTGAAAGATTTCAGTTCTACAACTGCTATGGCTTCAGTTTTATACCTCATTTTTTTACTTTGTTCCAGATTTCTAGCGATCTATTGATGTATTAAATCTTCTTTGTAGGTTTTCTATTTTATATATATATATATATATGGGTCGTGTTCCAAGTACACTTATATCCACTTATATCTCTACAACTCATTTGGAGTGTTGGATTAAACGCACATACACGGATGAGATCGATTGTAAACTTAAGAAATAAGATTTCTAAAAATTTGTTTTACCTCCCCAACTACACTCCGTCTTCTTTGTCTCTGCTGGAAGAAAGATTTCTCCCCAACTACAGGACACTAACCGACGAGAATTGAATTACAAATCATTGGTAGAGAAGCGTCAAAGGATCAAATTTGTGCAGTTTAGTTTCTATTTGCTTGGAAATTCATGTTGTTGGATCTTAAATCGGAAGATCTGTTCGTAATCTGGCTTATTGGGGAAGAAAATTATGGAGATAGTTTCTATTTGATCAAAGTTCAGATTTTTAGCTATTTTAGCTCCCATTCTTTTGGAGATTCGAGTTTGTAATATAATTATCGTTAAAATTCTCATTTGAAGTTCAAAAGAATGTATTTTTGTGGCTTATAATGCTTGTAGTTTGTGTTCTTAAATCTTAACTCGTAAAAAGTTGAGAAGGAATTGATGTCTTTCAAGAGCATTATTCAAGACATGAGGGGGTAAATCGGAAGCATTTTGAGGAAGGGATTTGAGGTGAAGCTTGGTTATGGTCTAAGATCAAAGTCGCATCGAGTGGTTCAAGATGGGTTTGTGCCAGTTGTTTTATCGAAGCAAAGTTGTTGGGCTAACATGCCGTTTGAGCTCCTGAGGGATGTGATTATGAGGGTAGAGGTGTCTGAGAGAATGTGACCTCCATCGATAGTCAAAAATACAAACGAAGAAGAGGGTGAGAAATGTTGGCAACTTTCACCTCATGGGGGTGAAAGTTGAAAATCATCTTTTTTGTGACTTTTTCTAGGGAGGTAATACCAATTATGAAAATTTGAATGCGTAAATTAAGCACGTGCTCACTTACACGATTGGCTTTAAATCTAAGTCAATGGATCTTCCTCTAATCCCACGGTTGAGCTTGTTTGTGGCTTTATGAGTAGATGTATTTGTACACGGAACACAACCCTATATATATATATATTGGTTGTAGCACTCTTAAGTGTATGATTTGATCTTAAACTATTATTTCATCAAATTGTAGTCTTCCTACATTTGATTGTTGTTACATCAATTTTCTCCATTATCTTTTGTGAGATATGACGTCGAACCAAGAGAATAAGTAATCAAATACTATTCTTGGGCAAAATTCATCAGCCCAACGTATTACTAGTGCCTTATTGGATGGTCGTAATTTTTAGTCTTGGTCTCGGTTTGTGAGACAATTTGGGAAGTGGAGGCAAATCTGAATGGCTTTTGAGCATTGTAAAAAAAAGCCACCTACTACTGATTCCAAATTTGAATAGTGGGAGATCGACAACTGTACTATCCTTGGATGGTTGTTTAATTCCATGGAGCAACGTATATATAATATGTTTATGTGTCATGAGACTATCTCATCTTTGTGCTCAACTCTCACTTAGACATACGTGCATGCTAGGAATGATTTGAGGATTTATGACCTCTATCGAGATATTGCCCAAGCTACTCAAGGGACTCAGAGTGTAGTCGATTATTTTTTATTCATTCGGTCTCAATGGGAGGAGCTTTCTCATTATGAGTCTATGGCTGAGTTGTCTATTGAAGCAATTGGGTATGTGGTTAAGAGGATAGCTCGACATTAAACATACCAATTTCTCATGGGCCTACGTCCTAAGTTTGAGGCACTATGGACCCATATTCTTAACACCTCTCCTCTGCCATCCTTATTTGAGACTTCTGTGACTATTGATAGTGATGAGCATTGTCGTCTCAAACCTAGACTCCAAGTATTTTTTTTTCTCCAGTGGCAGATCAAAAGGTTTTAGCAACCAATTCGAGTTTTTCTGACTCTTGTGCCCAAGGATTTGGAATTCGTGGCCGTGGTCGAGGGAGTGGTCTTATTTGCAATCATTGTGGAAAGACCGACCATGAGAAGGCTCGATGCTTTCAATTCTATCCTCATTTATTGAGATCTACTCATACTTCTTTTATGGGGTTTTCTACTCCCTATGTTGTTGTGATTCATCACCAGTTCCTACTAATGATCGTCCCATTTCTCCTAGATCTATTGATTTAGGACAGCCTCAGGCCCAAATTGCCATCATTGTTTGTGATCAGATACATGCTCATACTCGATCATCTTCTACTATGGCCTCAATTACCACGCCTCTAGGTACATCCTCTGCATTTCATGTCACCCAATCAGGTCATGCTCCCCTGACATGGGTTATTGATTTTGGTGCCTATGATCACATGATCGATAAATCTAACCATTTTACTTCATTTATTTTTCCTACTACTTGTACAAAGGTTCACCTTGCAGGTGATCCTCTGATATGTTTCTTGAATTTGTGTTTCATGTTCCTCACCTGTCCCTTAACCTTTTGTTTGTGAGTAATATTACTAAACCTCTAAATTACTCAGTGACCTTTCCTACTCATTGTATTTTTCAGGACTTGACTTCGAAGAGGAGTTTTGACAAAAGGTATGAACGGGATGGCTTGTACCTATTTGGAGCTTTGCATATTGTTGTATTACCTTCTTATGGGAGTCACACTTTTTCATCTGTCTTTAAACTTGTGGCATGCTCGCTTAAGACATGCTAATTTTCAACATTTTTGTTCTTTATTTCCTATTTTGAGAAATTCTTGTAATGGACATAAGTTTCAATGCTCTATGAGTGAGCTTTCTAAACACACATGTAATTCATATATTCCTCGCATGCATCGATTGAATACAATGTTTGATTTAGTTCATTCTGATGTGTAGAGGCATTTCCTTGTTACTGCTTTTACCAGTCATTAATATTATATTACCTTTATAGATGATTATTCTCGTTATACTTGAGTCTATTTGATGCGTTCTCATTTTGAAGTGCTTCATATTTTTGTTAATTTTCTTAAAATGATTCAAACACGATACAACATTACTATAAAAACTCTTTAGTCAGATGACAAAAGGGAATATATTTTTGATGGTCTTCATTTTCACCTTCATGAGTAGGGTATGCTTCACCAGTTGACTTGTCCTTACACTCCTGAGCAGAATGAAGTGGCAGAACACAATAATTGCCACCTTATGAACATTGTTTGCTACCTTCTTCAAGGAATGCATGTTCCTAAGTTATATTGAAACACAGCAGTCCTCACCGCAAATTTCTTTTTAACCGTGTTTCGAATCGCACCTTAGGGAGGCAATTGCCTCTTCATGTTCTTTGCCCTGATAGTATTTTTTTTCCTATTACACCCAGAGTATTTTGGTGCACATGTTTTGTTTAGGACTGGAGTCCTCATCGCATGAAATTGGATGACAAAACCATTCGGTGTGTTTACTTGGGATACTCAAGTATGTTGAAGGGGTATTCATGTTACGACCATGTTTCTCATCGTGTTATCTATTTTCTTAATGTCACCTTTTTCAAAATTTACCATATTTTTGTGCCCTATCTTCTTTGGAGGACCCCTCTTCTACTCCTACAGTGTTGCCTTCTCCGATCTTTTCTTCATCTTGCCAACGCTCCAAGTTTACTCTTGTCGCCTTTGTCCCTCTCCAGCCTTATCAACCTCCTCCTTGGACTCAGGTATCTCATCTCCTACCCATGTTCCCACCCCTCCTGTTTTTTACTCTGATTTACCTATTACACTTCGCAAAAGTAGGCGTAACTGTGTTACTGATCATCTTATTCCTAGTTTTTTTCTTATCAGGGTCTCTCTCCTTCTTATTAGGTCTACCTTGTTGCCATTCGAGTTCTTTGTTCTGTTATAGCAGCTCTACGAGTCCCTCAATGGATTGCAGCTATGACTACTAAAATAGATGTTTTGCAGAATAATCATACATGAGAGTTTGTTCCCATTCTTTCTAGGGAGCGGACTGTTGGGGGTAAATGGGTTTTCACTATTAAGTATCTCGCGGATAGCACCGTTGATCGATACAAGGCCCGCTTAGTTGCTATGGGATTTACGTGTGCAGATAGCGAAGAAGGATTTTGATGTTATATTTGCTATTGTAGCTAAGCGTACTCTCTTTTTTAGCTATGTCACTCTTGGTTTCTTCACCAACTAGATGTGAAGAATGCATTTCTGAATGACGATCTAACTGAGGTTATTTATATGGACCACTCTTCTGGATTTCGTTTTCAGAGGGAGTATTCTGAGAATGTATGTCGCCTTCTCAAATATCTGTATGGGTTGAAGCAGTCTCTGTGAATATGATTTCAGCATTTTTCTGAGGTCATTTTATCTATGGAATTCTCCAGATGCTACTCAGATTATACATCTTTTGTTCGTTAAGGATTAGATAGTCGTTGCATTACTGTTCTGATTTATGTAAATGATATTATCATTACAGGGGGATGATGCTTAATTGATTGAGAGGGTAAAGATGATATTGGATCATGTTTTTTAACTTAAAAACTTGGGTCCTCTTAAATACTTCTTGGGATAGAAGTGGCCCGCTCTTTTCGTGGTATTTCGCTATCTCAGCGCAATACACATTGGATCTTCTTCAAGACACTGGTATGCGTAGTTGTTATTTTGCTTCCTCTTCTATGGATCAAAATCGTCTTCATGCTGAATTTGACGATCTTTTGTCTGATCCTTCTTATCAAAGACTCATGGACCATCTTATTAATCTGACTAACACTAGATGAGATTTGACTTTTGTGGTTCGTGTGATCAGTCAATTTATGCATGCTCCACACACTTTTCTTCTTGATGTTTATCGCATTCTTTGCTACTTGAATTCACAGTCTGAACTTGGTATTTTTATTCGTCCACTACTCAACCCCATTTACCCTACTTCACCGACGTTGATTATGTTGGTTCTATCACGGATAGAAGATCTACATCTTATTTTTGTACTTTACATGACGATAACCTGATTTCGTGGAAAAGTAAGAAATAAAGTGTGATTTCTCTCTTTTGTTGAAACTGAATACCAAGCTATGGCTCTTGGCACATGTGAGCTTGTTTGGTTTCGATCTTTGCTAACTGAGCTAGGATTTCTTATTTCTAATTCCTCCACTTTGTTCTGCAACAACAAATCTGCTACTATGCTTGCTTCTGACTCTGTCCTTCACGACATAACCAAGCATATAGTTTGATAATAATGTTCACTTTCTCAATGAGAAAGTTTGATTTGGTGCTATTCAGACAGTATTCGTATCTTCTTCAGACCAGCTTGCTGACATGCTTATAAAATCTGTTGGTCCTTTGGTTACTAACTCTCATCTTGTCAAGCTGGGCTTAGTTGATATATTTGCACCAACTTGATGGGAAATATTGGGAAATGCCTTTTTTTTTTCTTTTTGTAAGGGCATTTATTTCCATTCACTTTTTATCCTTTCAGTATAAATATCCTGGCAAGCTCTCATTGAGACTTGACTATTATTCTTTCATAATTCTTTTGGTTCCACTACATGTAATCAAAATAGGCAAGTCACGCAAGGAGGACAATTTCTTCCAATCAGGAAGTAGGCATATTTTTTTTTATGGGACCTCGGCTATTTTGCAAAGTTTCAAACCAACTAAGCTATGGGTCCAAGCCTAGGAAGCAAGCATACTGTCAAATAAAATATCAAATATAGAGAAAATGATACACAAACAAGTATGGAACATTAAACATGGCCAATCTTTGGTTCATGACTCGACAAAAAAAACAAGAAATGGCCTTTTGAATTTGGAGATCATAAGGCAAATTGAAACTTGATATACCTTGGACGAATTAAACTGAGGAAGATCTGAATTAAAACCCAAAACAAAACTTGATGGCTGGCTTTCACTTCTTTGTGGATTCCAAGAGATTGATGCCGATAAGCATGAAGGCTTCCCTAATATTGGTACTGAATCAATCACATTTTGGAATTCAGCCTGAGAAAAAGGGAATCATTGTCTATAAATGAATGAAGTCAAACATTTTCAATCAAAGTATGAACACCAGCATCTCATAGCCTTTTTTTTTTTGTTAGCAGCATGTTGTGGGCCTTCTAATCTCACATAAAAACTAGACCAAATGTAGCAATTTAGAGGATGGGGGGGGGGGGGGGGGGGGGCACCAGATCAAACCAGGTACTTACCTGAAGTTGCCAATTTTTCAGATCCAATGGGTCCAAGAGGTCATACACTTGCACATGGCCATTTGAATATGCAACCACCTATAAAAATTCTTAAATAATAAGCCACAAAAAGTAAATGATAACCTGAATTTGAGCTTTAAGGTTTTAGAATTACAAAGTTATAGCATAAATTATGTAAAAGGAAAATAAAACAATCAGTCTCTTTAGTTGCACGAAGAGTTTAAAAAGGTAGCTCCCTCGAGGCTGTTGAGCATACACCTCAAGTTGAGGCACAAAAGTATAACCTCAATTTTACATAAACTATGGGCCCCCCAAATTTCAAACAATCAATTTCTTCAAAATGCCCCTAATTGTAGCATTCTATAGCAAGCCAACCTGAAAGGTCAAGTTTATAATTTATACTTCATTCCCTTCTTATTTATATATATATATATATATATATATATATATATATATATATATAGGTCAGGTTCGATTAACACTCTCACAAACCGAGATCTACACAAATTGTTAGAACCATTGGATCAGACTCAGATCGATGGCACATACCTAATCCATTTCGCAAACCACCCACATGTTCTTTATGTCACTTAAAACTTTACAAATTTTACAAACACCTCCCCATCCCTAAATCAATACACCAAACCTCTTCATTGACTTCTTCACAAAATCCTAAATCAAAACACCAAACCTCTTCATTTTGTTTTCCGCTTACCGGCAACGGATTCACGCGAATGAAACTAGCTCCTCATCTCTGCCATTCACCCATCTTCGGCAAAGGTTCAGGTAACTCCTCCTCTCAATTCTTTCCTTTTCTTCTTATTTCCAGATTTTATTTTTCAGATTTGTTCTTCTCCATTCTTTCTTTCTTTTTCTTCTTGTTTCCAGATTTTGTTTTTCAGATTTGTTCTTCTCCATTCTTTCTTATTAGATATTGTATTTTGAGGTGTGGGTCATTACAGAAGTAAAGAATGAATCCAACAATGGAAGATAGGTAGAGCTGTTCTTATTTGTAAATAAATCCAACAAAAACAAAATTGAACATAAATCTTATTTGTAAATGACTTCATGTGGTTCTAATGTGGGTCATCCAGACATAGAAATGAGTTTGCATTTAGTATCTACAAACTAATCCGTGAAATTCCAAATATCAAATGCAATTAAAGCAATTTCTTTAGAAGTGAGACGGAATGAAAGGAAAAAAAATTAAAAATTTAAACTGCATCTTCGTTTCTCTATTTCATCTCCTAAAAGAGCACAACCAAATTGGATAGACTGAAAATGGTGATTTATTCCAGTAAATGGGGCGAATGGCATCTCGTACTTATTTATCCGATAAGTTGTGTTAAATGACACCACATTACCGAAATATTCATATGACAATCTTGACTTAGCGTCCACCTAAAAAAAAATTACCGCCCTCCCATCGTCATTACACTGTATTGCATAGAAAAAATGCAGATTTTCATTTTGTTTTTTCGTGAAGTAGTTCAATACATATTGTTCATCTCCTTCTACCTTATCCTTATACCTAACGTTCCTCGGGTGGTTGTTACAATCTCTACCATTGAAACCGATCTTATCCCCACCAACAATTGTCAAAATCTTATTAATTTGCAAGTTTTCTCTTCAGAGTGTTTCTACTAGATATTTAGCTACATTCAACATACTTCAATTTATTCCCATTTTCATTCTCCTCGATGGCGTGACTATCTTGTGATTATGATCATCATTGAAAACCGACACTTTCCATTTTGCTATATATTTGTCTAAGACAATGCGCATGTATACCTCACATCTAAGTGGAACAACTTTTTCTAATTTTTTTTCCCTACTTCAGTCGCATTTGTCACTGCATCTTCTTTCGCCTTCGAGGTATGTTTGCCTTCGTGTATGCAAACATGCCATTACAATCACCTCATTTGAACCCCATAGTGTCTTCAAATTACTCCATACATAAATGCAAAACCCTTATTGATGACCGTAATCTTCATGGTACTTTTTTGCTTCTTCAAGCGAGTCGAATAACATCCCCACGTACCGTGTATTTAACTTCTTAACATCTTTGTTGGGACTCCGACAATCAATAAGTTCCACACTATTTACTTAGATTGAGAAGAATTATAGAAAAGTAATTCTCCTGCCTAATAATGAGAGCTTGGTATATATATATATATATATATGTGTGTGTGTGTGTGTGTGTGTATTATCTAAAAAGTGAATGGAAATAAATGCCCTTGCATAGAATAAAACAAGAATATAACTACTATTTCCCTATTTCCAATACACCCCTCAAGTTGGGGCAAATATGTCAACTAAGCCCAGCTTGACAAGATGAGAGTTAGTAACAAAAAGACCAATAAACTTCGTAAACATATCAGAAGTAGTTCTGAAGAGGATACAAAAATTATCTAAAAAGCACCAAATCGAACTTTCTCCCTGAGAAAGTAAACATCAACCTCTATATGCTTGGTTCTTTCGTGAAAAATTGAGTCAGAAACAAGTATGATGGCAAACTTGTTATCACAAAATAAAGTGAAAGAACCAGAGACCGTAAAACCTAGCTCCATCAACAATGATCTAAGCCAAATAAGCTCACAAGTGCCAAGAGCCATAACACAATACTCAATTTCAACAAAGGATCGAGAAACCACTCTGTTTCTTACTTTTCCACAAGGTCAAGTTACCACAATGGAAAGTACAAAAACCAGAGGTAAATCTCCTATCTGTAAGAACACCAGCATAATCAGCATCAGTGAAACAGGACGAATGTGGTTGAGCAGTGGAAGAGTAGAAAATCCCAAGACCAGGACGAGATTTCAAGTACCGAAGAATATAATAAACAACATCAAGATGAAAGGTGCACGGGACATGCATGAACTAACTAACCACATTAACCGCGAAGGTCAAATTTGGTCTTGTGTTAGTCAGATAAATGAAGCAGCATACGAGTCTCTGATAAGAAGGATCAGATAATAGATCACCAACTTTGGCATAGAGGCGATGATTCTGATCTATAGGAGAAGAGACAAGGCGACAACCAAGCACACTAGTATCTTGAAAAAGATCTAATGTGTATTTGCATTGAAATAGTGAAATACCACAGCAAAAGCAGGCCACTTCTATTCTCAAGAAGTATTTGATGGTACCAAGTCCTTAACCTCAAAAGCATGACCCAATAGCAACCTAACCCTATCAATCCACTGTGTATCATCTCCTGTCACTATATCATCCACATAAATCAGAACAATGGTGCAATGGCCATCCACTCCTCAACGAACAAAGCAAGTATGATCTGAGTGACATATGAAAAACCCCATAGATAAAATGACCTCAAAAAACCGTTGAAACCAGGCTCGCGGAGATTGCTACAGGCCATACAGAGATTTGAACAGACGGCAGACTTTCCCAAACGTACTGTTTAGGAGTGTAGGGACAAGTCAACTAGTGAAGCATATCATGCTTATGAAGGTGGGATCGAATCCCATCAAAAATATATTCCCCTATATTATTAGACCGAAAAAATTTAACAGTGATGTTGTATTGGGTCTGAATCATTTTAAGAAAATTAACAAAGATAGGGAGTACCTCAGAATGAGAATGCCTCAAGTAAACCTAAGTACAACAAGAATAGTCATCAATAAAAGTAACATAATATCTATGACCATTAAAAACAATAACATGAGGTCCCCACACATCAGAATGAACTAAATCAAATATTGTATTAAATCAATGCATGTGTGGAATATAAGTACATGTTCAGAAAACTCACGCAGAGGGCACTGAAACTTATGTCCACTACAAGAAATTTTTAAAGAAGGAAATAAAAGACATAAGTACTGGAATTAACATGTCCTAAGCGAGCATGCTATAAATCTAAAGTCTGACAAGAAAAGATATGACTACCGGAGAGAGGAAACACAAACGTCAGAACTGCAGTAGGTTGAGATCCAAACAAGTACAACCCATCTCTCTCATACCCCTTGTCAAAAATCATCATCGAAGTCAGTTCCTGAAAAATGCAGTGAACAGGAAAAAAAGTTACAGAGCAATTTAGAGATTTTGTAATACTACTCATAAACAAAAGACTAAGAGATAGATCAGAAATATGAAGAACAGATTCAAGAGAAAAACCAGAGAATAAGGGGATGGTACCCTTACTATGGATAAGAGTATAGGACCCATCAGCAAGACGAACATTTTTCTAAGTAGTAGAAAAAATAGAATAAGTAAAATGACTAGACTCACGATCATGTGATCAGAGGTACCAGAATCAATTACCCAAGTCAAAGGAGCAGAACTAGATTGAGTGGCATGAAATGCAGAAGATGTACCTGAGGGTGTGATAACTGAGGCCACAGTCGAAGAAAAGTGAGTATGAACATGAATCTGACCCGTACAATAGCCGCAATCTGAGTCTGAAGTTGTTGCAAATCAATAGTACCAAGGGAAACAGGAATATCAGTAGGAATTGATGATGACTCCACAGCAGCAACACGGGGAGCAGACTGTCCCAAAGAAGGGGTGGCAGAAGATCGCAACAGATGGGGATAGAACTGAAAACAATGAGCATTCTCATGACCAATCTTCCCACAATGACTGCAAGTAAGACAACTTCCTTTACCACCCATGGCCTTCACAACCTCGACTCCCAGATCCCTTAGTGCGAGAGTAAAAAAAAATCTAAATTGATTGCTAAAGCCATCTAATCTGTAGATGGAGCAGAGATAATGCTAGGAGCCTGAGCTTGAGAGGGAACTACACAACGACGACGCTCATCACTATCAATGATTGTAAATATCTCAAACAAAGAAGGTAAAGGAGTGGTGTTAAAAATCTAGGTACGAAGTGCCTCCAACTCAGGACATAACTTGTAAGTCTAATGTTGAGCAATCTTTGTACCCATATACTTGGCTGCCTCTGCAGACAACTCAGCCATAGACTCATAATGAGAAAACTCCTCCCAACAGTACTAAAGAAATCCAAAATAATCAACTACGTTCTGAGTCCCTTGGGTAGCCTAGGTAAGGTCTCGATAAAGCTCATAAATCTTTGAGTCATTCCTAGCATGAGCTTCTATCTAAGTAAGGGCTGATCACAAAGAGGAGACGATAATCTCATGATACATGAACATGATGTAGATACGCTGCTCCATAGAGTTAAAAAGCCATCTAAGAATGGTGCAATTATCGATCTCTCATTGCTCAATTTTGGGATTAATAAAGAGTGACTTATTAATGGTGTCTCGAAAGCCATCTAGATTTTTCTCTACTACCTAAATAAAGTCGAATAGATCGAGACCATGACTAAAAATTTTGACCATCTAATAAGGCCTTGGTGATTCGTTGGGCTGAGAAATTTTCTTCAAGAATGGTGTTGGAGTCCTTCGTCTCTTGATGCGATGTCATTGCTTACTACGAACAAGAGAGAAGAAACTTTGGTTTGAAGGGAAATCTCTTACTCTCAATCAAAGAAGGAATAAACCACGAGATACCAAACACACCACCAAAATAACAGCGGCACAAGTAGCCACCAAAAAGCTGATCCTAGGCCTCCAAACCTAGTCTGTTGTTGCAGTAAGTCCCTAAAAAAGGCAGTGATGCTGTCGTAGACCCCCAAACAGAACCAGTTTTGTTCTCGTTGACTACCATACCTGGTTGTGATGCTGTCGTAGGCGTAGGTCTCCAAACCTAGCTTGCCTGTTATCATAAAGCTTCAGAGATCCCTATATTAATTAAGTATCCACACAACAATCTGTTGTTGTAAGCCACCACAACTCTTCTAATTGCAGTAATAGGTCTCCTATAAACCTCTTGTTGTTGTCGTATGTCCCCAAACAAGGCTGGCTACTGTCTTGGATGTTAATACAGCAAGTTGTTGCTATAATAAACACAGTAGTCTGTTATTGTCGTGAGTTAACAACACCTCCTAGGTGATTACTCCTATCATGGATCCGAAGGGAATCTGCTAAGGTGCTGTTGCACTCACCTACACAGCACATTGCGACTGTCGTAGGTCACAAAAAGAACCCTATCAAATAGTAACTAAGGTAAGAGAAAGAACCCTATCGAATGGCACAAAGAATCGCAACATGTGAAAGAACCCCAGAAAAAATTTATCGCAACATGTGATAAAGGAGGTATGAATCAAAGATAAAAAGCTCCCAAAGGGAAGACTTTCTAATGAAGTTGCGGCTAGGTTAGTAAGTCTCAAGATCCAGGGATTTTGAGAAAGGAGGAAAAGATAAGAGAGAAGAGGAGATGAAAAGAAAATTCAAGGTCTTAAAGAAAATCGAAGAGGAGACCCCAAAGAGAGAGTGGGACATTCTTTAGAATACTTTGATACCAAGAAGAATTATAGAAAAGTAATTCTCCTACCTCATAATGAGAGCTTAACAGATAATATATATATATTATCTAAAAAGTGAATGGACAAAATGCCCTTACATAGAATAAAACAAGAAAAGAACTATCATTTCCCTATTTCCAATAGATTGTTGATGAAAATCCCAGATTTTCACCAGTAGACACATTTCCACAGTTGTCAATGTCCATTGGATCCATGAATATCACTCCTAGAAAAGTAATTGATGGACTACTACAACAAGAATATCACATAGAAGAATTTCAATACACAAATAGTGAAAAAGTAATAGATATAAAATTTTGATTCCCATCTCATTGTTTGAGATAAGGCATAGCTAATAATTTTAATGAAATCTAAAAGAAAAAAAAAAAAGTAGTAATATAAGTGTATGGTTTTTCGAACTCTATAACTTGCAACCGCTAAAAACATCTTATCTCTTTATCTTGCGTGTCCTCACCGCACACAATCACACACTACTTCACTTCCAACCATAAATTAATATAAGAAATAATTCAAACCATATATGTATATCAGTATAAAAAGATTAAGTAGAATTTGTTAAATATCCTTGAAGACTTGCTTGCAGGACCTCTTCTCTCTCTCTCTCTCTCTCTCTCTTTCTCTCTCTCTCTCTCACACACACACACACAAGTTAAGTGAAAAAATAGATAAAAAATATTTAATTTTGCATAAAATTGAGGTGGCAAATTTCTTAGGGCTTTGATCAAGTACATGTGTGGCCTACACAAAGAATGCAAGAGAAACATCTTTTTATGATGTTGTGTCTGCCCAACTCACTCCTAAGCTTGAATTTACTAATAATTTCAGTACTTTTCAATTTAATTTCATTAATTTTAATTCTCCTTTACAAATATTGGAAATTTCATTAATTTTAATTCTCCCAAACCTGATAAACCCAATCTTGAAAAAATAAACTGACCAAAAAGTTCCTCAAACAATGTTCTTAGAAGAATAAAACATTTGAGTTCATACCTTCCAAACAGAGAAATGAAGATGTAGTTTAAAATTTTATTTTTTTTCCTTACATTCTGACTGACTTATAAAGAAATTGCTTTAATTGCATTTGATATTTGGAATTTCACAGATTAGTTTGCAGATACTAAATGCAAGCTCATTTCTATGCCTGGATGGCCTACATCAAAACCACATGAAGTCATTAACAAATAAGACTTATCTTCAATTTTGTTTTGTTAGATTCATTTACAAATAAGAACAGCTCTACCTATCTTCCATTATTAGATTCATTCTTTACTTCTATAATGACCCACATCTCAAAATACAAAATGTAATAAGAAAGAAAGAATGGAGAAGAACAAATCTGAAAAACAAAATCTGGAAACAAGAAGAAGAAAAAGAAAGAAAGAATGGAGAGAAAAGGGGTTACCTGAACCTTCACCGAAGATGGGTGAATGGCAGAGATGAGGGGCTAGTTTCATTCGCCTGAATCCGTCACTGTCACCAGTAAGTGGAGAAGAAATTGAAGAGGTTTGGTGTTTTGATTTAGGGTTCTATGAAGAAGACAATGAAGAGGTTTGGTGTTTTGATTTAGGAACGGGGAGTTATCTACAAATTCATTGTCTTCGGGGAGGTCTTTGTAAAATTCATAAAGTTTTAAGTGAAATAAAGAGCACATGGGTGGTTTGCGAAATGGATTAGATTTGTGCCGTTGATCTGAATCTGATCCAATGGTTCTAACAGTTTATATAATATATAAACATTCAGCCTTAGTTAATACCCTGAAAAAGATATTATAATATTGCAAAAAAGGACCCAATTAGATTAGGTCGTATGCCTTCTCTTGCTAGTAAAGAAAACATAACATTTTTGTTATACTGTTCTTTGAAAGCCATGCGAAACTTACATGAACACTTAACTTGCTAGTATCTACAATAAACATGCAAATTTTCAAATAAAAACTTGTTTAATTGCATAAATTAACAAGATGATTCCCCTAGTATCTGCTTTACCCAGGACCTATAGTGAATGTCCTGAAATATTAATATGCTAAAAACGTAACAATAAAAATCAGGTACAACTATAATACCAGCAAAAATGACATTTATGCCACAAAGAAATTTACTGGTCATTATTCTTCCAGAATTTAGATAAATCGTACAGCAAGAACAGAGAGACCTTTCTTTTTTTTGTATCTGTTCCCACACTTGACATATTAAAGCACAGAATATATAAATATAATGGATCAAAAAGCCCTAGTATGAAACAAGCATCAATACTCACCATCTTCAAACTTGTTAAGAAAACACCAAATTGGAGATCCAACGCCCGAGTTGCATTGCTTACAAAGCGTTTGCACAGATTCCATTTGAGTGATTGTGCATCTAAGAAATGAAAACAAAAATGAGACCCTTTATACCTTTTTCTCAAAATGTGCAGATCAATGACCTATCAATATTGAAATTGAATAATCTGTAAGGTTACTAGTAAATAAAGTCACTAGTTACACAAGGGGATAAAAGAAATGAAAAAGAAAATTTGATGGTTTATTGAGATGTTCAACACCGCCGAAATACCAACTTGTGACAAAATGGACCTGCTTTGTTTTTATAAAGAGAAACTGACACTTTTCAAATATACTTACATGAAATTGGAATATGTAAGAACAACAGTAAATCATGACAATCTTCATTTATTTACAAGGAAATAGAACATCACTGACATTATCAGATGAAAAGGAGGTGACAGATAGCAAGTTCTTGGCATATAAATCTGACACATTCTAGAAGGCAGACTTAATTCCCATACCTTCTTCGACTTCTTCCCATATTGACAAACTCCCATCTACACAAATGCATGCAACTGCATCACCATACTCTGGAGGGACCCAAACAACCTTCACAATACTGGCATCATGTGCCTATAAGAAATTTTGTTAAGTAATAGTGAGGAATTGGTCATTAGAAAAGCAACTACTTCGAAGATCAAATCATGGAGTATCTAAGATATGAGTCTACATAATAAATACATGTACACACTACTATAATGCATACTCAAAAGGATGAACCACCATTATTCGGCCTAACTAGAAGATATTCTAGGCTATGATCAACTCAAACAGATAATTGTATACGTAAGATAAAAAACTCCAGTGTGTAGACATTCATAATCTAAAGAACTGACTATGCAAATCATCAACCATTGATATTGTTTTTTTTTTGGATCTGTGAATGGCAAAAAAACAGAACCCATGCAATTCTCTTCAAAGATGCCAACCAGGCAACCACGAACGCACCTTCCAACAACGGAGATTTTACGATTTCCATCTTCCTGAATGAAGTAAGTGGTGGCATTAATGGACTATTTTGCACATAGACAAGCCATCTCAAACATATTTCAGTTTATCTCATCATTTGTTGGAAGAGCTTACCCATAGGGTCCCTTTTTTTTTGCACGACAAGATATTTGTGGTCAGTAATTAGTATGAAGGTGGGGTTTTGAACTCAGGTCATGGTATCAACACTCAACAGACTTTAACCAACTTAGCAAGCTGGCACCTTCTCCTAGGGTCCCTTGAATGTGCTCATTTCTATTAGTGTCAATCCTAACCTTGTCACTCATTCATCTCAAAATCATTTCTTCCACACTCATCCTTAAATTTATGATAAATTTCAGTTCTTTTTATAAGTATTTTTCTGCAATTCACACAACAATGAAGCGTATTAGGCGGAAATTAACGTCCACAGATAATGGGTGTAACATGCCTGAGAAAGTATAACTGAATAGCGCTAGAACCTTTTTAGAAAGTGCACCTGTCTCACAAGAGCTTTGTTGATGGATTATGAAACTTGCAGGGCTAATCAGTAGGGAATAGGATAGAGGACAATCACAACCACTGACATGATGGAGTAATTCGTACATTCTCGGATTTATGCAAGAAAGTATAATTCAAGATTTCATCTCACATTTTTTTTTTTTTTTTTTTTGAGAAGTAGATTTCATCTCACATTAGATGAACATATATAAATATCACACTTCTCATCTCCCTCCCTGGATCAGTAAGGCCAAAAGAGTTCCACCATTGACCACACCATGGTCATCTTGTGTTCATTTGTGTTTCAATGACTGAAATGTCATCAAGGTGTTAGCATGGAGAGAACAAACATCAGGACTAGTGATAAACAAGCAACCAGTTCACTTATTAGACAACCACTTCCCCAATCCCCACTCATTCATCTCTCTTCAGTTTGGGTAGAACTCCCCTTGTTTTCCTGGCAGGTTGAAGATTTTATGGAAGTTCACACCCTTTGCGGTCTGTCTGGACATTTGGAAATAAAGGAATGGACGCACCTTTGACAGAAAGGAAAGCTTTTTACATAGAGTTAATTATTAGAATTATGAGGTGGTTATTTTTTTGGTGTAAGGAATTCAGAGGGTTGTATTTTGAAGAGTTCCTGTTTAGGAGGGATTTGGTGAGTGGAGAGAGAAGTTAGCTTGTATCCCTTCTTGAGGACTCCGCGTCCTCTTGTCAATAAATTTTATTTATCAAAAAAAAAAAAAAAGTGAGATCTCTTTGGAGATCTCTCCCATCATCTCACAAGATAACACAAACTCAAAAGGGGAAAGAGCTACATATCCATTAAGATCTTGTTCAGTGTAGCTGTTTGAGTTTGATTTTTTAGCATAAGATGAAAAGTACTAAAAAGAAACAATAAATTCGGCAAATCCATAGATATGAGTCATTTTTTTCATCATTTACATAAATTTCATGTGCATTTAATCCATACTCGGAGAAAGGGAAAAAAAAGAAGCCATTATCCCTCCCATTTCTAGCAGAATCCTCAAATTGAAACTAAAAAACTCAAATTTGCTTTCAGTTTTTTTCATCATTTGAATGGAAAAGATCTTCACTCGCATAAATTTCATCTTCATTTAATCCAAACTATAAAAAAAATAATAATAATAAAAAATCGTTACGTGCCTAATAGATCAGATCACAAAAAATAACACAAAGAGGAAGAAGATTGAGGAAGATCACATTCAAGGGAGATCGAACCTCCAAAATTAATCAAATGGTTAGTCTCCAAAATCACAAGGATTCTTAATTTTAAATTTCCCTCGATAATTTCATTAAGCACAAAAGAAATTTAAATACAAGAGAAAAACTATGCTAACTACACACTTCTCATAACCCATTCAAGGAACTACTCCAATTAAGTCCCATGACCATCTTATATTCATAGTTCTCCCCCTCTCCAACAAATTGGTCTTTTGGAGTAGTTAGTTGGTTAGCATGGTATCAGAGCGCTAGGTTCGTATAGGTCATGGGTTTGAATCTTTCCACCCTCATGAGTGAGGGGGAGTGTTGAGTGTATATTTTCCTCCAGTCTCGGGTATATCATACCCCAGTTAAGTCCCATGACCCTCTTATATTCATGGTTCTCTCCCTCTCCAACAGATCAATATTTTGGAGAAGTTGGTTGGGTACAATTAGTTCTAACATCATTTGGTATCTAGAAGGTTTCAAACTTGAGGACAAGGTCACTTTCAAGAGGGATGGAACGATACGTTCCTACACATATGGAGATGTTACATGCCTATTAGATCAAGTCGCAAAAAAAAATGGACAAAGATTGAAGAAGATCACATTCTAGGGAAATCTGACCTCCAAAATTAAGCAATTAAAGATGGTTAGTCTACAAAATCACAAGAATTCTTAATGTTAAATTTCTCTAGATAATTCTCAATTAATTAGATAGATAGTTTAAATTAGGGGTGCAACTTGGTTCGGGTTGGTTCAGATTAGAGCAAAATCAGAACCGAACCGATCAAGATCGGTTCCATCATATGAGAACCAGAATCGAACCGAATTGTTCTAAAATCGAACCAATCCAAACCGACCTTTATTCGGTTTGGTTCGGTTCGGTTCCATGGGTTGCGAAGAGACTTACGATTTGGTCGTGAATCGCAGCCGCAGCCGTAGCGTAACTGTAGAGAGAGAGAAATCAACCAGTGGCAGGCTGGCAGTAGGTCGCAGAGACGAGATCAGCCGATGGCAAGCTGGCAGCCGGTCGCAAGACGAGAGAAAGAAAGATTGATCGGCTGGTGGCAACCACTAGCAGCAGGTCACAGAAACGAGCGAGAGTGAGAAAGACGAGCGATCAGCTAGTGAAGGCTGGCAACCGCTGGCAGCAGGTCGCAGAGACCAACGAGAGTGATAAGAGAGAGAGAGAGAGATTGATTGATCGGCCGGTAGCAAGCCGGCAACCACTGGCAACGGGTCGTAGAAACGAGAGAGATAAGGGTTAGGTTAGTTTTTGTAAAAATTAAAAATTAAATATTTTATTTTAAATTAATAGGAATTCGATTTTCGGTTTGGTTTGGGTTTTTATATTACCTAAACCGAGAACCGAACCAAATTCATCGGTTTTTTATTTTCTAAACCCGAAACCAAACTGATATTAATTTAAACCGAACCAAACCAATCCAAATTTCACGGTTTGGTTCGGTTCTCGGTTTGAATCGAATTAAGTTGCACCCCTAGTTTAAATAGAATTATCATAATTCAACCTACCCAATAATTTCTCCTAAAATATTGAAAAACTACTCAAAACCGCCCATTCACTCAACCCATGTACAACTTGCACAATTAAATAACCACTTGGAAGAAGAGATATTATATATAGAATGCATGTTAACTAAATTACTCTCATCTCCATACGTGTAGGAACGAATCATTGCTACGTACGTAATATTTAAAGAATAAGAAAATAATAAAAAAGGGGACAAGAAAGGTAATGATCTCATTCTAGGGAGATCAAGCCTCCAAAACTAAATTCAAGATGGTTAGTCTCCAAATTCAAATAGGATTCTACAATATTTTCTCTGCATAATTTTTCATACAATTAGGAGACTTAAATGGAAAGAGTCCTAAATACCAAACAACTAACTTCCTACTAAATAGGAATTAATCCCTAATCTACCCACATTCCACATACAAAACACCATTTTTCCACCTTTCTTACTTAAACTCAACAACTCCTAAATAAGTACTCCATACTTCTGACTTATCCTAACTAAGTTACACCACCCATAATATGGGTACGTATCATTCCACCCATCTTAAAAAACAACATTGCCCTCAAGGTCGAAATTTAAAAATATTGTACAATTTTCAACTTTCTCATTGATTAAAGCTTGTTCTTCAAGTCTTGAAAAACAAGCTACACCACTCACATAGATACCTATCATTCCACCCATCTTGAAAAAACAACATTGTCCTCAAGTCGAAATTTAAAAATGTTGTAGAATCTTCAACTTTCTCATTAATTAAAGCTTGTTCAAGTCGCTACCTCTTCAAATCTTCACGTGAACTCCATGTAATTCGCAATCATAAGAAAAGCAAAGGTGATCGCTTCAAGGGGATCTTCCTCCTAATAACTACTTCAAGGGGGTTTTCACGACATTTTTGTCCACCATGGAACCCACAACCTTTAGCCCAAGAAACCGCTCTGATACAATTTATTACATACCTAATATTTAGAAAATAAAAATAATAAAAAAGAGGAAAAAAGACAGGTAATGATCTCATTCGAGGGGAGTCAGACCTCCAAAACCAAATTTCGATATGTTTAGTCTCCAAATCCAAATAAGATTCTGCAATATTTTCTCTACATAATTTTTCATACAATTAGAGGACTAAAATAGAAAGAGTCCTAAATACCCCCTACAACTAACTTTTTTTTTTATAGGTAAAAGAAATTATATTAATATAAAAGCGACAGGCGGTCGGGATGACCAACCAAGGATACAATAAAAGCTACAAGCACCACAGCCTCCAAAGAGCTCATGAAGAGCATAGAGCATCCCATCTAGAAATAAAATCCCCAAAGAACACACATTTAAAAGCTACATCCCTTTTACACCAATAAAATAGAAAGCCAAGAATAAAAAAAATTATGATGTAATCAACCCTTTCCAACCCCAAAAATATTCTCCTATTCCTTTCTACCCAAGTGCCCCAGCATATTGCAAAAGAAAGCAAGGCCCAAGCTTCTTTTTTTCTTGCCAAAGAAAAGGTTTGAGGACCAACTTTTGAAAAGAGACAAACAATCAATTGGAAAAACCAAGCTTATATTGAAGAGTTTCAACAAATGGTACCAAAACTATGAGACAAAAAAGACAGCAGATGAGGATAATGTCAATGGATTCGCAACTCTTAAAATGCAAGGCACAACAACTAGGCATTATGAACCCTCAATTAATAAGGAGATCAAGAGTAAGCACAATGACGAAACCGCAAACCAACAAAAAAAAAAGGATTTTTGAAGGAACCTTAGCCCACCAAATTGAACTCATTGGAAAGGAATCGTAGCAACAAGGTATAAGGTTATCTTTGAAAGAACTAACCGAAAAGCGTCCTTTGTTCAAGCAAGTCCATTCCCGACAGTCGTTCTAAGAAGGTACTATCCGAACATTGTCTAGCTTTGAAAACAGGTTTGCTAATTCCTGGATTTCCCAGGCGTTGAAGGCCCTCCTAAATCCCAAGTCCCAAGAAGTGTCATCCCCATTGCGACTCCAGATCACCGATGTGGGCATATCCTCTTTGGAGGATAACTCGTAAAGTGAAAGAAACTACACTAATAAAGAAGTTTCACCATCTCATTTATCTTCCCGGAAACGAATCCTTTTCCCCATTTTCCACCTTGAAACCTATCCATTTCCTAAACTCATGGCGCACCTTAAGTCACCGAAGTCGCCGATTTTTTCAAAAAATCGTGATTTAAACACACAAAAATGTGATTTTTTTTTTTTTTTAAGCTAAGCCAGCTATTTTAAAAGGGTTTTTTTCAAAGAAAATTTATTCTTAACTTTAAAATAGGATTTGATGATATAAATGATAACATCACTTAGTAGAAAAAAATATAGTCTCAACGCTATTTCAATTTTTTCCCGATTTTTTCGTTTTTTTCGACTTTTTCCCCTGTTGACTTATTCTCGAACCCCGACTTGGTGACTATGCTTGCAACAACAACAATAAAAATAATAATAATATTGTTATTATTATTTTAACAATAACGATATTAATAATATAATTAATAACTAATAATAATATTAATATAATTACAATTATAATTAATAACAGTAGTAGTAATAATAACAAAAGCAACAATCATGATAATAATAATAATAAACATTAATATATAATTGTATAAATAATTATAGTTATTAACAACAACAATAATAACAATATCAATAACAACAATAATAATAATAGTTTTTAAAATAAAAATACAAAATCATCATAATGTTTTGGGTAATCTTAATCTTAACATGCTCCTTAACATACAATTCACTTGAAAACTTATAGAAATGACCTAAATGTCATCCTTTTAAACTCTTTCAAAAAATCTTAGATTTTTTCTCTCAAAAGTCCATTATCTTCAATCTCTGAAACATGTATTTTTACTCACATTTTCAATCTCATGAAGTGTAATGGGTAATATTTTCCAAAAGATCAATTTTAGCCAAACGAGATTTTGGATTCTGGAAATCAGTTTCTATAATCCATAATCCAAATCAAGAATGAAAATCTACCATCCGAACCAAACGTCCTTATGGCCCACTGAACTTCCATTCACCATAATCGAAAAGGAGACTGAGGAGACACATTTCATTATCCACCCAACCCATCCTACCTAACACATACCTCAAAAACCCCAATTTACATTACATAAGCCTTGTACAAGTTAATTTTACAAACCAAGCCCGGAATCCCCTCTCAATCTCAAATTAATGCACTCATTTGCCATCAAAATTCCATCCAAGATTTGCCTCCCTTTAACAAACGCTCAATGTTCCAATCCTATCACCCTAGAGATCACTTCCTTAAACCTCAAAGCCGACACTTTTGAGAATATCTTGTAAGTGGAACTTACCAAGCTAATGGGTCTAAAATCCGTTAAATCTTCCGCCTCCTCTATCTTTGGAATCAATACCACAAAAGTATTGTTAAGCCCAAAAGTCCAAAAAATCTTTTCTTGAAGATCCCTGACCAAACTCAAAAGATTGATTCCAACTGTGTCCCAACAACTTTTAAAAACTCCTTTGAAAACCCATCTGGCCCTGGAGATTTCTCTCCATTCATTTCCATCACCGCTCTCCTGACTTCATCTCCATCAATTGTTCTTTTAAGCCAATCCCATTGAATAGGAGAAATAGACTTAGATTACAATAACTCTGAGAAAGGTCTTTGAAAATGAACTTCCTTATTAAAAAAATTCATAAAAATCCACTCTAACTTCCCTAATCCTATCTTCTCCCTCAAAAATCTCACCATTTATAGAAACGCTCCTTAAGGAATTGCATCTCCTCAAAGCATTTGCCACTCTGAAGAAGACCTCGGTATTATTATCCCCTTTTTCAACCATTTCACCTTTTTTTTTTCTTTTTGTTTTTTTTTTTTTTTTTTTTACTTCAGACAGACCTCTTCCAAAACAGAAACATTTTGAAATTCTTAGGAGATTTGTTCTGTTATACTTTTTCTTCCAACATCAGAATTTGACCTTCCCCATTTTTTATCCAAACTCACAATCTCCTCAAGAATAGTTTTTTTCTTTTTAAGATCAACTTTCCCAAAGACCTCCACATTCCAAACCTTTAATTTTTCTTTCAAGGCTTTAAGTTTACGTCTAAAAACTGAACCTGGGTCTCCCACAAACACAAACTCCTTCCACCACACATCTACTTTCTCCCTAAAATCCATGTGTAACAACCACATGTTCTCAAAATGAAAGTCTTGGTCTACTAGTTTGCAATCCTGACTATAAAAAAATCGATACGTGGCTCGAAGCCAGGTTTGCCTCTGAAAATTGAGATGAGACCCCAAAATTGATCCTCCCATTCCCCCGAAATTAAGAATGTATCCAACCTTGACATCTTTGAATCAACTGGATTATTTGACCAAGTGTATTCTATATCTTCAAAGGATAAATCCTCTAGAGAAAACCTATTCACAAAAGAGCCAAAATCTCTCATACCTTTGGAAATGGCCCTACCTCCTTTTTTTCTTGTGAGAAAATCTCACCACATTAAAATCACCAGCAAGACACCAAGGTTTATCCCAAAAAACGGCCACATCATTCAATTCTTCCCAAAATTGCTTCCTTTTCCTACTTCTATTACGACCATACACCCCCGAAAACACCTATTGGAAATCACTATCAATCGTCTCACAAAGAATCGACACAAAAAAAGCTCCTAGAAGAGAATCCAACACTTCACCCTTATCTTTTTGTCACATAATTAGAATCCCCCCAACACCAAACACTTGAATCCAACTCCAACCTATGTTTGGGCCCTACAACTCTATAATAACAAGCTTACTACAATCTTTTAGCTTTGTTTCCAGTAGCATGACAATTTGAGGATTATTCAGATGAATCATTGTTTTCACAACTGCCCTTTTCTTCTTACTACCCAAACCTCTGATATTCCAGGACATGATTTTAAAGATTGATCAACCTTTGACAAATTCCTTCCCCTTCCTCCTTGAACCTTCATTCATCAGGGGATGTTCGAATGTCTTTAACTAAACTTTCCACCTCTCTTTCAAGACTTATTCTATTCTTTCGAAGCAACCCAACTGAAAGAGTTTCTAACTAAACAGTACCCAGCTCTATCTTCTGGCCCACAACAATCTCCTTCACAATTTTTGTCTAAAAGGATAGGATGGTTCTTACTTGCCTCTAACAAAACTCCATTTTCCTCAGCTAGATAGGGATATCCTTTTTCAAACAACTCTTTTCCTCCTGATTGGCCTAGAATATTCCCATTTACACTAGGAACACCCAACCTCCATCCAAGCCTAGTCAAAGGAGCGTAATCTCCTCCCCCCGTTTTTCCAGGACTCAAGAAGAAGTAGCCAATGACTCCCTTTTATCAGAGCTTAAATCATCCACTGTTTTAGTCTAAGACCCCAATAGAGTTGACACCTTTGTTACTTTCAAAGGAGAACTCGAAATCTGGGAATCAACACCCCTAACTTCCTCTTCCAGACAAGCTCTAACCGAATCTTCTAGGAACACCAGTCGAGAATGGACTTTCTCTTGAGAAGAACCTTCCCTATAGTCTGAAAAATACAAAATGGACCAATGCAAGTTGGGTCTAAGAAAAAGATAAGAAAGAAACAAAAAAAAAAAATTAGACCAAGAATGAATCGCCTCAAGTAACAGAGAAAATGAGATTGAAGAACAAAAGCCATGTTCAAACCTTCTTATGGGTAAGAAAGCAAAACACCACTTTCCAACCTATCCTCCTTAAACTCAACTACTCCTAAATAATTATTGCATCCTTCTGACATATCCTAACTAAGTTACACCACTCATAACATAAGTACGTATCATTAGAAAGTTACATGCCTAACTCTATGATCTTGTATACATCTATATATGATGCCTTAATACGTATTTTTTTTTTAAGTTTCAGTTAGTTAGGGAGTTGTCTAAGATGGGATTGGGTGGTAGAAGTAGTTAAGAATCGTTGTTTAGATTGTGAGAGTGGTTGCTTACGTGTAGGAGTGGTTATTAAGTTATAGGAGAAAAGCAGTCGTGTATTTAAAACTTTGATTTCAATAGAAAAGCAAGTCGATTTCAAAAATTCAGAAATTATCAAAGGAGGTTGGTTACCCTTGAAGTAGCCTTGTGTCTCCAAAATTGCTAAAATGAAGAAATCACGTAACATTGATATTAGAGGCCGATTTTGGGATGGCAGAGGGAACACATAATTCTAAACTCGATGAGATGATGGGTTTGTGGAGGGAGACAACGAAAATGCATGGGAAGATGCTCAATGAATTGATGGTAAAAATTCCAGTCATGGATTCTAAAATTAAACAACTCCCCACCTACAGTTAGGAACCGGATAAAGCTTCGAATCCTTGAATAGCCATCCAGTCCCTCCGCTAACCAAAAAGAAGCTAGCTATGCCCCCGGTCGGGATAAAAAGACAGGGTGGAAGGTTCCCCAGGAGAGAGATCCGGAGCAGAGGAAAGAGATGGACTGGGCCTGTAGGGAAAAAAACACTTTTTGAAAGGATGGAATTGCATAATCAATCGATTGAGAGGCATCGGACCTCCATTGGTTGCTACGAGGTAGCGTTTGGAAGACACGAACAACCTGGACTGGAAAAGAAGCATTTTAACGAGCCTAGCGAAGGTCCTAGGAATCTAGCAAGGATGAACGAGAAAGCTTAAATCGAAGAACAATTAACAAACCAATTGACTACCAAGACCTTGATATTTATAAGGGAATCCATACTCGGATGGTTCACTTGGAGTTCCAGAGATTTGATGGAGTTGATCCTGATAGTTTGGAGCAAGTTTTGTGTACGAACAAACACCCACCACTCAAAAACTACTTATAGCCTCCTTCGACATGGAAGGTAAGGCACTCCCAATGGTTTCATTGGATGGAATGATCAAGTGCCATTTCAACTTGGGACTTTTTAACTACACTACAGATTAGATTTAATCCTTCATAATACGACGACCCAGCAAATATGCTCTCTAAGCTACGCCAAACCTCATCGATGGAGCAATATCAAACGCAATTTAAAGAGCTAGTTAACATGACTAAAAGGCTTGAATGAGGCCTTTATGTGAGTTGTTTCATAAGAGGGTTGAGAGAGATTAAACAACTCAGTATTCAGATGCTCAGGCCTACTTTTCTCTCTGACAGTATTCAACTTGCCAGAATGCAAGAAGAAAAAATATTGGCTTGAAGACGATTGAACAAACCCACAAACGACACCAACACAATCATTCCTTCAGTAGAAGTAAACAAACCTTTAACAGTTCCCCTCCATCGACTCTTGCCTGTATAGATAAAAGAGCATTGAGACAACGGGTTATGTTATAAATGCGACGAGAAATTTTCCCCAGGCCTTAAAGTTCAAAAACCGATCCTCTTGGAGGGAGGAAATAGGTAAAAACAACAAGCTAGCGATTGTTAATGAAATTGAAGATGAAGGGGAGAGGGAAAGATTTCTCAATCTAAACCTTGAGGAAATTTTTTTTACAAGGGGTAAAGAATGTTACGTGCCTAACTATATCATCTTAGATACATCAAGATCCGATGCCTTAAGATGTATTTTATTTATTTTATTTATTTTCGAGTTTCAAGTAGTTATGGAGTTGTGTAACATGGGATTGGATAGTAGATGTAGTTACGAATTGTTGTTTAGTTTGTGGGAGTGCTTGTTTACGTGAAGGAGTGGTTGTAGGAATGGTTAGTAAGTTGTAGGAGTGGTTCTTCAATTGTAGGAAAAGAGATGCGGTGTATTTAAAACATTGATTTCAATAGAAAAGCAAGTCAATTTCCAGAATTAAGAAATTATCAAAGGAGGTTGGTTGCCTCAAAGTAACCTTGTGTCTCTAAAATTACTAAAAAGAAGAAATCACATAACAAAAACCTAAATTCATCTCATTTCGAGTGGTATTCCCAAATTGAAACGAAAATTCTCAAACTTGCTTTCAGTTTTTTCATCATTTGAATGGAAAAGATCTTCACTTATATAAATTTTACGTTCATTTAATCCAAACTACAAAAGAAGAAACCTAAATGTCATGTTGATGTTGATAGGCTTGCCGACACTTATCTCAATGCCAATGATCGAGTTAAGATGCATCGAAGAAAGAAATTAACAGCATTGACTGAGTAAACTATGTTTGACCAAGTAAACTCAACCCAAGCTTTGACTGGTCCACAAGACCTAGTTCAACTTTTCTTAGGACTCTTTCTTTTATTGAGTTTCTATTTTTTAAATTGCTTAAATAGTCATAGTTAGTTTCTATTACAATTTTAAAAAGTTTCTTTTCCTAGTTAGTTTCTAATTTATTTTATATTTAAAATTCGTTTTTATTCTTTAAGTTATAATTAGAAGTCCTTTTAGATGTCCAAATTGAGATCTAATAGGATTAGAAGATTAGTAATATATTATAGATAGCTAAGGAAGTTATTTTTCAGTATTTTAGAAGGTTTCTAAGTTGTTATGGAGTTATCTATATAAGGAACTCCAATAAACAAATTCAGTGAAGTAAGTTCTTTTTTAAGATTGATTAATAAAAAATAAAAAAATAAAAGAGACTTCTTCCCTTTCTTTCTTTGTTTTTTTTTTTTTTTTTTTTGAGTATAAGAACTTGATATTGATTCTTAATTTTAGTGTTACAATTGATTTCCATCAATCTCAAACCTAGACTAAAGTTTCTAGTCTGTTTTGCTCGACATAGAGATTCTTCATTACTCTTAGTTCTTGGGATTTCACCCTAGAACCAGACTTTTAACATAAATTTCAGGTTTGTGTTCTCTATCCTACATCACACGCGCAAACTGATCAGGCAGGAGTATAGGTTAGATGAGTCCGTTATGTTCAGTTCTGTTTTGGGAGTCATGAGTTTCAGTTATTGTAAGTCTTTGAGTGGGTTTAGTGGGGTAGTTAATTAAAGGTTGGGAAGATGTGTAGGTCGTGGAATAGAGGTTTTTATCATGTAGAGTCAGTTATCTCAATTGTAGAGAGTTGGTTGTTAAGTTGTAGGAAGTTGTATTTAAGAAGTTGTATTAGTAAAAGGAGCAAAGAAGAATTATCCCATTTTCTTTAGTTAGTGGAGGCTAGGCTCCCTCGAAGAAGCCAATTTGTTTTCTATGACTTCTCATTTTTGTTATGTACCTCACAATTTGGTATCAAAGCCAATGCTCCTGTCATGGCTGAAGGTACCTGTACCTGTCTCTCCAAGTTGTCTAATTCTGTGGGCCAATTGAAAGAGACTAGAGAGTCCCAACAACATGTTACTGATGAACTAGTACAACAGCAAAGTGTCTTTACTTCCAGTTATGACATTTTGAGTCAAAACACATCAACGGGAACAGAAAAATTCAGCAGGTAGTTCTGTGAACCACCAAGACAATAACTCTCAAGTTAACACCCTAGAAGGGATTTAGACAAGAGCACCCTCCACAACAAAAGTTGTCAATAACCTAATTTCATACGGAAGGCAAGGCATTGGCTCTAGAGCTCGGACTAGTTGGGAAGCCTTTGCAAAGGCTCTAGAGACTTGGTTTGGTCCAACCGCGTATGACAACCCAATTGAGACATTCACCAAGTTTCGTCAGATGACCTCGGTGGAGGAGTACCAAACTCAGTTCAAGGTTCTTGCTAACCGCAAGGAAGGGCTGACTGAACCTTTCATGATCAATTGCTTCTTAAGTGGTCTCAAGGACATCCAACTTAGTGTTAAGATGTTCAAGCCAACAACTCTGTCTGCAGCTTTTGGCTTCGCTCAAATCCAAGAAGAGAAGGTAACCATTCAACGTCGACAAAATCGAGTGGATGGGAGTCGTTCCACCATTCCTAGTAGCTTGGGTATTACTTGAAAACCCACCTTGCCAATTCATCGAATTACACCAACAGAGATGAAGGAACGTCACCTTCGTGGATTTTGTTATAATTGCAATGACAAGTGGTCACCAAGCCACAAGTGCAGGGTGCAAAAATTGTAACTCCTTGACGGAATTGAACGTGTTGAGCAAACGACGGATAGCACCGAGAAAGATCTAACAGTGGAAGAGCCCGATCATGCATTAGCTAACGATGAAACTCTAGAAATATCACTTCATGCGATAGTTGGAGCGCCAACACCACAAGCCATGCGACTTCAAGGTTACACCAGGAATTAACTCGTTGTGGTCTCGGTAGATTCTGGAAGCACACATAACTTCCTCCACCCCTCCATTGTTCATAAGGCTTGCTTACCAGTTTGCTCGAGTGGCCGTTTTGAAGTGATGGTGGCGAATGGTGACAGACTTGCTAGCAAAGGACGTTATGTAAGCATCACCATCTCCTTACAAGGAAATCCCTTCCAAACTGATTTCTATGTTTTACCTTTTGGTGGGTGTGACGTTGTACTCAGAGCCCACTGGTTGCGGACACTAGGACCCATAGTTTGGGATTTCATTCATTTGCCAATGGCGTTTACTTTCAGCAGCAAACAACTTCAGCTCAAAGGGAAGTCATCCACAGATCTTTCTCTAGTAAATGAAATACAACTCCAAAGGATTTCAAGGGCTGATCAGAAAGGTGTTCTTTTGCAACTCTTCAATTTGAATGTAACTCAAAAACAATCAGAAATGGATCTAATGATCGACCAGTTGCTGGCTGAATTCAAAGATGTGTTCGAAGAGCCTAAGGGGTTGCCTCCTCTTGGTGCTCGAGATCATAGAATCCCTCTCAATGAAGGAATAAAGACAGTTTGTGTTCAACCCTATTGATACCCTTATTACAAAAGGGGGAAATTGAACAAATTGCGAAGGAGATGCTTCAATCTGGTACAGTGCAACCAAGCCAAAGTCCATTTTCTTCTCCAGTTTTGTTAGTTAGAAAAATATGACAGTAGTTGTTGTCTGTGTGTGGATAACAGCGCAATTAACCGTGAAATGGTGAAGGATAAATTTCCTATTCATGTGGTAGATAAGCTACTTGATGAATTGAGCGGTCCAACCATATTTTCTAAGCTAGACCTCAGATCGGGTTTATCATCAGATATGCGTTCACCCCACCGACGTGCCCAAGACAGTGTTCCACACACACGAAGGGCATTATGAATTCGTTGCCATGCCCTTTGGCCCTACAAATGCCCCATCCACCTTTCAAGGGCTAATGAACGACATCTTTAGGCCATAACTTCGTAAGTTTATCATTGTATTTTTTGATGATATCCTTATTTATAGTAGAAATTTGCATGATCATTTCAAGCACTTACAATTGGCGCTTGAGGTTTTAAGAGCTCATCAGCTCTTTGCCAAGAGTTCTAAATGCAGGTTCGGTTGCCATAAAATTGAGTACCTTGGACACATCATATCAATTGAGGGAGTGATGATGGACCCATAAAAGCTAGAATTTATGGTGAGATGGCCGATTCCCTCAACTCTCAAGTCACTGAGAGGTTTCCTAGGTCTCATTGGCTACTATCGGAAGTTCATATGAGATTATGGAAAGATTGCAGCACCCTTAACAGCAATGCTAAAAAGGGACTCTTTCCAATGGTCGAATGTCATCCAGGAAGCCTTCGAGAATCTCAAAAGTGCCATGGCTGAACCACCTGTCTTGGCACTCCCAGATTTTTCAAAACAATTCATTATAGAATGTGACACATCAGGTACTGGGGTCGGAGCCATTTTGATGCAAGATGCAAGACCGTTGGCTTTTCTAAGTCAAGCTCTTAAAGGTAAGTCTCTCTAACTACCAACTTACGAAAAAAGAATTATTAGCTTTGGTGCTGGCGGTGAAGAAATGGAGGCCATATTTGTTGGGTTGGCAATTCCAGATTAAGACCGACCAACCAAGCCACAAATTTCTGCTTGGGCAGCACATTGGCACACCAGGGCAGCAAAGGTGGGTAACCAAATTGCTGGGGTATGATTTAGTTGTGGAGTACGAGAGTAGCCGGGAAAACAAGTTGCTAACACTCTTTCACATCGAGAAGATGAGGTAGAGGGTGGACTGCTTGCCATCTCCAGCCCGATTGCTATTTGCGTTGATGAAATCAAGGCCGGTTATCGTACTGATCCAGAACATGCACTGATGGAGCGGTTCTCTCAGGGTGAATTAGGCTCTTCTAAGTACACTCTTCATAACAAGCTTCTTCCATACAAGGGTAGAATCTGTTTGGGGCCGCAAATGCCTATCAAATTTCAAGTGTGGCAGCACCTTCACAATGCCCCAACTGCTGGTCATTCCGGTTACCACAAGATGCTACAAAGAATCATAACAAACTTCTATTGGGCTGGTATGGGATCAGATGTTTGAAAGTTTATTAGGAAATGCAACGAGTGCCAATGCAACAAGTCAGATGGCACCAGCTAATTTATTGCAACCGTTGCCAATTCCAAACAAAGTTTGGACTGAAATCAGCATGGATTTCATAGACGGCCTTCCGCTCTCACAAGGACAAGATGTGATAATGGTGGTTGTTGATCGACTATCAAAGTATGCTCATTTTCTTGCCATTTCACACACTTGTATTGTTGTTGTTGTAGCTCATCTGTTCATGGATTCTATCTTTAAACTACATGGCATGCCTGTATTAATACTGAGTGATCGTAATACCACCTTTACCAATGCTTTCTGGAAGGAAATTTTTACACTCCAAGGGACTCAATTGCTTTCAGCTCTTCCTACCATCCCCACAAAGATGGGCAATCTGAAATTGTAAACAAGTGACTCAAAAATTACCTTCGTTACTTCATTGGAACAAGGCCTAAAGAGTGGACGAAATGATTGATTATAGCTGAGTGGTGTTACAACACCAATACTCATTCCTCTACCAAACAAACTCCCTATGAGGTTGTTTATGGTGTCCCCCCTCCACGCCTTATATCGTACATGCTTGGTACCACACGAGTACAAGCTGTAGAAGACGAGTTGAAGTGTTGAGACCTAATCATCAAAATCCTTAAGGAGAACCTTCAGAAGGCCCAAGATCAAACGAAGAAATTTGTTGATCTTCATCGAACTGGGCATGAATTCAATGTTGGAGATTGGGTATACTTGCATTTCCAGCCATACTGACTACATTCAGACTGATTCAGTTGGTTTAAGAAGAACCCTCAAGCTTTCTCCTAGGTTCTTTGGGCCATATCGGGTCATTCAACATGCGGGATCTGTTGCCTATAAGCTGGGCCTTCCATTTGAGGCACACATACATCCTATGTTCCATATTTCTTGCCTCAAAAAGAAGTTGGGAGCGAGTACAACAATGCAGTCCACATTACCTCCCATTACCAAAGAAGGTGTTCTTCGACCAGAGCCCGAAGCTATACTCGAGAGGCGAATGGTTAAAAAAGGGAATCAAACTGTCACTGACGTGCTAATAAAGTGGCAAGACACTGAAGTTGAGGATGCTACTTGGGAAAACTACTACAAGCTGAAGGAGCGATTTCCTGACCTTAACGACAAGGTTAATTGAAGGGGGAGGAGACATCATGTGCAAACTGATTGGGCAGGAGTATAGGTTAGAAGAACCCCTCTAACCTATATTTAACTTTTCTATTTTTTCTCTCTTCTACTTCTTCTTCCTCTACAGCTGTGCTGTCAAGGTCTCTCCACTTTTCCTTTTGATTAGGTAGTTCACATCTCAATCCACTTTTCCTTTTGATTTTGTTTGTTAAATTTGTAGGTAGTTCACATCACTTTACGTGATCAGATTGCAATTGAACTAGAAAATGCATGATTGTTTATTGTTTAAGTATTACCTTGTTAGAATATAATTTTTCAAGTATGAAATCAATTTGAGAATAATACTTTTGGGGTCTTTGATTTATTAGAAATTGAAATTAAATGTGTGGATGGTTTCATTATGCATAACATGTTATGTTTTTCGGTTAACAATTTATTAGAATTACAAAAGGGTAATATTGTCAAAATGACCATTATGTTTTAAAATTCTGTTTGTAATCAGAAGCTTTTAAAAATGATAGACAAACAACTTTTCCAGAACAAGACTTCAGATTCCAGATTTCAGAAAACAGAAATTAGACTTCAAACTTCAGACTTCAGACTTCAGAAATATGACCAAACATACCCTAAGTCTTTGAGTGGGTTTAGTGGGGTAGTTAATTAAAGTTTGGGACGATGTGTAGGTCGTGGAGTAGGGGTTTTCATCATTTAGAGTCAGTTATCTCAGTTGTAGAGAGTCGGTTGTTAAGTTGTAGGAAGTTGTATTTAAGAAGTTGCTGTATTAGTAAAAGGAGCAGAGAAGAATTATCCCATTTTCTTTAGTTAATGGAGGCTAGGCTCCCTCGAAGAAGCCAATCTGTTTTCTATTAATTCTCATTTCTAGCAGAATACTCCCAAATTGAAAACAAAATCCTCCATTTGAGAACCAAACATCAATCATATGGATTTAAATTCTGATACTAAAAAAACTTATTAGAAACCTAGAACTTTCCAAATCGACAACTACATTAATCGAAGAAAGAAACAAATAAGAACATACGAACCCTAGATCTCCGAGTGCAGGTGAATGAAGAGGAACTTGGATTGAGAGAATCGAAGATAGCTAGGGTTCCATCGTTCAACCCAGTCGCGAGTCTCTGTCCGCAGTAGTTCCAAGCAGAGCAGTTCGTGCCCTTATCAAGATTTACCAGAGATTTCTCCATGGCCGTCTCTTCTAAGTTCAAACCTCAAGGGTTGAACTGAAGAACAGAGGTGTGAACTGTGAAATGACTGAAAACCCCCTCACATTATATCATTTGGCCAAATAGATCTTATGGCCAACCAAAACAGTCACCAGAAATTTTTCCATTTGAACCCAATATTCTTTTTTAATTTCACGAAATTAATTTGATCAAACACGAAAATTCACAGTTGAATATAAAAAAATATCCTTCTAAAATTATGATGTTTAATGATGCTAGTGGACACTCCACCTGCGATGCACGTGCAAGATTTATGATTATATATGATATGTGTGTCGAATTTTTTTTTTCAAATTGTAACTTATATCGATTATAATACAAATAGGTTTTTCTATAATGGTTTCAGTTAAAGATTAAATTAATAATTTTTGTATTCATAAATCAAGTTATAGATAGATAAGTTGTTAAATATAGTCAACTTTAGAAGTCATCGAATCGATAGAAAGACACTATGATACATTGCTTATACATTGTTTATACAATGTTTTGTAATATTTGCACTATTGTCATTTAAGGTGAGTGTCGATCTAGAATAGAAATATAAAAAGAATTAATAAGAATCATTATTATATATGATTGAAAATATATCAAACTAGATAAAAAACTGCCAATAATTTTATTATGTAAAAATATGTATGCAACTTCAACAACTCTTGATGAACGTAATTTAAAAAATAGAATCACATATTCCTCCATATTTCATATGGGTTTTATAATTCTAGGAATTAGTTCCCTAATATTAGTACATTCAACTATATGATTGATCAAACAAATATACCACAATAATTTTCTAAATCGAACAAGACCACTGAGCTAATAGTATTCTTTTTTGTTAAAATATACTTGATATGAGACTAACAAGATATTTAATTCAATATAGAGGGGCTAGTTATAAAGACTTTTTAAAATAAAGTAAGAAAAAGAAAACCCATGATTGTTAAATATCATAGAATTAAATTCATTGTGTCGACCCAAAATTCATCCTAGTCAACTTTAAAATGTACCAAACTATATCAGAAACTCACAATAATTTTATAATTTTTGTTTATTATGCAACTTCAACATCTCTCGATGAACACAAGTTAAAAAAGAGAATTGCTTATTTCTCCATATCTCATATTGGTTTTATAATTTTAAGAATTGATTTCCTAAATGATGCAGGAGTTAATGGAGTCATTTTACAAATAATATCTCATGGATTTATTGATGTTATTCTTTTTTTCTTGTTATGAACGAGTTATGATAGAATATGTCTTGTTCATTTCTACAAAATAAAAGGAATAATTATGCCAATGCCAAAAATCTTTACAGTGTTAAGTAGTTTCTTTGTGACTTCTCCTGTATTTTTCGGAATGAATGGTTATATTATAGAATTGATAATATTTTTTGAAATTATTGCTAGTTCAAGTATCTTTTAATTAGAAAAAATAGCAATTAATTTTGTAACTAACAATTCAAAAGAAAAAACGATATTTATTTATTTATTATAGAGATTGTGTGATTTGATATGTAAGAGTTTAAGTACAATAACAAAAGGTTATTGTGACATTTATTAGTTTTTACCATAATCCTATGTTTTTAGTAAAATATCCATATATAATAAGTCAACATATCTTTTAACAAAAATAAATAATTTATAGAGGAATTAAATAGCTATGAGTTAAATAGTTTCGCAGTTTGAGAGATGCTTGTACAGATAGTTCACACTATCTATGCAAGCATCTCTCAAACTACGAAATCATGTAACTCATAGCTATTTAATTCTTTTAAAAATTCCTTATTTTCGTTAAAAGATATGTTGACTTTTATATATATATATAAAATGTCTTAGAAAACTATGCATGTCAGTCGTTAGATCTACGTCATTCAATGGCTAGATCTTGTTTGAGGGAGAGAAAAGATGAGCCAGCTGGATCCCATTGTTGGCTTTAAAACAAACGAGGTATTTTCAAATATCTCCCTCCATTTCTTTTATTAAAATTAAAACCCTCTCTTTTCTCTCTCAAATCTAACATAGACTCTTTGTCTTCTCTCTCAAAAGTATCTTTTCTCAAGAGAAATCATAGATTCAAAAACCTTTCCTTCTCACAAGTGTCTCTCAATGGAAAATCCTAAAAAAAATATCCATCAAAACTGCTTCAAAGTTTTTTCTACTATAAATTGTAAAGTTTTTACTAAGTAGACCAAAGCAAGCTTGACATGATACAAACCAGGCAAAGAAGGTTGCATTAAAAGTCAATTTAGGCTCTGCAATAAAATAGACTATCTCTTTAAGGACACAACAATGGTAGCCCAAAACTCGAGTTAGTACAAAATCAAAGTTAGAAGAGCTACAAAGATATATAAATCCATATGAGTTTTTGATGAGTAAGAGAATCTGACATCGAATGTAATGAGTCCGAGTTTGTATTCACAGAACCCAATTAAATGAGGTAAAATTGTTACCTTTGCATGACTAATTCCTTTCAAATCAAGAAATTAAGTCAAATTACAACTCTAAAGAACAATTTTATTTTAATTCTGAGCCTGTGTTGCACTCAAATAAATGAATTTTGCAAGAACATGGAGACAAAACAATATCATCATGGAGTATTATTTCAAATCTCATATGTGCACCAAAAAAATCCCTGTTTCTGTGCATTTAAGACCAATCAGTATATAAGAAAACCCAATTGATAGGCCATACTCTTTCAAATCCATTTTTTTAAGAGAAAAATCATTTTTTTTTGTTTTGTTTTGCTGCAAAACACCAACTCTTATAAATTTGAATAATTGCTCTCACACACAAACTTTGTACCTAATTCTTCAACCTTAAGATCCATCTCCTTCAACCTTCTTTTTTCATGAATAAGATGTGGTTTTTGAGGAAATAGAAGGGGATGGATATTCTGGACTAAAAAATATCTATTGAAGCTACTTCAATGTTGTTGTGGCCTTAAAAACTTCCATATCTAGGAGTCTTTCCAATGTTGGGCAAGCAGCATAGACTGTTTTTTGTTAGAAATACTTCCTTTAACACAACATAAAATTTGATGTCTTACGCATTTCTGTACAAACAACATAACACAACAAGATTCATGAGATTCTTCCATTTTCACGATAATCTCCAATCACAATTTATAGTAGAAAAAACTTTAAAGCAGCTTCAATGGATATTTATTTATGATTTTCTATTGAGAGACACTTGTGAGATGAAAGAGTTTTTGAATCTGTGATTTCTATGAGAGAAGAGACTTTTTAGAGAGAAAACAGAGTCTGCGTTAGATTTGAGAGAAAAGAGAGAGGGTTTTAATTTTAATAAAAGAAATGGAGGGAGGTATTTGAAAATACCTCATTTATTTTAAAGCCAACAATGAATTCCAGCTGGCTTACCTTTTCTCTCTCTAAAACAATATCTAACCGTTGAATAGCGTAAATCCAATGGCTGACATGCATAGTTTTCTAAGACGTCCCATGAACCACCCCCATATATATATACAAACACACTATAATACATTGTTTATAAACTATGATATATTATTTTAATCTTTTACTTATGTTGTAAATCTATTATTTATTTGCATGAGTTTTGAATTTCCATGTTCTTGTAGTAATAGGTTGAATTATTTGCAACTCAGGATCTGGAAAAAAAAAAGTTGTATGGTAGTTTATTATCATCTATCTTCCAATAAGTGATGGAAATCCTATAATAAAACATTAAAAAGTAAAAAACTATTGTCAAATGAGAAATAGATATTGAATTTTGAATTCTTGTTATCAAATAAGATGAACTAATAGTTTTTATCTTTTTTCATAAATGCTTGGAATACAATGTTTAGCAATATTTGCACTATTGTCATTTAAGGTGAGTACTGATCTGGAACAGAAATTAAAAAATAATTAAAGAATTTTTTGTTGTGAATGTGTTAATTAAAATAACTTAAAAAAGAAAGAAGCATTACATGCCCTACAATAGGAGTATTTCAATAGGAGAAAAAATTCTTCAGAATTAATGATTTTTATATTTGAGTCAAATAAAATGTTACATTTCATTAAGAATGAAATAGTACAAAAAAGATTGTAAGAAATTATGATAATCAATATGAGGAGTAATACAGTCTTTATTATATATGTTGACTATGAAACTATTTGAAATATAAGTAAAAGGAAAAACATGCTAGTTAATAAGTCTTTTAATCATCGATTTTAATAGAAGTTTGAGATCATATTTTTCATGTTTAAGTATATTCGGAAGGTTTTCATTTTTATCTTACAAAATAGATTTTATCATAAAAATTAAATAAATAAAAAAATGGTTAATAATATTAAAATCTATCAATTGCATAGTTATAACATAGACCCTTATGAATCGTGACACGTCCTTTTTCACACATCAATTTTTTAGCTTCTAAGTATATTCGTTCTATAAGTCATTTAAATAAAAAACACATAAGTGATTCTAAAAAGAAATAAAATAAATTAGTCAGATTTTAATTATGTATATGTTTATATATATGCATATCTTATAATTTTCAATTTTTCTCATACATTGGATGATATAGACATAATCAATAATTTCTTTTTGTTCATTAACATTGAAAATTCTTGTATGAAATTCAAGTCCTTTGACGATATTAATTAATTTTCTATTAATATTTTCAAAGTGTACAAAATCTTTTTTTCTGTTAATTCGAAATAATATTATTTGTTTATCATTCTCAATATTTAAATTTGAATCATTTTGAATTATAAAGACAGTTAAGATTTTACTGTTAAAGCAAAAGTCAACATGAATACCATACTTTAAAAAATAGGTATCTAATATAAGTAAAAAATGAGAAATATAGATTAAGAATATAAAATAAATAAAAAGTATTAATCAAAATCATAATTGTATTTATGGCAAGTCATGATAAAAATAATAAACATAAAATATTGATTATAAAAATATTTAAGGGTATGTGACATTTATAAAAGATTTTACTATTGCTGTCACTTTTTTAAAATTTTAAATTCTATGTAATTTTTACATAATTAAGATGTTGACACAATGAGTAATATGTGTCATAATTTTCGTTGAATCGACACAAAAGAGGTATTCTTTACATTCCACAGAATGATTCACATGACTGACATATGAGATTTTAAATTTTCAGCAACTTGGTATAGTATACATCTATCATGAAATATCTTCAAATTGATCAATTTAATAATTGATAGTCATTAATACGTCATAATAATGCAATCATTTGAATTCAGTATGTCACCATTCTATTGGGTGAAACAGAGTTAAGAATTTTAAAGATAAACTTGATATTAATTACAGATTAAATGCACTCATATTTCAAAATTTAAAAAGAACATAACAATAACAAAAATTTTATAATCAACAATATCCTTCAATCTTTACGTTAAAATTGAAAAACTCAATGAAAAGTATGATTATATGTATATGAGTAGCCCAATTAATAACTTCACTAATAGCTTAAAATTATTTATTCAATTCTTCAATTATCCGATCTAAAATCAATTTTATAATAAATATCTTAAGATTTAATAATTGTGTATAGATCGACAAAGATGATGTCATGAAATCTTAGACACATGCATAATATTATTTTTTTAATTTTATATATATATAATTAAAAAAATAATATTATGCATGTATCTAACATTTATCATCATTTATATAATATTTTATCATCATTTATTTTTGTCTTTTAGTTCCTATATCATCTTTTTCTTTAAAGTAAAAGTTAATGTGAAAATAATTTATTATTTTATGATTTTGAAAAAATATATTTCATCAGGTTTTTACCATTTTTTCTTTTAACACTTTTTCAGTGAAGAGATATATCTTTTCATTTGTTTCTTACAGTTAAAATTCAAGTAGACATGTTGGTATCGTTTAATTTTTATAAAAGTTGTGATCGACTCAGTATTATAAGATATTAAAAAAATTATTTAAAATAAAAATTTCTAACATGTTTTTATGTTAGAAGTTTTCACAAAAAAAATATAAATCACATAACCTGATCAAATTCTTATTTTCTACTAAAATTTTTATGTATTATTTTAAATAAAGATATTATACAAGATTCTGGTTCTTAATTTGTCATATGTAGAAAACACAAAAATATAATAATTTGTGATTATTGAGTTGTTGTATCTTAGAGGCAACGTGCTACTAACTTGTTTGCAACCATTGATTGTGGCAGAGAATCAAATTGTCTTAAAGAGAGCGACATTATCTACTCTTCAATCCGGTCATCATATTTATTTTTCTTACAGTATTTTGGTGGATTAATATTTAAAAAAAAAATCAAATTTTTATCAATTTTCAACATATAGTAATAAAAAATGTTTAAAAAAGAAAAAGATAATAATAACGAATTCAGATTTCAATAGAAGTTTAAAAAAATTATAAAATTATTCATAATGATTATTAGATTTATTAGGTGTTAATAACAAATTTATTTGGTAATTTTACATCGTTAGGATCTAAATTAATACAAAAGATTAATTTCATCTAAAATTCAATGAAAATAAAAATCTAAATAATAATGATATCAAATTGATTTTAATCAAATCTAACGAAATTATAATAAATTTTCATTCTAAAATAATAAAAATTAAAAATTAAAAAATAAAAATTAAAAAATTATTTTTAGAGGAATCTTTGGATTATATTATTTATTAAGTTGTGTATTAAAATTAATTGTGTTTAATTACATTTTTTATTTTTAGAGTGGATGATTCTATTAAATTTTTAAAAAAAGATTTTAGAATATTACTTTTAATTTATTTTCATTTCGACTTAAACAATATGATAAATAAAGTCAATCATCCAAATTTCAGGATCTTTAAAATTTTTTATAAAAAAATTGAGGGTAAAGTGTATTCGTGCATTAACCATGGGGTTTTCTCGTCATTGTCACGTATAAACACTAGTCTTTACTTGTGTCTAATCAGTCTTTTTTTCTTTATCAAGAATATCCATATGATTACAATTTATTTTTCACGTACTTATTTTTTCCTTTAACAATACATTTGGGTCTAGACAAATTTGTTGTCATGCATTCTCTTAAAACAAAGTAATATTGTTATGTAGTCTTGTCTTTTACATTTTCAAGTCTTAAGAGATTCCATGGTATAAAGTCGTAGATTTGACAATCCATAATGGGATTTGATTCAAGTATTTTTTTGATTTACCTTAACTTTGAGATATCACAATAAAACTATATTATTAGGTAAGAATTTGTAATCTGACATTTTCTTAGTTTTTCTCTCACTCACACCCATTCTCTCAATTGAAAATTAAGAGAAGATATATAAGTTGAGATCATTATATCTAGGTATTTGATACATGTATTTGTACCATTTAAAATCTATTAAAGTTGGGCATTTGAGATTCATTAAAATTTATCAATCTTTTTATCTTAAATCATCAAATCTACTATTAAAATGGTAAAAAATGTTTGACAGAAGGACAAGAAGGGGATCTAAAAGTAGATTTTCATTGTCATCTAACTCAAGATTATTGTCTTTATCTATTTTAGCATGATTAAGAATATCATTGTTTAACATATTATTTCACTATCCATAAAGTTAATCAGTAAATCTGCAACACCCCGAATTTTTAATTCGTATCTCGAGGAAAATAAATAGTGGAATTTTAAGAAAATCTTGAAAGTGGGACTTAGGGTAAAATTGTAGGACCTTGTTTTGATCATTTTTAATGGAATCTGAACTCACCATTAGATTCAAAATGATCGAAAAACATAGTTTAGCCTGTAAGCACGCTCAAATGCGAGTCCGAATATAAAAGTTGCAAAATCCTCGATTACCGGGTCGGATCAGGCTAAAACAGTGACTTTTTGTTGGAGCAATAATTTTTAAAATTCGATCATACCATTGGGTTCATAACGAAAAATTATTCAACATAGACTATTTATTTGTCATTTTTGGAGATCAGGAAGTTGAATTATCGCCAAAAACGAAAACGACATCAAGTTTATGGGTCACGTCAGGCCAAAAATGTAAATTTTTGATGGAGACATAATTTGTAGAAATTGACTATACCATTAGATCCGGAACGAAAAATTAGGCGAAATAAAGTATTCATTTGTCAGTTTTGGAGACCGAATGACCAAGTTATCATCGATCAAAACAATAAGTGAAATACCGAATTCGTCCCAAATATTATTTAAATAATATTTTTAATTTTTTTTATATAACTCATCTTCCCCAACGCGTCATTACAGCCGAGTCAAATACGAAAATAAAATTCGATTTCTTCCGATTTTCCACCTCAGATCTCTCGCAAACGGTCCACTTTCGACGATCGCCGCAGAAGAGAAAAAGGTCCGCAGCTTCGTTCTCTACAAAACCCACCCAACCTATCTTCATTTCACTTTCTATTTCACCCGATATCATCAAAAATCAGCCGTATTTGGATACGGAAATTTCGAAACTTTGACCTCGAATTTCGTCCGTTTCGGGGTCAAATCGCTTTCCGACGCAGAAGGGAGAAACGTCCGCAGCCTCATTCTCTACATAACCCAACCAAGTTCCTTCCGTTTTCTCGTCTTTTTCACCCCGTATAGTCAAAAATCAGCCAAAAATCAGCCGTATTTTTATACGGAGATTTCGTAACTTCGACCTCGGTTTTCATCGATTTCGGGGTCAAACCGTCTTTCGCCGTAGAAGGGAGAAGAGACGAGTACATCGAGATCTTCGAAACCACCAAGCCAGTTTCGAAAATCAGCCACTTCGAAGTTCGGTCTGCCTCGATTTTCGTGCCAATCGTCTCGATTTCCGCGCACGTGCTTCAATTCCATCGCCTAGTGATTGTAAGGAACTCTCAATTTCTATTAGTAATCGTAGATTGTGAAAATTGCATTTAGGATTTTATTAAAAATTTGTGGTAAGTTTCCAAAATATAGAATTCTTATTTTATTTAAAAATTCACGTCAGAAATTGCATGTTTGAGATGTTTAATTGTATTTTTAACAAATTATACGTGGGTAGAGTATTATAACGGGTTATTTCCATAAATTGGGTCTTGTGCACTGTTCGGACCCCGTTTTGATATAAAAATTGTATTCTTTTTCAATATTATTGATAGAAATAAATTCTATAGTTGGAAAATGTGATTTAATATTCAATTAACTCACGTTGAGTTGATGAATATCAGAAAATGAATGTTTTATTGAAGAGATTGAAAATTGTAAAAATCGGAAAAAGGGAAAAAGGGTATGAAACGGTAAAATGTCAGAGTCACACCCGAGGGGTGATGTCTGCATTTTACGTTGTTGTGTTGTATGCAGGTTGGTGAACGGATATCCAGGGATAATGTTACTGGTTGCATGTTTATTTACTTTCTGTTAGCGCGAGGCGCTCTGTTATGTTATTTATTTTAGGCCGGGTGGCCATACTTGCATGGTAGGAAACTGGATATCTATTCTCAACCTTGTATTGTTAATTTCTCTTTTGTTTTCAAATGAAAATAATATATATGTAGCTATTTTGTGAGCTGTTAAAGAGTTTGTGAATGCCTGAAAGGGATAGTGCGTCATATCATCCGGAGTGGTGTACTATCCTGGGATGTACGGTAGGGACCACCAAACTCATACGTGGTATGGGACGCGTATGAGAGTGGAGTCACAATTGGAATCCGGGTTTATTCCTCTCTATCTTTACCAGTGAACTTGTAATGTAAAGGTGGTCGTATACGAATGGTTTGTATATTTGGGAATCACTTGCATGCCTGATAGGCATAGACGAAGATGATTAGTCAGTGATCACTAACAATCTATAGTAGTCGAACGTTCTGACACATCGAAAAGAGACCCATTGCTTACGGTCACGTCAAACGGCCAGCCTGAGCCGGATAAATGGTCAACCAAACGTGGTAAGGGCAGCGACCGGCCACAAAATCAGGAACTAAAAGCCAGAAAGGAATTGTAACATCATGTCCCGACTGGGAGCGATCCAGTCGTGAATCCCAACTCTCTAATTCCAATACTCCACCATTGTGTATTATGTATCGGTTGCTTATTTTGATATATAAAATGAAATGCATGTTTATTGTTTCTATTTGATCAATTAGAATTGTATAAAAAGAGAATGTTATAGTGAGTACTGTTGATCGATGTAATGTGAGTTTTAAAATGTTTAGTTGCTCATCCCTGGCTATATGTACCAGTTAATCGTAGTTTTCTTTTGTAAAACTTTGTTTATTTTAAAATGATTCAGTATGTTTATTCGTTCATGTTAGGAGAGGTTATTGGCAGAAATTATTGCTTCCTTACTGGGTAACCATTGTTACTCACCCTTTCCTTCTCCATTTTTTTTAGTTTCAGATCTAAAGCTTGGCGAAACAAGTGTAGAACAAGAGCGAGGATCATCTGGTTGGTCAGATAGACAACCAGAGTCCGTCACCTGGTAAGTATTAGGGCTATACCCCCTAGTGGTGTCAGTTTCTCCAGGTAGTGTTATGGATTCTGTCTTGAGTGTTAGGAATTATGTTAGAGTGAGGAATTTTGTATAATCCTGTATATAATTTTTCTTCTTCCGCACTCTGATCTATCGGACATTATTAGACGTATATAGGCTTCCGCTAGTATTATATTTTGTTTGTTATATGCAGGATTGTATGTCGTTTATCAGGTGCAGGTTGAATCGCCTTGGAATGCTAACATAAACAGAGGAGACCATGCCGAAATTTCGAGGTGCCACCTCGTACCTTGAAATCTGACATGAGGATTTGTGTTAGTGTTCGGCGGGGCGCCACAAAATCCACCTACAATTACTCTTGTAGTATGAGTTTTTGATAAATTATAACGGTTGCATGCATTTGTAAACACAATCATTTGAGGTAAGTGTTCAATATTTTATAATCAGTAAATCCATCTATATTCATTCGTAGAGTTCATTAACATTATAATATTTTATTAGGTTTTTTTTTTTTCAAATTGGATATCAACTGGTGTTGGTTGTCGATAATAATTTTTTATTTTTGAATAGTAATTTGAACGAAGTCGAGAATATTTTTATTTTTTGAGTTCATTATTTTGAAAGAATTTTTCTTTGTTCTCAATAAATTAGGATTCTATATTTTTATTAAAAGAATTTATGGAGGAAGAATCAAAAGAATCATCTTGTTCTGATTCTTCTTTTAATTATTTTGATAAAACATTTGTTTTAAAATTTTCTTCAGTTCTTTTAATTATTTTGTCTGAAAAAGAGGAATAAGTTTATATTGGGGTTAATTCTTTTTTTAAGATAAAAATGATTTTTGATTTTTGATTTAATTGTTGACGATTCTTCTATGATTTTTGTGTTAGGTTCTGAAAGCGCCCTCGATCCGCGGGGTGCGCGGATCCGCTTTTGACCTTGAGGTTTGGGAGTCGCCACCTAGTTATTATGGTCTAGGAACCAAACTGACTCTAAAATGGATAAAAACTAATCTACTACAGAAAATCCGAATCCGGGGATCATGTTACGGGGTTGGAAGGTGTTAGGCACCAACCCCGCCCGGCCATTGCCGGTCTCTACTTATCCCAAATAAAGTTACATCGCTAATGACAAACCTAGATTAAAAAAATAATAAAAAAAAACTTACCTTCGATCTGCAAAAGTGCTATTCCCTCAGATCTGGTGAAAATGGCTCTTTGTACCGTATTCCTTACTTTGTTCTGTCTCCGGATCTGATTTCTTATCTCCGAGACAAGGTATCTCCTTCTTGGATCTGGATGCTTTGAATTTGTTGTGGATTTTTGGAGTATTTTTGAAAGGTTTCTAGGTGTTTTTTAGGCTAAAATCGGAGTAGGGGTGTTAGGGAAGGAGTTGGGGCTCCAAAATTAGGGTTTTGGGGAGGTTGTGGAGGCTTCTTCACCTACTTCTTCTAAGGTTTTTTCTTTGATACGAAAATAGGGTGTGGAGGCTCCTATTTATAAAGTTTTTAGAAGCATTAGGGTTTGATTAGGGTTTCTTTTAGGGTTTCAATTTGGGTTTTGACTTAGTCTTTAGGGTTTTAGGGTTTTGACTTTAGTCTTATGAGATTGACTTGATTAGTTTTAGATTAGGGTTTGGATTTATGGTTTTGACCTTAGTCTTATGAGATTGACTTGATTAGTTTAGATTAGGGTTTTAATTTAGGATTTTGACTTTAGTCTTATGAGATTGACTTTAATTTTGACTTCAGTCTCACTTGATTGACCTTGACTTCAGTCTTGCTTGATTTACTTTTATTTTGACTTTGGTCTTATTTGATTGACTTTAATATCTTGACTTTAGTCTTGCTTGATTGATTTTAAATTTTTGGAGAACCCCTTTCTATTATATCTTTAATTCTTTGGACCCCCAAATGGAGGGGTCCTTAAAGAAATATCCCACGAACCCTCAACAATTTTGCCTGAGAGTCCAATTAATCAATTTTTTAGGTTCAACTTTTTAAATTAATTAATGTTTCACTTTAATTATTTAATGTTTTATTTATTAATTTCGAATTTTTTAATTATGAAAATTGTGAAATTACCGTTTTGCCCTCGGAGAGGATTTTTTACGTTTTAAGTCGTTTTCAATGTTCCAAGATGTTTTAGAATCAGTTTTTCGTAAGGAATTCAATGGGAATGTTGGTTTTTGTCATTTATGAAGTTTTTTTTATGAAATGATCGTGAACTTTATGAGGGGTATTTTCGTAATTTTGTCAAATTTTGTGAAAATTGACGAAGTGGTTTACTTGGTTTCGATTTACTGTTTTATGTGTTTGAGTGGGTTTTTCTAAGCGTAATGCAGGCTCTAGAGTTGTTTTGATGTTAGGGGTATTTTGGTAATTTAGTGATTTTTATCGTGAAGCTTCTTTTTTATTTGCAAGATGATGATTTCTATGTTTCTGGGGTCGTATTTTCCTAGCGTAGCGTGGTCTCTAAGTTTTGTCAGTTCGAGATACCTCATCCGGATTTCTGAAACATATCTGGTAACAAAATAAAGCATTGGAATAGACATCCATCATTGGGAACCTTTGCGATCGGGTTGACGACTTGATTAATCAGGCGGATGCAAAAATGAGGTGTCTACAGATGCCCCTCTTTGGCAGAGGGTTGAAGCAAACTAGATAGCAAATCTATCTTGGTAGATTAGTGCGATATCCGAATGCCAAAGCTAGTGACAGTTCATTTTGCAGCCTGATTTAACAATTCGTCGGGGTATTCAGATCATTGAGCATAAAACTCTCTCCGAACTAGAAAAATGTCAGGTCCTTGAGCGCGAGCTCTCACTAGCAGTGTCAGATCCTTGAATTTTGAAAAATTCTCCTTGACTAATATAACAACTGTACAAGTGTGTGGGCTCAAAATCTGAGATAGATTTCAAAGAGTTTGAGTTGGAAATGAGTCAAAATGAAGTAAATTTAAATTGAGCGTAAACTGAGCATAAATCCAAGAAAGCCCTTGGCGGCAATTGAGAAAGGTCCAAGATAACCTTTGGCGGCAACTGAGCAAAATCCAAGATAACCCTTGGCGGAAACTGAGCAAAGTCCAAGATAACCTTTGGCGGTAACTGAGTAAAATCCAAGATAACCCTTGGCGGAAACTGAGCAAAATCCAAGATAACCCTTGGCGGTATCTCGGCAAAATCCAAGATAACCCTTGGCGGAGACTGAGGTAAATCCAAGATAACCCTTGGCGGCAACTGAGAAAAATCCAAGATAACCTTTGGCGAAAACTGAGCAAAATCCAAGATGATCCTTGGCGGAGACTGAGCAAAATCCAAGATAACCCTTGGCGGCAACTGAGCAAAATCCAAGATAACCCTTGGCGGAAACTGAGCAAAATCCAAGATAACCCTTGGCGAAAACTGAGCAAAATCCAAGATAACCCTTGGCAGCATCTGAGCAAAATCCAAGATAACCCTTGGCGGAGACTGAGCAAAATCCAAGATAACCCTTGGCGGCATCTGAGCAAAATCCAAGATAACCCTTGGCGGAGACTGAGCAAAATCCAAGATAACCCTTGGTAGAGACTGACTGAGTAAAACTGAGAACAAAGAAATAAATCTGGGAGAGAAACGATTGAAAATGAGTCTGGAGAAGAGTGGTTGAATCTGGGAATGAATAAATTTGAGACAGAATGGATATCCTATCTCTTATGTGAGATTCAGAATGCATTTGTTTGAACCTCAAGGCTTTATCAAAAAAGTTTTGTACATTTAAAACCTGAGTTTGAACCTCAAAAGTTTTTTGAAAAATTGTTATCAAGAGAGTAACCTTAAATTGGAGTTCTCATTATTTTTTTAGGATTAACATTGCTCAAAAACAAAATGTCCCTAGTTTGACAATAAACATGGCATTGAAAATAATTGAACACATCATTAAAAAATGCCCCTAGTATAAGGGGGGAAATTACATATCTAGAGGAAAAAGAAAAAAATGCCCCTTGTATGAAGGTTTGAAATATTTGATTACCACAAACGCAATAAAGATCCAACTTTTAATTTTGATTAATTTTATTAAAGATTTTGAGTCAGGCTCAAGAGAACAAAATATTTCCTTTTGAGACTCATCATAGAATTCACCATTCTCTCCATTGGTTTACTTGGGGAAGTAAGAATTTTCAGATCGATCGTAGACAAGACACTTGTGGGTTCTGAAGCTATGCCTGGTTTAAGCTGAGTATTGAACTTGATTATTCGGATTTCTGACGTTTCGGCTCGAACTGCTCTCAGCTAGGGATTTTCTTCTGTTTTTTTTTTATTGCTCTAATTTTTGCCTAAATCGCCTTTCCAGGTTTTCAATCTATCGAGCTTACTCTAACTTTTGCTTAGATTGCCTTTTCAGGTTTTCAATCTAGCGAGCTTTTTCTTTTTTTTCTTGGCTCTGATTGTTGCTAAAGTTGTCCTTTCAGATTTTCAACTTTGCGAGCTTGCCTTAATTTTTGCTTAAGTCGCCCTTTTCGGGTTTTCAACTTAGCGGGCTTCATCATCATCATTTTTTTTTTTATCTTTTTTCTTTTCCTCTGACCTTCTAGAATTACTGTCTGATCATGTTCTACTACCCTCCTTAACCTTTTCACACGGTACTTAGGAGGACTTTTATAGGTAGGCTTGGGACTAGGCGTAAAATGAAAGGGATTTTGAGGCTCAAAAACCCAAATGCCCCTTGTGTGGCATTTCATTTAAACTTTTTCTTGAATTTTCTTCCCCATTCTTTTTTCTTTTTAGATTTTTTCTTCATCGGGGAATCTATTTTTTTATTTTGATGTGGTCGGACCTGAAGTAACTTCTCAGGTTGCCTACGTACCCCAAATTTTTGGGATCAGACCAAAACATAGTTCGGATCTTCCCTCCCCTAGGTTAGGTGATCAGGCTAAGAAATAAAAGGCACAATTTTTTTTTTTTGAAAAGGCTGCAAAGGGCTGAGAAAGGAGATAATGAACTGGGTAGCAGGAAAATTGATTCGGCCAAAGATGGCCTCCTTAAATGTAGTACCATTTGATCCGGTCAATGTTGGTTGACTCTGGTAGTTCACTTCCATCATGATCTTGAAGTCTGACGACTTTTCCAAACAGTATTTCCTTAATGAATGAATTTCTCCAATTGGGTTCAGACTTTCTCCTATAATCGAGGAGGAGTGTTCAATTTTCTTTGAAGTCTGATAGTTAAATCCTTGACCTGTAAATGATGAGCTTTGACCTTTTTGTCAAATGCACGGGTGACTCTTCTTAGATAAGCTTGCACATGGTACAGGGCTTTAACTCGTTTTCTTCGATCAAGTTTAATTCTTCATATTGCTGACGAACCCAATCTGTTTCTAGCAAATGATTTTCCAACAAGACGAAATTTCCATTTCAACTGGCAAGACTGCTTCCATGCCATACACTAAAGAGTAGGGAGTAGCTCCAGTAGAGGATCGAATTGAAGCTCGATATGTCCATAACGTGAATGATAATTTTTCTGACCAATCTCGATGTGATTGACACAATTTTCCTGATGATAGTCTTGAGACTCTTACTAACTGCTTCAATCGTTCCATTGATCTGAGGACGGCAGGGGGATGATTTGTGTTTCCGGATCTTCAACTTTAAACATAGAGTAATGATTTATGCTTTGAAGTACGACCCATTATCAGAGATCAGTTCAAAAGGTACCCCCATATTGACTGATAATATGTGATTTGAAACTCAAGATGTAGTAAGGATAGTGTTGATGCATTTTATAACATCTTCTTTGATTCCATAGATATAGACGAGTATCTATTCTGTGTTGAACAAAACCCAAGCTTGCACCTAACACATCCTCATCGGATCACACGAACAAGTCTTTTGAAATTTTTGAGTAAATTCATTATCCCCTTGTGTTCCTCTAGGGATAGGAGGGTTTCTATTTGAATCTCTTTAGGAATTATTTTTTGTTCCGAGGTCAATAACCTTTGTTTTCTTGATTAAAGGTTGAGCCCGACTCTTATCTTCTTATTTAGAAACAAAATCTATCAAATTATTAGTTAATTCGTTAATGTGCTCGAGGTATTCAAAAATTTCTTTTATCCGATCAATTTTAGATGGGGCAACAGACACCTCTATAGACTCGATGAACTAACTTGACTCAATAGGAAAGAGTAGACTCAATCTAAGGAAGACATGACCTTGCTGGAAAAAAGGACTCGAGCTAACCCAAATGACTTATGAAAACTCAAGACAAGTACCCACACGAGTGTGATTAGGACTGAGGACTGAGGACTGAGATATTGCTTATAACCGGTAGGATTGAAGCACTATGATCTTCAAAGAACAACTGGACGATGTTGAGAAATTTTGAGGTCATTTCTGACTATTGATTTGATATTGACGTTTACTCTAACTGACCGGATTTACAACCCTAGCTAGACGATAGACGATTGAGCTTAGATACAATGATAACCCTTAAAACCTCTTTGAAGGTGAATTTAACCAATTTCAGTGTCACCCCCTTGATAACATTTTAAATGAACCCTGAGATTTTATAGAATTTTGTACACCAATTCGTTAAACAATTCATCCATTCAATGATTATTCAGAAGAAAAATAATTTTATTGCACTCCTTGAAAATAATATTTTTATTGAATAACAATTTTCACAATACTGATTATTTTTTGCAATCATTTTCTTTTTAGAAAAAAATATTTTGATAATTTTATAAGGTCTATGCAAAAAATAGATTTTTGGTAAAAAACATATTTCAAAAAAATTTCATGCAAACATAGATCTTTTGTAAATCATTTTCTTTTCTTTGGAAAATATTTTCTTCTGAAAAATAGTTTTTTATTTGAAAATCATTTTCTCTTGGAAAATCTTGTTCTTATGAAAAATATTTTTTGGAAAACGTTTTTTCTTAGAAAATATTTTTCTAGAGAATAACATTTTTTCTGGAAAACACTTCTTTTGGAAAATAATTTTTTTTTCTGGGAAATATTTTGCCTTTGTAAACTATTTTTCTTCTTTGAAAATTGATTTCTATTTCGATTTAAATGGCCCGGTCCATCAGGACTGTTGGATCGGGATGGACTGGGTCATTATTATAAAAGAATGGATTCTTTATTGGGTCGGTGCACCCATTTTGATTTTCAAAAACAATATTTTTGATCCTTGAGGACAATCATACATTCTGATCTCACCATTCACATCACTCACATACATTCATTAATCAACGGACTCCATTCAATAAACAACCCGGGAACACTCACGATAAGTTCGAGTTGTGACCTACTGGGAAGGTTTCTAGACTCTAAGCTTACTACGTGCAATGCATTTTTATCTAGCCACCCTTGCCCAAGCACACCTATATACCTTTCGATACGTGGTGACTGGTTTGATATGCCTTATAGGTGATAATCTAAAACCTCAATTCACTTCTCTGAAGCCAAAAACAGCCAGTTTGATCTCCAGTTGAGAGGTGGCGCACAATGCTGAGCAAGAGCCCACACTTAAATACCTCTCGTTAGAATAGACGTAGTCTATCCCCCTCGTACAGTAGGGTTACAGCGGGGCAAGATTGCTTAGGCACCGGTTTTGACCAAGAAGTGCAATTGATACACTTAGATTATCTTTTATACCTACGGGTACGAGTCAAGGGTTGTAGCTTTCATAAATGGTTTGGCATTCCACGAGGGGACCGACCACATACTAATACTACGTTGGCAATCGGGACATGTGACTGTGTGGCTCACAATAGGTCAAAGGCTCAGGTCGTTCCAGCCTGGGTGCATCAATATACCTCCCAGAATCACCTGATCAGAAGGTATTGATGCCCCCAGTTTGATATACCCTAAGGTACGTGACTGGAGTTGTGGTTTTCATGAATGACGTCGCATCTTCGAAGAGACCGGGCCACGCACTAGTGCCACGTTGGCTATATGGGACGTGTAAGTGGGTAAAACAGTAAACGTGCTTGTGGTGTGTGCAAAATAGGGTGGGGTGTGCCCGGGGCCTTTTTCAAACACGTGGGCCCATGGGCCAGATTATAGTCATCACATATGGATATCAAATGAATATTGATCAAGAAAATAATCCCCAACCCATCACATCGAAATTAAGATGGAATCAAACACATCACAAATATATCTGTCAAGATCATGGCAAATCAATTAATGAGCATGGCATATAATAATTGATCAAACAAACATTGCAATAGGCATAATTTTTATATTTTTAGGATCCAATCAATGATCACTTTTGGGTGATCCAAATAAATCGAGATTCCAATAGGTGTTACATTGATGATAGAATGACAATGGTTGAGATGAGCTCACTCTCAAGAACATTAATTGTGCCAACATTAGATAAATTCAGATTTTCTGTGAATTAGAGAAAAATACAATCTGAACTTGCATCGATGATATCTAAGGCTCCCGATAACGAAATCGAGTGAACTCAATTCTAAATTAATCTACTCGATGAGATCTACATTTTATTAATAGGTGTCCAGACTTTTTCTCACCAGAATGTTCTGTAAAAACGTTTTAACGTTGCTGTCCCCACTTTCATTCAGAAATAATTCCAGATTTACAGATTGAACTTGCATCGATGATATCTAAGGCTTCTGATAACGAAATTGAGTGAAGTCAAGTTCTAAATTAATCTAATCGATGAGATCTACGTTTTATTAAAGGCTCCCAGACTTAATTCTCACTAGAATGTTCTGTAAAAAAGTTTTAACATTGCTGTCCCAACTTTCATTCAGAAATAATTCCAGATTTACAGATTGAACTTGCATCGATGATATCTAAGGCTTCCGATAACGAAATTGAGTGAAATCAGATTCTAAATTAATCTACTCGACGAGATCTATGTTTTATTAATAGGCCTAGACTTAATTCTCACTAAAATATTCTCTAAAAACGTTTTAATATTTCTGTCCAACCTTCATCATTCCATCATTTTCATAGGTCAATTTGAATCTTTCATTATTTAGGGGTCATCAAAAAGTGATCCTTAATTGAAAAAAAAATGCAATACCCAAAATCATCTACAATCAAGACAAAAAATAAATAAACAGAAAAAATAAATAAAATAAATCCAACTAAATAATAAAAAAAATAGGTCATCTTGGAAATGCTCCCATACTTGGGGTTTTTCAAGTTTGATCCTCAATAGTCCCCAGTGGAGTCGCCACTGAAAGCGCCCTCGATCCGCGGGGTGCGCGGATCCGCTTTTGACCCTTGAGGTTTGGGAGTCGCCACCTAGTTATTATGGTCTAGGAACCAAACTGACTCTAAAATGGATAAAAAACTAATCTACTACAGAAAATCCTGAATCCGGGGATCATGTTACGGGGTTGGAAGGTGTTAGGCACCAACCCCGCCCGGCCATTGCCGGTCTCTACTTATCCCAAATAAAGTTACATCGCTAATGACAAACCTAGATTAAAAAAATAATAAAAAAAAACTTACCTTCGATCTGCAAAAGTGCTATTCCCTCAGATCTGGTGAGAATGGCTCTTTGTACCGTATTCCTTACTTTGTTCTATCTCCGGATCTGATTTCTGATCTCCGAGGCAAGGTATCTCCTTCTTGGATCTGGATGCTTTTAATTTTTTGTGGATTTTTAGAGTATTTTTGAAAGGTTTCTAGGTGTTTTTTAGGCTAAAATCGGAGTAGGGGTGTTAGGGAAGGAGTTGGGGCTCCAAAATTAGGGTTTTGGGGAGGTTGTGGAGGCTTCTTCACCTACTTCTTCTAAGGTTTTTTCTTTGATACGAAAATAGGGTGTGGAGGCTCCTATTTATAAAGTTTTTAGAAGCATTAGGGTTTGATTAGGGTTTCTTTTAGGGTTTCAATTTTTTTTGACTTAGTCTTTAGGGTTTTAGGGTTTTGACTTTAGTCTTATGAGATTAACTTGATTAGTTTTAGATTAGGGTTTGGATTTAGGGTTTTGACCTTAGTCTTATGAGATTGACTTGATTAGTTTTAGATTAGGGTTTTTAATTTAGGATTTTGACTTTAGTCTTATGAGATTGACTTTAATTTTGACTTCAGTCTCACTTGATTGACCTTGACTTCAGTCTTGCTTGATTTACTTTTATTTTGACTTTAGTCTTATTTGATTGACTTTAATATCTTGACTTTAGTCTTGCTTGATTGATTTTAAATTTTTGGAGAACCCCTTCTATTATATCTTTAATTCTTTGGACCCCAAATGGAGGGGTCCTTAAAGAAATCCCACGAACCCTCAACAATTTTGCTGAGAGTCCAATTAATCGATTTTTTAGGTTCAACTTTTTAAATTAATTAATGTTTCACTTTAATTATTTAATGTTTTATTTATTAATTTCGAATTTTTTAATTATGAAAATTGTGAAATTACCGTTTTGCCCTCGGAGAGGATTTTTTACGTTTTAAGTCGTTTTTCAATGTTCCAAGATGTTTTAGAATCAGTTTTTCGTAAGGAATTCAATGGGAATGTTGGTTTTTGTCATTTATGAAGTTTTTTTTATGAAATGATCGTGAACTTTATGAGGGGTATTTTCGTAATTTTGTCAAATTTTGTGAAAATTGACGAAGTGGTTTACTTGGTTTCGATTTACTGTTTTATGTGTTTGAGTGGGTTTTTCTAAGCGTAATGCAGGCTCTAGAGTTGTTTTGATGTTAGGGTTTTTGGTAATTTAGTGATTTTTATCGTGAAGCTTCTTTTTTATTTGCAAGATGATGATTTCTATGTTTCTGGGGTCGTATTTTCCTAGCGTAGCGTGGTCTCTAAGTTTTGTCAGTTCGAGATACCTCATCCGGATTTCTGAAACATATCTGGTAACAAAATAAAGCATTGGAATAGACATCCATCATTGGGAACCTTTGCGATCGGGTTGACGACTTGATTAATCAGGCGGATGCAAAAATGAGGTGTCTACAGATGCCCCTCTTTGGCAGAGGGTTGAAGCAAACTAGATAGCAAATCTATCTTGGTAGATTAGTGCGATATCCGAATGCCAAAGCTAGTGACAGTTCATTTTGCAGCCTGATTTAACAATTCGTCGGGGTATTCGGATCATTGAGCATAAAACTCTCTCTCGAACTAGAAAAATGTCAGGTCCTTGAGCGCGAGCTCTCACTAGCAGTGTCAGATCCTTGAATTTTGAAAAATTCTCCTTGACTAATATAACAACTGTACAAGTGTGTGGGCTCAAAATCTGAGATAGATTTCAAAGAGTTTGAGTTGGAAATGAGTCAAAATGAGTTAGTAATTTAAATTGAGCGTAAACTGAGCATAAATCCAAGAAAGCCCTTGGCGGCAATTGAGAAAGGTCCAAGATAACCTTTGGCGGCAACTGAGCAAAATCCAAGATAACCCTTGGCGGAAACTGAGCAAAGTCCAAGATAACCTTTGGCGGTAACTGAGTAAAATCCAAGATAACCCTTGGCGGAAACTGAGCAAAATCCAAGATAACCCTTGGCGGTATCTCGGCAAAATCCAAGATAACCCTTGGCGGAGACTGAGGTAAATCCAAGATAACCCTTGGCGGCAACTGAGAAAAATCCAAGATAACCTTTGGCGAAAACTGAGCAAAATCCAAGATGACCCTTGGCGGAGACTGAGCAAAATCCAAGATAACCCTTGGCGGAAACTGAGCAAAATCCAAGATAACCCTTGGCGGCAAATGAGCAAAATTCAAGATAACCCTTGGCGGAAACTGGGCAAAATCCAAGATAACCCTTGGCGGCAACTGAGCAAAATCCAAGATAACCCTTGGCGAAAACTGAGCAAAATCCAAGATAACCCTTGGCGGCATCTGAGCAAAATCCAAGATAACCCTTGGAGGAGACTGAGCAAAATCCAAGATAACCCTTGGCGGCATCTGAGCAAAATCCAAGATAACCCTTGGCAGCATCTGAGCAAAATCCAAGATAACCCTTGGCGGAGACTGAGCAAAATCCAAGATAACCCTTGGTAGAGACTGACTGAGTAAAACTGAGAACAAAGAAATAAATCTGGGAGAGAAACGATTGAAAATGAGTCTGGAGAAGAGTGGTTGAATTTGGGAATGAATAAAAATTTGAGATAGAAGATATCCTATCTCCTATGTGAGATTCAGAGAATGCATTTGTTTGAACCTCAAGGCTTTATCAAAAAAGTTTTGTACATTTAAAACCTGAGTTTGAACCTCAAAATTTTTTTGAAAAATTGTTATCAAGAGAGTAACCTTAAATTTGGAGTTCTCATTATTTTTTTAGGATTAACATTGCTCAAAAACAAAATGTCCCTAGTTTGACAATAAACACGGCATTGAAAATAATTGAACACATCATTAAAAAATGCCCCTAGGTCCACAAACAATTCTTACTAATAACCTCACCTAACGTGATCGAATAATTATACTGCATCATTTCAGAACATGAAAGTTTTACAATTGAAACGACGGTTAACTAGTATATATAGCCAATGATGAGCAGTTAAACAGTTTAAAAGTTACACATGACATCAATCATCCATACTCATTATACATTTTCTCTTTTATGCAAATACAGTTGACAACATTGAAATAATAGACATGCTTTGCAGTTTATAATTCGAAATATAACAACAGATACATGGTACAAGTGGTGGAGTAATGGAATTTGAGCGTTGGGATTCACGACTGGATTGCTCCTAGTCGGGACATGATGTTACAACATAAATCTGACTTTTAGTTCTTGATTTTGTGGCAGGTCGTTACGCTTACCATACTGGTGACCATTTATCCAGCTCAGGCGGGCCGTTTGACGTGACCGTAAGCAATGGTTCTCTTTTCGATGTGTCAAAACGTTCGACTACTACTAGATTGTTAGTGATCACTGACCAATCATCTTCATTTATGCCTATCAAGTATGCATGTGATTCTCAAAATAACACTCCACTCATATACGACCACCTTTACAATACACGTTCATTGGTAAAGATAAGAAAGGAATGGACTCGGATTCCAGTGGTGACTCCACTCTTATATGCGTCTCATACCACGTATGAACTTGGTGGTCCCTACCGTACATCCCAGGATAGTGCACCCCTCCGGATGATGATGTGACGTATTATCCTTCAAGCATTCACAGACCCCTTAACAGCTCACAAAATAGCTACATATATATATATATATATATATATATATATATATATATATATTGTTTTTCATTTAAAATAAAGATAAATTAACAGAACAGGGTTGAGAATGGACATCCAGTCCCTACTTTGCAACTGTGGCCACCCGGCCTAAAAATAAATAACAATACTCAGTGCCCGCGCGAACATAATCGTAAATAAACATACAACCCTTTGATTAATAACCTGGATATCCTTTCACCAACTTACATACAACATACAATGTAAAATGCAGACATCACCCCTCGGGTGTGATTCTGACATTTTACTGTTCATTCCCTCTTTCATTCTTTCGACATTCTCACTTTTCGTCTCTTCAAGTCAAACCATTTATTTTCAATCTTTCAAAGTCATTTTTTGTCTTTCCATCGAAAACCATCAATGTTTATTCAAAACGAGGTCCCGACGATGCACATGACCAAAGCTGTTAAAAATGAAAAAAATTGATAAAAATTTGGCTAAGTATTGGAAACTCAATTTTTCAAAGTTCTCACAATTGAAAACGAATTTTTCAAAATGAAAGTCTCGATCACGAGATTCGACAACATATAGTTTTTGTAATCTAATTCAAAGTAATGGGAAAGTTATTACATTTTGAAAATTTGTCGAAAATGTCGAAAATTACGTTTTGTTCTTGAAACCAAAATTTGGATTTTGATCCTTTGAGATTCATATCTCGAAACCATTCCCAATATTTCGAAATGGGGGATAAAATTTTAATTTCATTAAAGAACTTAAAGTAAATGGAATGTTTTTAATGAAATGAAGGGTGGGAAATCAAGTATAAGGTGTGAGGAGGGCAACACAAAAGACAGATGTCAGTTTTGAAGAACTATTTCTGTCGACAGATGGTCGGTGGTAGAACCATAGTTCTGTCGGTGAGACTGATAAATTGGTCATCGGTAACTGTCAGTGGGACTGATGCCTCCTATCAACAGTATACAAATTTCTCTAGATTTCGTCGGTGGCAGAAGCTCCATTCTGTTGGTGTAACCGACAGAATGCCTTCGGCAAGTGCTGGTGGCACCGACCCTTCCTGCAAACAGCCTGAACCTTACTCAAACTTTCGAGTTTTTGATCCCCTTTTCAGATTCTTCTTCCATTCTTCGAACCATTCGACCCACCCACGAGTTTGTTATCAAAATTCGATAAAACACATTAAAACAACTACTTCTACCATGAATTTTAAAACTAAACAAAAATTTTCTATGATTTACAACTACAACACATTTTCAACAAAAATCCCTAAATGCACATTTTCAAAAATCTAAAGTTACTAATAGGAATTGAAAGTCCCCTACTTCGTTTGTGGATGCCGAAAGTGATGAACTTGCACAATAATCAAGGTTGGTAGCAAAAGAGTCGATGTTGGATTGAGTTTGGTGCAAAGTGAGCGAGGGTTTGCAACTCCTTCGACGACGGCACTCTCCTTTACTTCTACCCTAGAAGACGAGCCTCTACTAACAAAATGAAGCTCCGAGTTTGATGATATCCTAACTTACTTGCTAATTTTTGGTAGAGGGTGAAGAAAACGAACGTGAATGGGTTAAGAATGATGGTAAGCTTGTAGTTATCGCTGTAACCGACAACTTTGTCTTCTTCGTCAGGGTTCAACGGTCCTTCATTCTCAAGGAATCTTGAAGAGAAGAAAGGAGAACCCTAGGTTTGAGAAAAATCTAAGTTTGGGTGCTTTGGAGAAGAAAGAGAATGACTTAAAAGAAAATAAACTTTGTTTTATAACAAGGGCAAGGGCATACTTGTAATTTCTTTATTGTTTCTAGTTTCGACTGCAACTTAACTATTCGGACTCGAAAAATGACAAACAAGTATACCATTTTGAATAATTTTTCGTTGCGATCCTAATGATGTGGTCGAATCTTCCTGATTCTCCTTTTAACAAATTTTTTTTTATTTTAGATCCCACTCAACACGAAATTCAAGGATTTGTTAACTTTTTCACCCGAACTTGAATTCAAACTTGCTTATAGACTAAACTATATATTTCGATCATTTTAAAATTAATGGCGAAGTCGGTTTTCAACAAAAATGAACATAGCATAATCCAGGTACTTGACTCTAAGTTTCCTTTTTAAAATATTCTTTGAATAAAAACTATCTGATCTCCTCGAGATACTAGTTAAAAAACACGGGGTGTTACACTTTATGTCGGATAGAGTATCAATATTCCATATTTTTATTACATATTATGTTGTATTTTAACTATTTTACAATTTTTCATTAAAACAGGTTAATTTAAAAAATTTAGATCTAAGTTCGAGACTTCCTGGTTGGATAGTAAACTCGAAGACAGTGTTACTATAAGACGAGTACTAAAACCTTAATCAGTCGCTAGAACGAAAAAATTTAAAATTCAACTGTTTGAATGAAAATAATTTAAAAATCTTTTAAAAGTAAATTACAAGTAGGTAATACATCTTCAACAAACTCAATTAAAACTATTTCAATCAAATAAAATGATGAAATTTTATATGAAAATATTGAACAATCAATAAAAAATTGGACAAAACGTAGAGTCCTTACAAATGAAATTTACAAAAATAAATTAAAATTAAGAAATAACTATAATAAATACAATAGAACAATATGTCAATTTTTATAAAAATAAAAATTTCTTCACTTTCACAAAATTTATTAGAAAAACTTTAAAATAAAAATTATAATTATATTCATTTTGATCTTATCCAAATAGCAATAAACTCAAATAAATGTAAAATCTTTTTATTTAGTAAATATATTAAAATAAAAAAATACAAATATAAGAAATAATAAAAAATGTGAGAATTGAATCACAATTTCCTCTTTTTATAATTATAACAATAATGAGATTAATAGCAACACCTCTTAAATCTGAACCTCAATTTCAAAATGAAATTCTTTATACATAATAAGATAACAAGATAGCAAAAGAAAATAGAAAATAAATATTATTACCTCGTTTGAATATTACAAAGACTTCTTTTGACTTAATGAACTTGGCTCTGATACCACTTTTGAGGATCGACTCTTATAAAAGAGATTTGTTGAGATCTGAGTAGACGTTTGAGGAAAACTTTTGGTCGGAGATAAAGGTCGGAAATGAAGGTTTGGTCGGAGAGTGGTCGGAGATGAAGGTCGGAGAATGGTCGGAGATGAAGGTCTTATTTTCTGCGTGTCCTCTGAGAGGCATAAGCACCTCCTTTTATAGATGAGAATGGATCTAAATTTTGGATGCATGTGACCGACAAAGTTAAAAGAAAAAGAAAGTAGATACATGTGACCGACAAAATTAAAAGAAAAAGTAGATGCATGTGACCGACAAAGTTAAAAGAAAAAGAAAGTAGATGCATGTGACAGACAAAATTCTCTCGAGCCAAATGGAGAGAATTATTACTTTTGACTTTCAGAACCCACTGACAATATACAGACGAACTACTACAGTTAAAAGCTAAAAAGACAGATAAAAGTAGACTATAGTAGCTTTAATAATTCTTCTTTTGACTGGCAAACTCTTCTTTTGACTGGCTGACCATTTCTCGATAAGTGATGATGGTTATCTTCTTGTATTGTACCTGTATTATACATATTTGAGGTTTTGTACATTTTAGAATGAAAACTACTGTATATCGTCATCATCATTTTTAAAGGGACTATTGGAAGAAGAGGACCTAGCAGTAATAGATCCGTGACTTGACATAGTATCTTTGAGGCTTTTGAGTTCTTTAGAGATCTTTTGCATTTGTTCAATGGCTATTAGAAAATCTTGAGCTGAAACTTTTGCTGGTGAAGTAGTTGGAGTCGCTGTTGCAGATGCTGCTACATTGGCATAAGATTTTGAGGTTGTTTGAGCTTTTGATAATTTTGGAAATTTTGACTGAGAAATCTTCAGGGGCGAGTTCTTCAAAGAAGATGATTCAGCGGCTTTGGTCTGATCGTATTTGTCCAACCACTTGACATAGGTATTTTTGAAAAAGGTGGGAAAGCTGTCGAGGATTTCTTTGGAATGATTCCATCTGTAGATCCAGGGGTACTTGGTATGTGCAAAGAACAACATATTTTGATAGTTCAAATCTTCAATTTTGAATTTATTAGTGTTAATAAATTCTTCAAAGAGGGAAACTTGTTCAAAAGGGAGGATTTCAGATATTGAACCGTAATTTTGCCACCATTGATTAAAGAACCAATAAGGAATCTGTTTATTAAAATTTTGACAAAATTGGATGAACCAAGAATGAGAACCCTTGGTATTTTGGATGAGTAGAACATATTTCCAAGCATTTTGATAATCCCAATAGGTAAAGGGAATTTGTTGGTTGGAAGGAGATTTGACATATTTGGAGGTCCAGAAAGACTCTCCCCAATCTTGTTCAAAAATTATCTTTTGAATTTTGATTTTTGAATAAGTAATTTGTCCATCTTGATCGAGATTGTGGGATATAATTGCACTTTGTGTTTGAGAAAGGATGATTTCGTAGAATTTTGACGAAAGATTGGGTTGTTTAGGATTAAAAAGATTATTTGCAAGGAATAATTATTTTTGAATTTGAGAAATAGTTAATGACTCATATTGCTTTTGGGACAAAGATAATAAAGCTTGGCTTATTTTGTGAAGGTATTTAGACTTTGGAGATATTGGAGAGAATCGAGAAGGAGATATTTCAATAGGCAGTTTATCTTTTTTTTTTTGGACTTTTGATGGCTTTTGGAATTGCTCATTGTTGTGGCTTTTGAAGGAATTCTCTGGTTAAAAAATCAGGGAGACAATTTTGAGAACCAGGGATGAATTCAATATCAAATTCAAAAATTGAAAGTAATGCTTGCCATCTGGCAAAAATTTGTTTTGAAGCAAGATTTTTGACATCTTTTTCTAAAACGTCTTTTGCAGATTTGTAATCTATTTTTAACAAAAACTTTTGGTTTAATATATCACTTTGAAATTTTAAAATCGTTAGAACAATAGCTAATATTTCCTTTTTTATTGTAGAATAATTTTGTTGACAGGGATTCCAAATTCCTGTAGTATATCTTACTATTTGTTCTTCTTCTTCTGTTTTTTGTAACAATATTCCTCCATATCCTATTTCGGATGTATCTGTTTGAATTATTTTTGGTAATTCAGGATTTTGGATATGCAAACAAAGTAGTACCTTAACAGTTTGTTTTATTTTTTGTACTGCAAGTGTATGATTTGTAGTCCATATTTTTTTAAGACTATTTTTCTTTGGGATTTTTAAAAAGTCGAAGAGGATTTTGCGTTCTGCTTTTAGATTTTTTATAAAATTGAGGACATAATTGAGGTATCCTAAGAACCTTTGTAACTATTTTTTATCTGTAATTTCATCAAGAAATTTGTCAACGAATTGAATAACACGATTTATAGGAGTGTAAGTTTTATTTTCAAAAGAGAATCCTAAAAATTGGACTTTTGTTTGGAAAAGGTGGATTTTTCTTTGGGAAAGTACTAACCCATTTTGTAAGATGATTTTTTTAAATATGTAAAGATGTTTCCAATGGGAGTCTATGTTTTGAGAAAATATTAATATATCGTCGATATAAACTAATATGAATTTTGAGAATTTTGAGAATATGTCATTCATCATGTTTTGGAATTCGCTTAGAGCGTTTTTTAGTCCAAATGGCATTACATTCCATTCATAATGTCCAAAAGGGACTGTGAAGGCTGTTTTATATCTATCCTCATTTTTTATTTGTATTTGTCAAAATCCAGATTTTAAGTCGAATTTTGAAAAGATGTTTGCTTCTATTAATCGATCAATAAGGTCTTGTTTATTTGGTACTGGATATCTTATTGCTTGTAGTACTTTGTTAAGTGGTTTATAGTTTATTACCAATCTGGGAGCCCCTCTTTCTAATTATGCTGCGTTTTCAACATAAAATGCAGCACAACTCCATGGTGATTTTGATTTCCTTATTAATTTTTTGTTGAGGAGATCCTAAATTTCTTCTTTACATAATTCGAGAAATCGAGGGTTCATTTGGATGGGTCTAGCTTTTGTAGGTATATTTTTCTCGTCGAAATTTGGAATATAGGGTAATGTTACTTGATGGGTTTTTCTATACCTGAAGGCATTTGGTACATCAGAACAACAGTTTTTTATTAAAGATTGTTCAAAATGTTTTATTTTTGTTTGTTATTTGTTGCTAGAGATGTCTTGTTTTATCTTTTGAAATTCCTTTTCTTGATTTATTAGGGTAAGTTGTCTTTCTTTGGATTTAATTAGGTTTATTAATATATCAACTTGTCCGTATGTAGGGGGTGTTATAAAGTCGAAGAGTAATTCGATATCTTCTATTTTACAAAGGATTCCTTCTTGGGTCATTATAAATGGTTGTATTTGATTCAAGAAAGGATTTTCTAGTATAGCTTCTTGTTGTAGGTTTGAAACTATAAGAAAAGGGACTGGGATACAGGTTTTGTTTTTGCAAATATAAGAATCTGTTATTTTATATTTAATATTCATTTGTTTTCCATTGGCTGTGATTGAGCGAAGTATTTGTGGGTTCGCAAAAGGATATGGGGATTAATCCTTCTTGTATACAATTCAGGTCCGCACCTGAGTCTATTAAGGCTATGAATTTTTCGAAAATTTCTTATTTTTTATGGTTATGGTAATATACCACTTTTTATATTTGTAATGAGTAATTGTGTTGAGAAATTCATTGGTTTGTATTTCGGTATCTAGTATTTCAATATCAGATAATTTTTCAAGCTCTGTTTGAATGTTTGAAGATATTTGTAATTCAGATATTTGTTCTCTTAAGAAGCTAATTTCTTCTTTTAGTTGATTAATTTGATGTTGTAAACTAGATAACGTAAGATTTGAAGTAGATTCTTTTGATCCAATTTTGTTTACTCTAGAATAGATGTCTTTTAATGCGTATGCTTGAAATGAGGTAGAAACATTTTGTTTTTTCTCTATGCCTTTTTCTTTTGAATCTTGATTTTTTATGTTTTCCATTATTTGAATTAAGTGTTGTGTTCTTTGTGTTTGATTAGGAATTTCGTCTAGTATTTTTAGCATTAGTTTTTCGTTCTCAGTTAAAACATTAATTTGAAGCATGTTTATTGAGGATGAACTTGATAAAACCGTATCTAAATGCCATGGGCATTCACAGTCATTTTCTGTAGATGATGAGCTGTTATCATTTTCTGAAGAAGAAGAAAGGGGTATTTTTATTTCATTAACTTTTTTCTTAAAATTTTTTAGATGACATTTATTAGCTTTGTGACCAGGTTTTCCACACTTATAGCAAATAATGGGTTTAGTGTCAATATTTTTCTCTATCTTTTCTTGTTTTTGTGAATTTCTTTTTGGGAATCTTTTATAAAATGTTTGGGTATTTTTTATTAGACTTTTCTTAAATCTGGTAGATTTTGAGGGTTTTCTATTAATCTTTTGTGATGGAGCTCTAAACATTTCTTTTCCAAATTGATAGCAGAAGTCTCCTAATTCTCTTATAGATTTTTGTTTTTCAATTTGTTTTTTGAGTTTTAGTTCAGAGCACAGTTTAAGTCCAACCATATTGACTCTTTGTATTAGCATCCCAAATGAATATAAACGATAATCAATAGTATCTGTATCATTGTTTTTTAGACTTTTTCGAACCTTTTCTGCAAATAGTTTAGGTAAGCCCGATATGAATTTTTTCTTTCCAGAAAACATCATTACATCCAGAATTTAGTGAATATAGTTTGGATAAATAAACGTCTTTATACCATTTGAAGTCTAGTAAAGTAAGGCATTTTAGACTCATTAAAATTTCTCTATCCTTTTGGCCCATTTTATCTATTCTACCATTAAAGTGTAGAAAGATGGTTGATATTAGAGTCAAAAATCCATCAGGTTGTGGTTTTCCTTTGTCGTCTAATTCTGGTTCTCCATTTTCATTTAATTTTACATGTTTTATTATTTCATCTCTTTCAGCTTGGCTTAACATATTATGCCACCATCCATATAATTGTCTGATAAACCCACCTGCAAATGCAAGGGTCATATGTTCTACCGAAAGGTTGTATCTATGACAGGCATTTCCAAAAATTATCATTTGAGATATAATGTTCATTATTTGATAATCTGTTTGGCCATCTATATTTCATTCATATATTTCATTACCATTATAATGTTTGGTTGGATTTATTTTTTCTTCAAATTGGAGATCAACAGGTGTAGGTCTTCTATAATAATTTTTGTTTTTATTATAATAGTTTGGCCTAGAATATGAGGTTCTGGGATTTTTATATCTTTTTAGTTTATTTATTTGAGGGGTTTTTCCATTATTATCTGATAATTGTGATTCAGACTCAAAAGTATTATCTGATAATTGTGAGTGAGTTTCTGAAGTATTATCTTTGTTTTCAGTTAATACATTTATTTTAAGATTTCCTTTAATCCTTTTTGTTATTTCTTCAATAAAAGAGGCAGAAGTATCAATTGGTGTTAAACCTTCTTGTAGGTGAAAAGGGTTTTTTATTTTTGTAGACTTCTCAAGCTCTTTATTTAATATTTTAGATGTTTGTCCTATAAGTGTTGGTCTTAATTTTTTATTACTATTAGAAATACTTTCAAAATGTTGACCTAACTGATTAAGGTAGGTATTAGTATAGTTATTTTGCTCTATTATGTGAGATAAATCCTTTCGGGTACAAGGAGTTTCCTTTTGAAATTGAGTTTCTGATTTAAGGGGAGTCGCAATAGATCCCATGGTTTTTATCGATCTGAATGGAGGAAATATAGATTCTATTTTTTCGTTTTTTAAGGTTTTCCATATTTGTACCTTTTGTTTTATCATATTTACAGAGAGCTTATTATTATTATTATTATTTGAGTTTTTAACCATAAGAATAATGGAATATGGGTTTGTTTTTTATTCATTTCTTCAAATCATTTTTCTTTAATGATTTTTTGTTCTGTTTTTGAAAAGTTTTGAAAAAACCACTTAGTTAAAGGATTTTTTTATTATTTCTTCTTTTAACAATTCTTTATTTATGATAAAATTATTTTCTATAGTTATCATGTTTATTTGTCTAGGAGGACTTCCAAAATCAGATTCTGTTGGGTTGTAGTCAGGTTCAGTTTGTTATTTTTGTTTTGTATATATGGGGTATGATATATGAGTAGGAACTGTATTATATGTTCTATTGGTAACTTGATTAGAGGATTTGCGTGAAGAACTGGTGGTAGAGGGTCTAGAAATCATGTAATTCTTTTAACAAATGTTTTCAAAATTATTTATATTGTTCCATCAGGGTGTTCTGTTATACTTTCTATTTGGTCTTCTTCTTTAGGAGTTGGCTCTTAAGCTTCTTCAATTTTTCAGGAACTATTTAGATCAATATTATCCCATTGTATTTGTTTTGGTGTTATTACTGTGTTTCGAAAATTTGTTAGAAACAAAGTTGTCAATCCTTTCGTTTGACTTTGATACGCAACGTTTGGTATTAATGACATCATAGATTTATAGTAGATTTTGTAAATTATAGAAATATTTTCTGAATTTGGGATGTTAAATCCTTTTGTTTGAACTCCTAGTGTTAAAGATTTTGTTATTGTAGGATCTGTTAAAGAAACATAAAAATTTGGGAAACAGTTAAAAAACACTGGTCCATCATTTAAAGGAGCTTGGATCATTCCTATTAATTGATCAGAGAATTTGAGATGTTTTCTGTCTCTAACATGAGCTAGAGTAGATGTATTGAGACCTATTCTTGTTAGGGGAACTATGGCTACTTGTATTAGACAAAAATGAATATAATTATATTTTTTACTTTGAAGTTTTTCTAATAGATTATGAGGTAATAAGGATATGTTTTCTATTTTTGTAGATATTGGCAAAGATTGTTCTATAGTATTTATGATGTAATCATTTTTTATTTTGGATTTATCTTTATAGATTTCTTTTGTAGAAACTCTTGGAATTGTCCAATTTTTTATAGATTGTTCTATGTTTTCATAGGATATTTCATCATTTTGTTTGATAGATATAGATCTTATAGTTTCAGGTTGAGAAGAAGAATTTCCTAGTTGTAATTTTCTCTTAAAGGGTTTTAAAATTATTTCCATTATTAACACTATATAAAAGGTTAAAAATTTTATCTCTAGTGGCTGGTCAAGGTTTTACTACTCAAAAAAAAAAAAAAAACCAATTATGAGTTTTACTACCTGACTAGGAAGCCTCAAACCTAGAGTAAAAGTTTTAAAACCTTTGAGATAGATACCAATACTGAAAATTTTTTGAATAAGATAACAAGATAGTAAAAGAAAATAGAAAATAAATATTATTACCTCGTTTGAATATTACAAAGACTTCTTTTGACTTAATGAATTTTGTACATAAAAATATATAATTCATTTAATTGAATAAAATAATTAAAATAAAAGACATTTTGTCAAGTAATTCATATAATATACCGCAAGTATGATATCTTATGTTTGATGTTCTATAAAAAAATTTAAAATAAAAGAAAATAAAAATAGTTAAGTAAAATCACATATTCATATTGATTATAACACTTCTACTAAGTACACAATAATATAAGCAAAAATAAAAATATTTTAACACGATACATATGCTAGAACTAAATAAAATATTTTAATTATTGAAAAACATATAAAAATGTATCAATAATTACATTACGCGCAAGAACCTCAAGAAAACTAAAATAAATATAAAATTCTAAAATTTATTCGTATAAAAAAATAAAACAAAACAAACAATGAAAGTTTGAGAAAATTTTAAAAGTGGAAATTAGGATAAAATTTTAGGATGTTTCTAATTCTTTTTAATAAAATCTAATTTCATCATTAGATTTAAAATTATCGAAAAACATACTTTAATTTATGAGCACGTTCAAATGTGAGTTCGAACCGACAAATTGTAAAGTCCTCGATTTTTTTATCGGATTAGCCTAAAATAATGACTTTTTGTTAGAGTAAGAATTTTAAAATTCGATTACATTATTGAATTCGTAACGAAAAATTATAAAAAATGGACTATTACTTGACATTTTTATAGTTAAAAAAATTAAATTATCGTCAAAAATGAAAATGATGTCAATTTTAGGGTCCCATTAGGTCAGAAAAGTAAATTTTTACTAGACATAATTTGTAGAATTTGATTACATCATTAAATTAATAATGAAAATTTAGATAAATTAGAGTATTCATTTATCACTTTTGGAGTTTAGACGGTCAAGTTATCATCGAACGAAATAATAGGTAAAATATCGATTTCGTCCTGCACTTATATGAATAATTTTTTTAATAAAAAACATTATTCATTGTCATGTTAAATCATCTAAAAGTAGCCGTAACATTTAAAAAAAAATTAAATTTTGTTCCGATCTTCAAACTCTGATTCGATGCGAACGGTCCATTTTCAACCTCCAACGTAGAAGGAAAAATCGTCCGTAGTGTCATTCTCATTAATACACTCAATTTCCTTTCATTTTCTTTCAATTTTCATCCCGTATAGTAAAAAATTAGTTGTATATAATACGGGAGTTTCAAAATTTTAACCCTAAATTTCATCTTTTTTTAGGTCAAATTGTTCTCCGTTGTAAAAGGGAGAAAGGATGACGACATCGAGATCTTTGAAACTATCAGGTCAAATTCAAAAATCAGTCGCCTCGAAGTTCAATCCATCTCAATTTCTACACACGCACTTCAATTCTTTCACACAAAGATTGTAAGGACTCTCAATTTTTATTGGTAACTGTAAATTTACGTAAATTGCATTTAAGATTTTTATCTAAAATTTGTATTGAGTTAAAAAAATGTAGAATTCTTTTCTTTATTTAAAATGCACGCTCGAATCTTTATATTTGATTTGTTTGATTGTATTTTATAATAAATTATACGTGGGTAAGACATTTCATTAGATTATTTTCGTTAATTGGGTTTTATATACTGCTCAAACCCCGTTTTGATTTAAGTTTTGTAATTTTTTAATATTATTGATAAAAATGAATTTCCTAGTTGGAAAAATGATTTAATATTCAATGAACTCATATTGAGTTGATAAATATCAAAAAAATGATATTTTGTTCGAAAGATTAAAAATTTTAAAAATAAAAAAAAGAGAAAAAGGGTATGAAACGATAAAAGTCAGAGTCACACTCGAGGGGTGATGTTTGGATTTTATATTGTGATGCTTTGTGTGAGTTGATGAACGGATATCTAAGGATAATGGCATTGGTTGCATGTTTATTTACTTTCTGTTAACGCGTGGCGTTGGTTACTTTTTTGTTATGTTATTTCTTTTAGATCGTGTGGTCACAGTTGCATGGTAGAAATTAGATATCCATTATCAACTTTGTGATGTTAATTTTTTTTTTTAAAAGAAATTCTTAATTATTTTCAAAGAAAATCAAATATATATAGCTATTTTGTGAACTGTTAAAGAGTTTGCGAATACCTGAAGGGACAGTTTTTCATATCATCTAGAGTGATATACTCTCATGGGATGTGCGCTAGAAATAAACAAACTCATATGTGGTATGGGACACGTATGAGAATAGAGTTTCAACTGGAATCCAGGTTTATTCCTCTTTATCTTTACTAGTGACCTTGTAATGTAAATGTGGTCGTATACGAATGGATTGTATATTTGAGAATCACATGCACGCTTGATAGGCATAGACAAAGATGATTAGTTAGTGATCACTAACAATCTATAGTAGTCGAACATTCTGAGACATCGAAAGAGATCAATTGTTTACGGTTATATCAAATAGCCAGTTTGAGCTGGATAAATGGTCAATCAAGCGTGTTATGTGCTACGACCGATTATAAAATCAAGAACTAAAAGTCAGTAAGGAATTATAACATCATGCCCCGACTGGGAATGATCTAGTTATTAATCTCTACTCTCTAATTTCTAGGGGTGTCAATGGATAGCCGAAATCCGAATTCGAATTCGAAAAATCGGATATTATCCGAAATTTTCGGATATCGGATTCGAATTCGGATATCATTTTAAAATTCGAATGAGTTTCGGATACGAATTCGGATATCGTGATATCCGATTCGATAATATCCGCTCTGATATAGTATATGTATTATGTATTTATGTTTTATAACAAAATTTTTATTTATGTTATATATGTTATTGTGTATTCATGTTATATAACAAAACTTTATTTTTTAAACTTATTTTCTCTGTCTCTCAACTACTTTAATGGCTAAAACGAAGAACCAGTCGTCATCGTCGTCTTCAATCATCCGTCGTCGTCTTCAACCATCTCAAGTAGCGGCTGAACTCTTCCTCTTCATCGCGGCATCGCCTCACGACCTCAACCCTCGCAGTCACGAACTCAGGCAGCGGCGAAGCTCAGATCTACAGATCCGTCGTCGTCTTCAACGAACTGTCGTCGTCTTCAACGATTCAGGCAGCGACTCATCTTCCTCTTCATCGCGGCATGGCCTCAAGACCTCAAACCCTCGCATTCACGATCTCAGGCAGCGGCAAAGCACAAATCTACAGATCTGTCGTCGTCTTCAACGATCTCAGGCAACGGCTCATCTTCCTCTTCATCGCGGCAACAGCGAAGTCACGACCTCAACCCCTCGCAGTCACGATCTCAGGCAGCGGCGAAGCCCCTCATCGCCTCACCTCTTCCTTACGACCTCAACCATCGGGATACTTTTCGAATAATTTTCGAATGGTAAAAAAAGTTTCGGATAGTTTTCGAATCGGATAATATCGGATATCCGATAATTTATTCGGATACGAATTCGGATATTAGTTAATGATATCCGATCGGATTCGGATTCGAATTCGGATATCACTAAAAAATTTCGGATTCGGATTCGGATACACCACTATCCGATCGGATACCTATCCGTTGACACCCCTACTAATTTCACTACTCCACCATTGTGTATTATGTATCTGTTATCTTATTTTTATATACAAAATGAAATGCATGTTTAATGTTTTCATTTGGTCAATTAGATTGGTATAAAAAGAAAATACTATAGGGAGTACTGTTGATTGATGTAATGTCAGTTTTTAAATATTTAGTTGCTTATCCCTGGTTATATGTACCAGTTAATATAGTTTCTTCTATAAAACTTTGCATATATTAAAATGATTCAATATGTTTATTCATTCATGTTAGAAGAAGGTTATTAGTAGAAATTATTTATTTTTCTACTGGGTAACCATTATTACTCCCAATTTCTTCCTATTTTTTTTAGTTTAAAGTCTGTAGTGGGTGAAGCGGGCGTATAAACAATGAGTGGGAACCATTTGGTGGGTCAAATAGACGAACCAGAGTCCATTACCTACTGAGTACTGGGGTTACCCCCTAGTGGTGTCGATTAGACCAGGAGTATTATAAATTTTGTATTGAGTGTTAGGATTTTTGTTAGAGTAAAGATTTTCAGAGTAATTCTGAATAGTTATTATAATTTATCCTTTCAGACTCTGATTTATCTTCATGACTAGATGTATATAAATTTTCTGTTGTTATTCTATTCTTGTATGTATATACAGGTTCTTGTAGATTTTGTTTATCAGGTGAAACAGGTTGAACGCCTTGAAATGCTAACATAAACAGAAAAAATCAGGTCGGAATTTCTATGCACTAGTTGATGCCTCGAGATCTGACATGGGACTTGGTGTTAGCGTTTGGTGGGACACCACAATAAATATCATGTAGTACCAAATGAAACTAAAAAAAACACATCTATTAGGCCAAGAACTCAATTTTTACATCATTATTTTTGGTATTTTATTCCCTTCAATAGAATTTATAGAGACTTATACATTACATTCCATTAACATTCTAAATATCATTTATACACTTGAAAATAACTAATATCATTACTAAAATGTCAGGTGGGATACCACGTTGAAAATGTTCTATAAACTTTGAGAAAGATGAATCATTGTCCTTTGACCATTTTTTTAATGAAACTTGCGAAAATATATATAGAGTTAATAAGGAAAAAAATAATGTAAATAACAAATTGACAATCTTTCAAGTTGGCTATGTTGTGTTTATTATCATAAAAGAACATGTATTTTTGTTGCTATTTTTTCATTTATTTTTTTAATGTTATCTCGAGATAAACATTCATTGATTATTATTAAATATGCAATTTTTTTATTTTATTAAAGGGCATCAAGAGTTTGATAAAGATAAGTTTGAAATGTTATAGACAAAATAGTTCAATCTATACTTGCTCGCGAGTTTCCACAAGCAAATGTTATTGAAATATGACATTTTGACTTGAAAGCTTTAATAAGAAAATTTTGAATAAAATGTGATAATTTATTAAATCATTATTAAATATTTTTAATAAAAATAAATTTTCAAATTTCAAATGAAAGAATTACAATGATGATCAAAATATTTTTGAGATTGTAACATGCTTTGACGATAATAATGTAATTTAATGTCGTATTTATCGTAAAATGACCGACATATATAAAAATAATTAAATCCTTTCGTATATTCAGATTCATGCTCCCAGAAATGCATGTATTATATAATAAGTATGTATTAAGTACATAAAAAATTATATATTTTATCATTTCAATTATTCTTAGATCATTCTCTTTTCTCATTTTTTATTTGAATTTAGGACAGACAATGTAAAACAATTAATTTTATATTAGCGAAATTAAAAATGAGTTAGATAAAAAAATAATAGTTATCAATTAAAAATAATATTAAAAATAAAAATAATGCGTAAATAAGAAAAATAAATAATATACAAAATTATAAAAATAAACATAACTAAGAATGTATATATTTGTATAATTAAATGCATGTAGATATGTGTTTGAAAGTAATTCATTACGAGGTTAATAATCGAATATAAGTATTTGAAAAATATAAAATAAAATATGAAATATTAATGATGCTATTATATAAATTTAACATGTTAAAAAAAAAAGACTCACTATACACTATATTAACAAAATATTAATAATATATACAAAAGAAATGTATAACGAAAAAGAACATAACAACTGCATTTATTATTATTTAAGTGTGTTATTATCTTAGTCATTTGTCATGTCTATTCTATTGTTCTTCTACATATGATACATATGATGGTGTGTCTTCAATTGCTATGACGTAGATTTTTTTTATCTTTCTTTTTTGGTATGTGTTTTTAGAATAAGCAATATAAAAGATGTACTTTATATTGAGGATTTCAATAAAAACATTTTCATTTTTTTAATAAATTCCTGAAAATATTTATAAGAGAAATATTGGAATTTAAAAAATATATGAAAATATTAATTTGTATATATATATGATATAAACAAAGAATTTATTTGTGGTAACCCGCCAAACGCTAAAACAAAGCCCCATGTCAGATCTCGAAGCACAAGGTGGCACCTCGAAATTTCGGCATGGTCTCCTCTGTTTATGTTAGCATTCCAAGACATCCAACCTACACCTGATAGACGGCATACAATCCTGCATATACATACATAATATAATAACTACCGAAAGTCTATATACATATAATATCGTACAGTAAATCAGAGTGCAGTAGAAGGAATTAATATACAAGATTATTCAAAACTCCTTACTCTAACAAAAGTCCTAACGCTCAGGACAAAATCAATAAGACTACCTGGATGAACTGACACCACTAGGGGAGTATAGCCCTAATACTCACCAGGTAACGGACTCTGATTGTCTATCTGACTTACCAGGTAGTTATCACTCGTGTTCTATACCTGCTTCGCCAAGCTCCGGATCTGAAACTAAAAAAATGGAGAAGGAAAGGGTGAGTAACAATGGTTACCTTTTAGGGAAGCAAACAATTTCTATCAATAACCTCTCTTATCATGAACGGATAAACATGCTGAATCATTTTAAAATATGTAAAATTTTATAGAAGAAACTACGATTAATTGGTAGATATACCCAAGGCTGAGCAACTAAACATTTTAAAACTTACATTACATTAATCAACAGTACCTATTATAACATTTTCTTTTTATACAAATCTAATTAACCAAATGAAAACATTAAACATGCGTTTCATTTTATATATCAAAATAAGGCAACAAATACATAATACACCATGGTGGAGTATTGGAATTAAAGAGTTGGGATTCACGACTAGATTGCTCACAGTCGGGACATGATGTTACAATTCTTTTCTACATTTTAGTTTCTGATTTTGTGGTCGGTCGTTGTATTTACCACGTTTGGTTGATCATTTATCCAGCTTAAGCTGGTCGTTTGACATGACCGTAAGCAATGGGTATCTTTTCGATGTGTCAGAATGTTCGACTACTATAGATTATTAGTGATCACTGACTAATCATCTTCGTCTATTGCTATCAGGCGTGCATATGTGTGGCGCGCCGCCAAACGCTAACACAAATCCCAAGGCCCAATCCCAAGGTACCAGGTGGCACCTCGAAATTTCGGCATGGTCTCCTCTGTTTATGTTAGCGTTTCACGGAACTCAAACCTGATGAACCAATTTATGATAAAACCTGTATATAAAAACGTAGATACAAGAAAATAACAGCGGAAGACTAATTGCATCTAACATGCAAGTAGATCAGAGTGCGAAAGATTTATCAATATACAGGCTTACCAAAATATTCTCACTTTAACATAGGCCTAAACTCTCAATCCAAAAACAACACACATCCTGGATGAAACTGACAACGCTAACAGATGTAGCCCTAGTGCTCACCAGGTAATAAACTCTGATCGTCGATCTGACCGATCAGATACTCCTCAATTACTGACTCTATGCCTATCTCAGTAGCTGCAAGTGCTGAAACTAAAAAAAAAATAGGAAGGAAAGGGTGAGTAACAATGGTTACCCAGTAAGTCCACAGCCAATTCCTACTAATAACCCTTCCTAAGCATGATCGAATAAAACATATTGAACATTTTAATACATGCAAGGTTTTACAAGATAAAATACGATCAACTGGTACATATAACCAGGGATGAGCAACTAAACAGTTTTAAAAATTACACATAACATCAATCATCCATACTCATTAAACATTTTCCATTTTATGCAAATAATATTGACAACATTGAAATAGTAGACATGCTTCTCAGTTTGTAATTCGAAACATAACAACAGATACATAAGACAAATGGTGGAGCATTGGAATTAAAGAGTTGGGATTCACGACTGGATCGCTCCCAGTCGGGACATGATATTCCTCAATAACATCGTAGTTCCTGATTTTGTGGCTGGTTGTGTCTACCACGCTTGCGGGACCATTTATCCGGCTCAGGCTGGCCGTTTGACGTGACCGTAAGCAATGGGTCTCTTTTCGATGTGTCAGAACGTTCGACTACTACTAAACTGTTAGTGATCACTGACTAATCATCTTCGTCTATGCCTATCAGGCGTGCATGTGATTCCCAAATGACACTCCACTCGTATACGACCACATTTACAAAACACGTTCACTGGTAAAGATAAGAAAGGAATGAACCTGGATTTCAGTTGTGACTCCACTCTCATGCGCGTCCCATACCATGTATGAGTTTGGTGGTCCCTACCGTACATCCCAGGATAGTGCACTCCTCCAGATGATGTGACGCACTATCCCTTCAGGCATTCACAAACCTTTTAACAGCTCACAAAATAGTTACGTATATATATATATGATTTTTCATTTGAAACAAAAGAGAAATTAACATAACAGGGTTGAGAATGGATATCCAGTTCCTACCATGCAACCGTGGCCACTCGGCCTAAAAATAAATAATAGTACTCAGCGCACGCGCTAATATAATCGGAAATAAACATGCAACATTTTCATTAATAACCTGGATATCCTTTCATCAACCTACACACAATATACAATGTAAAATGTAGACATCACCCCTCGGGCGTGATTCTAACATTTTACCGTTCATTCCCTTTTTCCACTCTCGACACTCTCACTTTTCATCTTTTCAAATCAACCATCCATTTCCAATCTTTTAAAGTCATTCTTTTGATCTTTCCATTGAAAACCATAAAATTTTATTAAAAAACAAGGTCCCGGCGACGCACGAGACCAAAACTGTTAAAAATAAGGGAAGCTGGTGAAAATTTGGCTAAGTGTCGGAAACTCAAATTTTCAAAGTTCTCAAAATGAAAAATGGATTTTTCGAAATGAAAGTCTCGATCATGAGATTCAACACCATATAGTTTTTGTAATCTAATTCAAAGGAACGTGAAAGTTATTTCATTTTGAAAACCTGCCGAAAACGTCGAAAATTACATTTTGTTCTTGAAACCAAAATTCGGATTTTGATCCTTTGAGATTTGGATTTTAAAACCATTCCCATTGTTCCGAAATGAGGGTAAAACCTTAATTTCATTAAAGAACTTAAAGTAAATGGAAAATAAAAATTAAAGAGGCATTCACTTAAATGTTTTTAATGAAATGAAGGGTGAGAAATAGTGTATAAGGTGTGAGGAAGTCAAGCCAAGTGTCAGAGTCTGTTTTTTACTCAAAAACAGTGCTGTCGATAGCAGAACCTTATTCTGTCGGTGGAACCGATGGTTCCTGCCGACAGAAGAAGATTTTCGGTGACAGAAGCGTCATTCTATCAGTGGAACCGACAGAATGCCTTCGGCAGGTGCCGGTGGCACCGACCCTTCCCGTCGACAGCCTGAACCTCACTTGCGATTTTTGGGTTTTTTTTTTCGATCCCCTTTTTCAATTTCTTCTCCCATTCTTCTCACCATTCGACCCACCCACGAATTCATAGTTAAAACTTGATAAAACATCATCAAAACATCTACTTCTACCATGAATTTGAAATCAAATACCAATTTCTACAATTTAAATACAAACAACAACTTTTGCTTCAAAACCTAAATGCACATTTCGGAAATCTAAAGCTACCAATAAGAATTGGAAGTCCCTTACTTGGTTATGGACGCCAAGGATACAAGCTAGCACTACAACTCAATGTTGGATGGCTCGAGAGTCGAGGTTGGGCTGACTTGGATGTGAAATGAGTGAGGGTTTGCAAGGTATCCGACAATGACGTTCTCCTTCTCCTCTATAATGAAGTATATACCTAGCTCCTAACTCGATGAAGCCCTTGGATGGAAGATGTTGAGGTTTACTTGAGCTACCCGGTTGGTTTTGATAGAGGATGGGGAAAACGAACAAGAATGGGTAAGTAAAGATGGTGAAGTTGTAGCTCTCGACGTGGCCAACAACTTTGTCTTCTTCGTCAAGGTTCAACTCGACTTCGTTTGCGCACAAACTTGATGGCAATGGGTCGAAACCCTTGGATTGAAAGTGACTGTCGTTTGGGGTTTCTTAGAGAAGGAGGGAAAAATGAAATAAAAGAAAATCAGATTTTTCTTTTATAACACAGCTAAGGGCATACTTGTAATTTTTCCTCATTTCTAGTTTCGATTATAACTTAACTATTCGGACTCGGAAAGTGACAAACGAATATACCATTTCAAATAATTTTTTGCTGTGATTCTAATGGTGTGGTCGAATTTTCTTGATTCTCCCTCTAACGAAAATTTTCTATTTTGGGTCCCACTTAACGCGAAATTCGAGGATTTTATAATTTTTTCCTCTGAACTCGAATTCGAACTTGCTTACAGGCTAATGTATATATATTACGATCATTTTGAAACTAATGGCGAAGTTGGTTTTCCTTGAAATTAATCATAACAAGATCCGAGTATTTTACTCTAAGTCTCTCATTCGATATTTTCTTCCAAATCTCACCATTTAATTTTCTCGAGATATGAGTTGAAAATCCGGGGTGTTACAATGTGATTCCCAAATATACAAACCATTCGTATATGACCACCTTTACATTACAAGTTCACTGGTAAAGATAGAGAGGAATAAACCCAGATTCCAGTTGTGACTCCACTTTCATGCGTGTCCCATACCATGTATGAGCTTGGTGGTCCCTACCGTACATCCTAAGATAGTACACCACTCCGGATGATATGATGTACTATCCCTTCAGGCAATTTCACACTCTTTAACAGCTCACAAAATAGCTACATATCTATTATTTTCATTTAAAAATAAAAGAGAAATTAACAATACAAGTTTGAGAATGGATATCTAGTTTTCTACCGTGCAAGTGTGGCCATCCGGCCTAAAATAAATAACATAATGGAAACGTAAACAATACATTACGCTAACAGAAAGTAAATAAACATGCAACCAGTAACATTATCCCTGGATATCCGTTCACCAGCCTACACACAACACAACAATGTAAAATATAGACATCACCCCTCAGGTGTGATTCTGACATTTTACCATTTTATACCCTTTTTTCCTTTTTTTCAATCTCTCAAATAAAATATCCACTTTCTGATATTTATCAACTCAATATAAGTTCATTGAATATTAAATCATTTTTCCAACTATGAAATTCATCTTTATCAATAACATTGAAAAAGTACAAAATTTAAATCAAAATGGGGTCTAAGCGATGCACAAGACCCAACTGACAGAAATAACCCGATGAAACATCCTGCCCACGTGTAATTTGTTATAAAATACAATTAAACATATCAAATATGCAAGTTCTGACGTGAATTTGAAATAACCAATTGAATTCTATATTTTTGAAAACTCACCATAAATTTTTAATAAAATTTTAAATGCAATTTTTACAATCTATGATTACTAATAGAAATTAAGAATTTCTTACTATCTCTGTGCGAAAGGATCGAAGTGCGTGTACGAAAATCGAGGCGAATAACATGAAAATCGAGATGACTCGAAGTTCAAGACGGCTGATTTTCGAATCTAATCCAATGATTTTGAAGATCTTGACGTCGTCGTCTTTTCTCCCTTCTGCGGTGAAAGACGATTTGACCCCAAAATGGATGAAATCTAATGTCAAAATTACGAAACCCTCGTATATATATACGACTATTTTTTGACGATATGAGGTGAAAAAGACGAGAACATGGAAGGAATTTGGATGGGTTTTGTAGATGTCGAGGTTGCAAACGTTTCTCCCTTTTGCGTCGGTCGTCGACGACGAGTCGTTTCCGAGGGATCTAAGGTGAAAAATCGAAGAAAAAATGATTTTTTTTTAAAAATGGGTTGGCTGATTTTTAGTCGTTTAAAATGAAATTTAAATAGTGAAAAAATTACAAAAAATCTTATTTATATATATCTTGGGACAAAATCGATATTTTGCCTATTGTTTCGATCGACGATAACTTGACCGTCTGGACTCCAAAATTGACAAATGGATACTTTATTTCACCTAATTTTTCATTCCAGATCTAATGATTTAGTCAATTTTCATAAATTCTATCTCTAACAAAAGTTTACATTTTTGGCCTAAGGTGACCCCTAAAATTGAAGTCATTTTCATTTTTGACGATAATTCGACTTTTTGTGCTCCAAAAATGACAAATAAATATTCTATATTAAATAATTTTTCATTACGAATCCAATGGTATAATCAAATCTTAATAATTCTTACTCTACCTGTAACACCCCGAATTTTCAACTCATATCTCGAGGAAATCAAATGGTGAGATTTGGAAGAAACTATCGAATGAGAAACTTAGAGTAAAATACTCGGATCTTGTTATGGTTAATTTCGAAGAAAATCAACTTCGCCATTAGATTCAAAAGGATCGAAATATATACATTAGCCTGTAAGCAAGTCTGAATTCGAATTCGGATAGAGAAGTTATAGAATCCTCGAATTTCGTGTTAAGTGGGACCCAAAACAGTAGAATTTCGTTAGAGCGAGAATCGAAAAGATTTGATGACACCATTAGATCCAAATCGAAAAATTATTCCAAATGGTATATTCGTTTGTCGTTTTCCGAGTCCGAATAGTTAAGTTACGATCGAAACTAGAAATAAGGGGGAAATTACAAGTATGCCCCTCAGCTTTATTATAAAAAGGGATCTGATTTATTTTATTTCATTTTCCTCTTCTTCTCTAAGAAAACCCCAAACGACAGCCACTTCTCCACCCTAGGGTTTCGACCCATTTCCGTCAAGTTTGTGCGCGAAGGAAGCCGAGTTGAACGTCGACGAAGAAGGCAAAGTTGTCGGCCACGACGAGGGCTACAACTTCACCACCTTTGGTTGTTCATTCTTGTTCGTTTTCTCCATCCTCCATCAAAATCAGCTGGGTAGCTCGAGTAAACCTCCACATCTTCCGTCCGAGGGCTTCATCAAGTTAGGAGATAGGTCTATGCTTCATTTTAGAGGAGAAGGAAAACGTCATTGTCGGATACCTTGCAAACACTCGCTCGTTTCGCATCCAAGTCAGCCCAACCTCGACTCTTGAGCCATCCAACCTTGAGTTGTAGTGCTAGCTTGTACCTGTGGCGTTCACAAACAAGTAGGGGGCTTTCAATTTCTATTGGTAACTTTAGATTTCTCAATGTGCATTTAGGGTTTTGAAACAAAACTTATTGTTTGCATTTAAATCGTAGAAATTGGTGTTTGATTCCAAATTCATGATAGAAGTAGGTGTTTTATTTATGTTTTATCGAATTTTGATAACAAAATCGTGGGTGGGTTGAATGATTCGAATAACGGAAGAAGAATCCGAAACACGGATCGAAAACTCGAAGGTTCGAGTAAGGTTCAGGCTGTAAGTGGGAAAGGTCGGTGCCACCGACAGAATGAGGTTTCTGCCACCGACGAAACCAAATAACGCGAGAAAATTTTGCTCTGTCGGCAGGACCGTCGATCCCACCGACACTTGCCGATGTGTATTCTGTCGGTCCCACCGACAGCACATTGATTCTGCCACCGACAGCCACCGACAGACACAGTTTTGATCAGAACAGTGTTCTGACTCTTGGCTTAACCTCCTCACACCTTATACACTATTTCTCACCCTTCATTTCATTAAAAACATTTAAGTAAATGTCCTCTTTAATTTTTACTTTCCATTTATTTTTACTTTCCATTTACTTTAAGTTCTTTAATGAAATTAAGGTTTTACCCCCCATTTCGGAACAATGGGAATGGTTTTAAGATCCAAATCTCAAAGGATCAAAATCCGAATTTTGGTTTAAAGAACAAAACGTAATTTTTGACGTTTTCGGCAAGTTTTCAAAATGAAATAACTTTCGCGTTTCTTTGAATTAGATTACAAAAACTATATGGTGTCGAATCTCATGATCGAGACTTTCATTTCGAAAAACCCGTTTTCAATTTCGAGAACTTTGAAAAATTGAGTTTCTGACACTTAGCCAAATTTTCACCAGCTTTATCTATTTTTAACAGCTTTGGTCCCGAGCATCGCTGGGACCTTGTTTTTGAATAGACTTCGGAGGTTTTCAATGGAAAGACCAAAAGAATGACTTTGAAAGATTGAAAATGAATGGTTGATTTGAAAGGATGAAAAATGAGAATGTTGAGAGAATGGGAAAAGGGAATGAACGGTAAAATGTCAGAATCACACCCGAGGGGTGATGTCTGCGTTTTACATTATATGTTGTGTGTAGGTTGGTGAAAGGATATCCAGGTTATTAATGAAAGGGTTGCATGTTTATTTCCGATTATGTTAGCGCTTGCGCTGAGTACTGTTATTTATTTTAGGCCGATTGGCCACGGTTGCATGGTAGGAACTGGATATTCGTTCTCAACCCTGTTCTGTTAATTTCTCTTTTGTTTTAAATAAAAATCATATATGTACGTAGCTATTTTGTGAGCTGTTAAAGGGTTTGTGAATGCCTAAAGGGATAGTGTGTCACATCATCCGGAGGGGTACACTATCCTGGGATGTACGGTAGGGACCACCAAACTCATACGTGGTATGGGACGCGTATGAGAGTGGAGTCACAACTGGAATCCGGGTCCATTCCTTTCTTATCTTTACCAGTGAACGTGTATTGTAAAGGTGGTCGTATACGAGTGGAGTGTCATTTGGGAATCACATGCACGCCTGATAGGCATAAACGAAGATGATTAGTCAGTGATCACTAACAATCTAGTAGTAGTCGAACGTTCTGATACATCGAAAAGAGACCCATTGCTTACGGTCACGTCAAACGGCCAGCCTGAGCCGGATAAATGGTCACCAGTGTGGTAAGCGCAGCGACCGGCCACAAAATCAGGAACTAAAAGCCAGATTTATGTTGTAATATCATGTCCTGACTGGGAGCGATCCATTCGTGAATCCCAACTCTTTAATTCCAATACTCCACCATTTGTATTATGTATCTGTTGTTATATTTCGAATTATAAATGAGAAGCATGTCTATTATTTCAATGTTGGCAATCTTATTTGCATAAAATGAAAAATGTATGATGAGTATGGATGATTGATGTTATGTGAAATTTTTAGAACTGTTTAGTTGCTCATCCCTGGCTATATGTACCAGTTGATCGTATTTTATCTTGTAAAACCTTGCATGTATTAAAATGTTCAGTATGCTTTATTCGATCATACTTAGGAAGGGTTATTAGTAGGAATTGGCTGTGGACTTACTGAGTAGCCATTGTTACTCACCCTTTCCTTCCTATTTTTTTTAGTTTCAGCACTTGCAGCTGTCGAGGCAGGCGTAGAGGCAGTAATTGAGGAGTATCTGGTCGATCAGATCGACGATCAGATTTTATTGCCTGGTGAGCACTAGGGCCACATCCCTTAGTGTTGTCAGTTTCATCCAGGATGTATGTAGTTTTTGGATTTGAGAGTTTAGGCCTCTGTTAGAGTGAGAGTGTTTTGGTAAGCCTGTATATTGATAAATCTTCCACACTCTGATCTACTTACATGTTAGATGTAATTAGTCTTCCGTTGTTATTTTTCCTGTATCTACATTTTTATATACAGGTTTTGTTATAAATTGGTTTATCAGGTTTGAGTTCCGTGAAATGCTAACATAAACAGAGGAGATCATGCCGAAATTTCGAGGTGCCACCTAGTACCTTGGGATTTGGCCTTGGGATTTGTGTTAGCGTTTGGCGGGGCGTCACACTACCAAAAAGTCACTATTTTAGCTTGGTTCGACTCGGTAATCAAGGATTTTGCAATTTTTCTATTCGGACTCGTATTTGAGCGTGCTTACAGGCTAAAGTATGTTTTTTAATCATTTTGAATCTAATGGTGAGGCCAAATTCTATTAAAAATGATTAGAAACATCTTAAAATTTTATCTTAAGTCTCAGTTTCAAGATTTTATCAAATTTTTACTATTTATTTTTTCTCGAGATACGAATCAAAAATTTGGGATTTTACATTATTACTTCGAATTCTTCGATTATACATTTTGTTATTTTTTTTTGCATTTTCATCAAATAAGATAACTCATACAATGTTTGTATCGTTGCTTATCTCCATACAGATATTATACCTTACAAATTATAATAAGTATTTATGAGTAAAATTTATGAATTTCAAAATAAGAGAAAAAATAATATGTTATTTAATTAATATAAATATCAAAATTATGTTTTAAAGTTAATTGAAACATATTTTAAATATTTGACTTCATAATTAAATGTTTTTATGATTTTTTGCTTACATTAACTGCATATTATGTATCATGGATCATTCTGTGTATTAATTTTTTTTAATTATTATTTTTATAAAGCATTTCATATCTTGTATATATAAAAATTTATATAAGAATATTTAAAAAAAAATTATTTAATAAAATATAGATTTCCTTACCTCTGAATCCTTTACAACTTATCTTATAGTGAAGAGTTTTTAAATTTTTTTTTTTGAGTAGTTTGAGTACTTTGTGTATTCTTTTGTACCTTATATTTCGTTAGTACTTCACTATTTTCAAGTGAATTATGCAACATTAAATTACTAAAATTAACAATATAATTTATTTAAAAATATAAATTTATTATAATTTTTGAATAAAATTCAAATTTATCAAGATTTAAACTCTAATACATCCGAAATGTCTATGTCAATGAGCATTTTCATCAAAGAAGTGGTACATAGTACTGATCATTCTAAAAAGTAGAATAAAATTATAATTATATTAACATATTAGTAAAAATAAAAAAAATTTATGATCATATGTTATTTAATTTCGTTAATTACCTTTGAAAATGTGAGTGTTTATGTGTGTTGAAATGATAATGGACATATTTTTTTTTATTGATTTATGAATGTTTTCTCCATTTGTTATGAAATTATTTCTAAAAGATAATGTAAGTGACTGTAAATTGCAATAAATATCTTAATAATATAATGTGTAATAAATTAATAAAAAAATAATTAAAAAAAAATAAATCAATTTATATTTGATTAAAATTTACTTTATATCGACAATCAATAGGTCTCGAACATGTACATTCGTATTGTCTCGTTTTTTTATTATGATTGAAGTAGGTTGAAAATCCATAACAACAACAATATTATATATAAAAAATATATAATTTAGTAAATAATATAATTAATAAGAATACATTGATCAAACAAAACGTTATCTTGCATTTTCTGATTGTCAATATTTTATCCTACACCCATAAAAATAATAGAATCATAATTCCTATGAAATAATTTTATAATTTTCTTCGCTGACTTCTTCAACTTTTATTCTTTTGTTAATTATTATTTTTTACTTAATTATCAATTATTTTGAATTTTGGATAAATATTTCTTATCATAACATTATAAATTTTATAGTTTTTCCTGTCATAAATATAGATTTGTAGTTACATATATCCTTATTGAAAATTTGGACTTTCATTTTATTTTATTATAAAAAAATAATCCATCATTATGATTGTTATTTTTTAACTATATGTAATTGAAAAAATAATATAATATAGAAAGAGTAATACCTCTTGACCCATCAACATTAATCTAAGATATTTAGACTTACTGTTTTTTTATTGTTACATATGTTCTTTTTCAAATAGATTGAGTTTGATTATCCAATGAACGACATACTCAGAAAATTCTGAGAATAATGAGTGTTGTAGAGTTATTTACAATGAAAAATTTGTAATCCAAAATTGCTTATTAATTAAAAATAATAATAATATAAATATATTTTTGAATTTTAGAGATAAATATATTAAAAAAAATTAAGAAACAAATGTCAGTTAACATTTATTAATGACATTGCCAACATTTCACAAGAAATAATAATTCGCAATATAAAATATTTGTTATTTTTTATCCCTTTACTTGATTTAATTAAAGTTTTTATAGAATTTCTTAACTTTGTTTAAGATAAAGCAACGTATAATTAATCTGCAAAAATACTAGTTGTAAAAATATAATTTAATATTTTCTAATGTTTTTCCTGGTGGTTTGTTTATCGTCATAGTAAAACATAATAAAATTAAAAATTATTTTTTCTTAAACATAAATAGATATTTTTCATTTTCAATATGTTGGAGTGAAATTCGTGGTAGAAAAATTATTTTACTAATAAATTGTCCACTTGTTATTTTGTATCGATAACATTTGACTTGAAATTTTTATAGCTCGCGTTCCATTCATAATCAAGAAGAAGGACCGATATTTCAAAGCAACATTATTGGATAATTATTTTTTAGAATAAGTTCATGTGACAATAATTCATTTAGTGTTAAAGCATTCATAAATTTTTCTAAATGATTTTGTTGTATTTATTCAAGAGCAAAATTATAACTGTAATATTTTCCTACAAAATCTATATAATGATCATGTAAACCTCGAATTTTTGATTCGTATCTCGAGAAAAAATAAATAGTAAAAATTTAATAAAATCTTAAAAGTGAGACTTATGGTAAAACTTTAGGATTTTTTTCTGGCAATTTTTAATGAAATCTGACCTCACCATTGGATTCAAAATAATCGGAAAATATACTTGTAAAATCCCAAATTTTCGATTCGTATCTCGAGAAAAAAATAAATAGTGAAAATTTGAAAAAAAATTTAAAAGTGAAAATTAAGAAAAAAATTTAAGACATTTTTGATTATTTTTAATGAAATTTGACCTCACCATTGGATTCAAAATGATTGAAAAATATATTTTAGCCTGTAAGCACGTTTAAATGCGAGTTTGAATAAAAAAATTGTAAAATCCTTGATTTTTTAGTCGAACTAGGCTAAAATAATGACTTTTTGTTAGAGCAAGAATTTTTAAAATCTGATTATACAATTGGATTCGTAACGAAAAGATATAAAAAATGAACTTTTACTTATCATTTTTGAAGTCCAAAAAGTCAAAATATCATCAAAAATGAAAATGACGTCAATTTTAGGATCCCATCGAGTCAAATTTGACTACACCATTAGATCTGAAATGAAAAAAATTGATAAAATAGAGTATTCATTCGTTACTTTTGGAATCCGGACGGTTAAGTTATCATCAAAAGAAATAAAAGGTAAAATACCGATTTTGTCCCGCACTTATATAAATAATTTTTTAAAAATAAAAAATACTATTCATCGTCATTTTCAATAGCCCAAAACCAGTCAATGGGTTTTGATGAAATTTTTTTGATTTTCTCCTAAATTTCATATTCAGATTCGTCGTGAATGGTTCGTCTTCGACCTTTAACGCAGAAGGAAAAATTGTCCGCAACCTCGTCCTCTACAAAATCCACTCAATTTTCTTTCATTTTTTCTTATTTTTCATTCAGTATCGTTAAAAATCAGTCGTATATGATACGGGGATTTTGAAACTTCGACCATAAATTTCATCTGCTTTAAAGCCAAATCATCACCCGTCGTAGAATGGAGAAAGGACGACGGCATCGAGATCTTTGAAACCACCGGGTTAGATTAAAAAATCAACCATCTTGATTTCTGTACTAATCGTCTCAATTTCCGCGCACATGCTTCAATTCTGTCGCCTAGAGATTATAAGGACTCAATTTTTATTGGTAACCGTAGATTTATGAAAATTACATTTAAGATTTTTATCGAAAGTTTGTATTGGATTTTAAAAAATGTAGAATTCCTTTATTTATTTTAAATGCACACCTGAACTTTCATATTTGATTTGTTTAATTATATTTTATAATAAATTATACGTTGGTATGACATTTCACTGGGTTATTTTTGTCAGTTGGGTTTTATGCACCGCTTGGATCCCGTTTTGATATAAGTTTTGTAATTTTTCAATGTTATTGATAAAAATACATTTCATAGTTGAAAAAATAATTTAATATTTAATGAACTCATATTGAGTTGATAAATATCAAAAAGTAGATATTTTTTTCGAAAGATTGAAAACTATAAAAATTAAAAAAAAAGGTATGAAACTATAAAATGTTAGAGTCACACCCGAGGGGTGATGTCTGGATTTTACATTGTGATGTTTTGTATGAGTTGATGAACGTATATCTAGGAATAATGATATTGATTGCATGTTTATTTACTTTCGTGAGGCGTTGATTACTTTTCTATTTTGTTATTTTTTTTGGGCCGCGTGGTCATAGTTGCATGGTGGGAAACTGAATATCCATTCTCAACTTTGTATTGTTAATTTTTTATTTATTTTTAAAAGTAATATGACATATATATAACTATTTTGTGAATTGTTAAAGAGCTTGTGAATACTTGAATGGATAGTCTGTCATATCATCCGGAGTGATATAATATCTTGAGATGTATGGTGGGGACAACCAAACTCATACATGGTACATGATGAGTATGAGAGTGAAGTTACTACTAGAATTCAGGTTTATTCTTTTTTATCTTTACTAGTGAATTTGTAATGTAAAGGTGATTTGAATGGATTGTATATTGAGAATCACATGCATGACTGATAGGCATAAACAAAAATGATTAGTCAATGATCACTAACAATTTATAGTAGTCGAACGTTCTGATACATCGAAAAGAGACCCATTGTTTATGGTCACGTCAAATGGCCAGCATGAACCGGATAAATGATCAACCAAGTGTGATAAATGCAGCGACCAACCACAAAATCAGGAACAAAAAAGTCAGTAAAGAATATGAAACATCATGTCCCGATTGGGAGTGATCTAGTCGTGAATCCCAATTCTCTAATTTCACTACTCTACCATTGTGTATTATGTATCTATTGCCATATTTTGATATATAAAATGAAATGCATGTTTAATGTTTCCATTTGATCAATTAGATTGGTATAAAAAGAAAATGTTATAGTGAGTACTACTGATTGATGTAATGTGAATTTTAAAATATTTAGTTGCTCATCCCTGGTTATATGTACCAGTTAATCGTAGTTTTTTCTGTAAAATTTTCTATATGTTAAAATGATTCAGTATGTTTATTCGTTCACGTTAGAAAATGTTATTGGCAGAAATTGTTAATTTCTTTACTGGGTAACCATTGTTACTCACCCTTTTCTTCCTATTTTTTTGACTTCAGAGCCTGCAGTGGGTGATCCAGGAGTAAAACCAGCAAGTGGGGACCATCTGGTTGGTCTGAAAGACGATCAGACTCCGTTACTTGAGAGTAATAGCGTTATACCTCCTAGTAGTGTCAGTTAGATCAGGAATATTACAGATTTTGTATTGAGTGCTAGGGCTTTTGTTAGAATGATGATTTTTAGCAGAATCCTGTATATTGTTTATCTTTCGCACTTTGATCTATCTTGCGTGGCTAGTAGGGGGTGCAACTTGGTTCGGGTTGGTTCGGGCTAGAGCAAAATCAGAACCGAACCGACCAACATCGATTTCATTATATGAGAACCAAAATCGAACTGAATTAATTTAGAATCGAACCAGCCCAAATCGATCTTAACTCGATTTGGTTCGATTCGGTTCCACGGGTTGTCAACAGATTCACTCATTTTTCCGATCGAAGAGAACTCTCATTTCTCTGAATTTGTTTTCCAACTTAATAGAGAGAGAGAAAGAGAGGCACAGTTGGCAGTCGTAGATCGCAGAGACGATAAAGATGAGAGAGAGAGAGAGAGACGCACCGATTGGCAGTCGCAGGTCGTAGAGACAAACGAGAGAGAGAAGCACAGTCGGCAGCCGTAGGTCACAGAAAGAGAGAGAGAGAGAGAGAGAGAGAGAGAGAGAGAGAGAGAGAGAGAGAGAGAGAGACGTACTAATCTGCAGTCGCAGGTTGTAGAGACGAACGCGATGGAGAGGGAGAGAAACGCATTGATCTGCAGTCGCAGGTCATAGAGACAAACGAGAGAGAAAGAGAGGGACCGACTACTTTCACCGTCGGGGCTCGCACCATTGAAGGTCAAGTTCGTAGTCGCAGCCACAGCCACAGCCGTAGAGAGTTAGAGACGAGATAGAGAGAGAGAAAGTAGAGGGTTAGGATTTAGAATATTTATATTATTTTGGTTTGGTTTTTGGTTATTTACAAATACTGAACCGAAAATCGAACCGAACCTATCGATTTTTAATTTTTTTAATCCGAAATCGAATCGTTATTTAACTAAAACCGAACCAACCCAATCCAAAAGTCACAGATTGATTCGATTCTCGGTTTGAATCGAATTAAGTTGCACCCCTAGTGGCTAGATGTATATAGATTTTCCACTGTTATCTATTCTTGTATGTATATACAGGATATTGTGGATTTTGTTTATTAGGTGAAACAGGTTGTATGCCTTGGAATGCTAACATAAACAGGGGAGACTATGCCGAAATTTTGAAGTGCCACCTAATGCTTTGAGATCTGACGTGGGGCTTTGTGTTAGCGTTTGACGGGGTGCCACAGATGGTATCAGATCATAGCATTAGATCTGCATGTGATACAGATTTGCTATGTTTTGAGGAGTTGGCTGATACCATAGATATTAGAACGATAATCGTAGAGTGTCACTTGAAATTCGATATCCAAGCTCATTAGTAATTTCGTATTGGAATTACTAGTTCTTCCGTGTCTTGAAGTCTATAGAGCTTAGTAAGCCTATGATAGGATTCTAGGTTTGTTCTGTCAGTATTGGAATGGAATTCATTACTAAGTTCCAGGTTACGGTAGAAATTCATAGTTACGTAAGTGTTATTTTGGCCTTAGTCAGATAAATGATTTGTTACAGATAAACACAAACGAGAAGAGTGGAAGAGGCAGATGCCGAAATGCAACAAAGACGAGACAGATTTTGGATTAGACTATTGACCCGTAGCACAACAAATATCATTAATGGGATAGATGGTTGAGGCTCATGTCAAGTTCAGAGAGGAAATATAAATAATACAACCACCACCACCACCTCGAAGTCAAATGAAAGGAATGCAATTAGTATCTAATAAGAGACAAAAAATTACAAAACTAACAAAATCATAGGAAAGATAACCATACGTGACAAGTGAGATTATAGACATACCAACTCAATAAATAGAAGAATTTTGTAACAAACAACATGTATTACTAAATTAGTCAAAAGAAATGGGTTGTGGTATGTTATGAATGTGGCAAATCGGGATATAAAAGAGAGTAATCTTCAGGTCTATGTTAATCGATTAAGGATGTGTGGCTCAGAAAAATGCTAGACAAACTAATTCAGGAAACAATAAAGCTATCAAATTTTAATAAAGTTGATAACGTACTCATGCCACTCTGAATAGACAAGACTAGTGGCCAGAAACGAGAAATGTACAAGACTTACCACAATTGTAAGGTACACCATTAAATCCAAGAAATGAGAGAGTACCTCTACAAGATGTCCCCTTTCTCAAGCTATCACTTACTTCCAAGGTTTGGAAATTAAATCAGAAATCCTAATGCAAGTGTGTGGAACATTCCTTTATGGGGAAAATTGTGATCTAGGTTCAATGAAATCCCCCTTGTGCTCCCCATTGATTCTTTACAATCTAATAAATAAATTATCTTCTGCATCTCGATGTTTAGTAATGGGTCTGGGATCAAATGGATGATGATTGGGTGATGACGACTCAACCTTGGGTAGAGCATTTTCATTGACTTAATTGAAGTATGGATGATCATCTTATCTCCATTTTGTTTTGCATCAAAGTCTTTTTAACATTTCAAAACTTCGCATTGTTCGAAAGGCTCAATAATCATTCATAGACTATTAAATAATCCGACTAATATCTTTTCTTGAATTCCCTTATAATCAGATTAACAACCAAGAATATCCAAATATGCATTTAAAAAATAAAGTGGCACTAGAAAATTGGTTTGTAGGTCATGTTATATAAGTGCTTTTATAGATTCTGTTTTGGGATGGTTATGACTTCCATAATTCTTATGTGTTTCTATCATTTTTCTCCCAGGACTTTCTTATTGCAATATGTGCAATTGTCATGAAAACTTTTTCCACTGGGATCGATTCACAATCCTTTCAGGTGAATATGTCTTCTCTATTGAACTTATCAAGCATTAGTTAGTTTGCTCCAAAGATAACTCAGGAGTTATGTTACCTGGTTCATTGGTTCACTCTGCTTGAATTCAGGCTCGAGGTTCATGGTTTGCCACTCTTGAATAAACCTGGTTCGTAGAGGATATTTAAGTATATCCATTTCTTTAATGTGAATTTTACAATAGCAAACCATTTTATATACAAAAGAAATCAAAATAAAGACTCTCTTCAATCTCTACAAGATTAAACCAAACAACAGAAGACTAATAAAAATTAACACTTAAAACTAAGAATCATCTATCAATACATCTAGAGATTATAAACACAATACCCTAGGGTTTCAATAAAAAATTAACCAAAAATTACTATAGAGACCAGTTTGGACTGGATCAGGTTTAATTTTAAAGAAAGAGAGAGACTTATACTTTTGGGGATAGAGTACGATCGTCGTGCTAGGAGATAGAGAGATCTCTAATGAGGAGAGAGAAGGCACCAACGTTTTCAGCTAGGATTTTTATAATGTTTTTCAAAGGTCACATCTGCAAGTACCAAAATCATTCGGGTTCTTTGAAGTCGTCAATATATCGATCGATCGATCGATCGAGAGAGAGAGAGAATCGAACAATTATATGGGTATGAGCACCTTCTTCAACGGGTGGATCTTCAATCGTTTGATGGTTTTAAAGATTTCGAGCTTCAATGGTTAGGATTTTTTGTAAAGAAAGACACGTGAGGGAATAAATGCTTTTATTCCCTCATTTTTTAGGGTTTCCCTATTGAGAGATTCATGAGAGAGAAGAGTTTGTTTCTCTGTGATTTTTGTAGAGAGAAGAGATTTGTGAGAGAGAAGGATTTGTGTCGAAAAAGGAGTTTTGAGAGAGAAGGTTTTAGTTTCAATAAAATAAAAGATGGAGGGAGGTATTTGAAAATACCTCGACTCTTTTAAAACAACTGAGGTTTCCTAGCTGGTCTGCACGTTTTGTTTTAAAATGAGATCCAGGCTATTAGACGTCCCAAATCCAACGATTGAAACACATTGCTTTCCAAGACATTTTTCGAGACATCGCACGAACTGCCCCTACATTCAATGATCTTCCAAAAAATACGGACAAAAAGGCAAAGAGATAAAAATGAGGTATGAAAATGAGATTTTTTTTTTTCACAAGTTATTTCCTAAAGGATCTCACGAGATCTAGGATTGATTAATTACATTAGCCCACATGTATTGAAGGCATCCACAAATTTATAAAACTACTCTTGTTAAGCTTCACATGCCACATGGTAAAGAGCGAGGAAAGCCAAAAAAATACTTCTGATGAAAATGGTATGGATATAATTTAAAAAATAAATAACTTGGATCTCAAACCCCTAACTCAGTTGGTTTGATACGTTGCAAAGCAACTTTTAGATTGTAGGTTCAAGTCGAGTACTTCGGTTTACCCATTAAGAAAAAAACTTAGATGAATTTGTTATAAAAATAATATTTTTATTTTGAAATCAATTATTTCAAATAGAAAAAAATAATGATTAAAATACCTAAATATTTATATTAAAAATAATTTTTTTTTAAGAATTATATCAGGTTTCAAATCTCGTTCGAGACTTAAATGACTTGTCATCTTGGTACCCTTCACCAACGATATGCAATCTTAGGCTTCATATCATCTCACGAGATAAACGAAATGACTTGGATAATATTTTGAAAATTTTGGTCAATTCAATAAAATTTGTTCAAGTCAACTAAATATTTTTATATTTTAATTAAAATAATAATTTTTTTAAATTTAAATATTTATTATCTAAATAAAATATGATTTTAAGACTAACTATCTTCTATTATTCCTTATTCTATCATTTTTATTATAATTATTTGTATATAAATAAATAATTGTAAATCGAGTTAAATGGTTTATACCGTCCGAGACAACCCGTCTCCTCCTTGAACGAGGCGAGACGTCCAGCCGAGTTTTGAAACCGTGGGATTACCTAACACATTTTTTTGCTGGTCGGATTCCAATTTCGTATTTGATTAGATCGATCTATTAGGGTTAATGCTCTGATTCATCTCACTCTCTCTAAAAAAATTGAATTTTTTTTTTCTGTTGGATCGAATTTCGTATTTGATTAGATCGATTTATTAGGGTTTATGCTCTGATTCATCTCACTCACTCTAAAAAGATTGGATGATTTGAGAAGCTTCAACTATTGATCGTGCTGTGATCCATCACCTTCCCTCATTCTTGAACGACCTAACTTACGAAAGGAGACCCAAGTCCAGGTAACCAGAGGTATTTAAGGCCCATATATATATCTCTCTCTTCTTTTTTTTTAATTTCTAAATTTTTTTGAGATCTATATCTGCATTTTCGGGATGAACTTTGTTGATGATGATGGTATTTAGGGTTTAGGGTTTAGTGATTTGTTGTTGATGACGATGGTTCAGATTTGTAGCAGAGTATTGGCTTGAAAGTGATGGCCAATTACTTTTTTCTTTTTTAAAGTGTTCAATTTGATCTAGACGCAATTTGATGATTAAATGTAAGTTCAAATGATCTTTTAGTCACATGTTGCTTCTATTTCCTTCGACAAGGGTTGTCCATACTCTATGGAGTATAGATGCTTTTAGTTGATCAAATTTACAATTGTGCCTCTCCGAGTCTATAACATGGTTTCGACTCTCATCCGGGTCATCTCGGTCTAACTAGATGGATTTGCACCGAGTCTTGGGCTTCACACTATCGCATGAGACAAAGGGATGACTTGGCTGAGATTTTGAAAATCTGGAGTGAATCAGTAAAACTCACTCAGGGATTTTGTATTTTTTGTGATTTAAATAAAAAATGATCTTGTGACTAATAATCTTGTAATTTACTTATTTTACAAAAATTTATAATTATTTATAAATATAAATATAAATATATTTTAATAAAAATGGTTTATCTCATTCGAGATGAGATGACTCAGTCTTGTCCATGAACGAGACGAAACATCAAACCGAAATTTGAAATAATGGTCTGTCAAGGCTAAATTGCTTCCATTATATTGTAGCAGCTCTTATACCATTGTATGATTTTTACCTTTTCCTAAATACCTATAGGCAAGACAAGACCATTTGCGTATTTGAGGCTTGCCAGCTTGGGTGTTATTGGTGCACTCATACTTAGATGCTTGCTTATTTAATATTTCAAAATTTTATGTATGCTCTTTTATTTTACAGTTGCCATCTATCTAAATAGCTTGATCTCTAAAGTCTACTTTTTTTTTTTAACTACAACAATTATATATCCATATGCAAGACATGTGACTGATTGTTCGTTTTCACATACTTTTAAAAACCTTCTGTTTGCCATCTATCAAATCTATTTTACATACTAGCCCTGATTTTCTTGCCCTCATCTTCGAATCGGTGCATTTCATTTGTTACTAAAATTCTGTCAAAGATTTTTCTATCATTTATAAATGCACCTTGTTTTGATCCTATGGTGTGATGAATGACCTCCTTTAAACTGGAAGCAATGACCTTATCAATGATTTTATATGTTGATCCTACAAGGCTAATAGGTTTAAAATCATAATCGAGAATTTCTTCTCTTGTAAATCCTTGACCACTCGCATATGATCACTGATTATGTCCCAACAATTTTTAGTAAATGCTATTGAAATCTATCTGGTCTTGGTGCTTTCTCAACCCGCATAGAGGATGTTGCTTTGGAAAACCTCATCCATTTCAATGCGCCTTTCTAACCATATTTGATGATCTGAGATTGAATTGAACTCCAAATTTTCAGGGCAAGGTCTATGTTCATTTTCCTCCTCAAAGTATTTGTAGAAATTCATAAACCCTAACGTAGCGGAAGCGTGTGAATCAATAGATTCAATAGGTAAACAAGTAATAACTTGAAACAAAATGAAGTATGAAGTTAAAAGTAATTAAGAGAAAATATTATCGAATTAATATGTTTCCAATTTATTAAATTTCGTTTTTGAAGCTCTTTATATAGATAATTTCATCACAAGAACTTAGAAACATTCTAAGATATCAAAAAGTAGCTTCCTAACCTATCTATAATATGATAGAAACTTTTTAGACCTATTCTAACTCTATTTAGACATTTCTAAGCACTTCTAATAATAGCCTAAAGAATAAAAACGAAATTATAAAAAAATAGAAATCTAAAAAAAAATTAGAGACTAAATAAATTAGAAACTAGATAAAATAAAAATTTCTTAAAATTAAAATAGAAACTAGGGAGAATGACTTTGAAGGAGTCTTTATTGAGAATATGTATCGAATAGTCCCCTAGTAAAGAATACGGACCATTTGAGTCCCACTTAATGAAATAGTAGTCTATTAAGGATCTTTTGAAGATTTTTTAAAGAAAAATATCTGAAATATCCTTCTAACAACTTTACAAAGTGTTTGATCTCAAAATATAGGGAGTCAATTAAAATACTCTACCAATTTATTTAGTTATTAATATTTCTGTGAAAAATAAAAAATAAATATTTTATTTATTAAAAACTAAACTCAAGATAATTTTATTTGACACATTTGTGTCGACTTGCTAATTTTTGAGTTGAATCAATTCGATGAACATTCTAGTCGAGTTTTTAAATTATGTTTTAATTATTTATATATTTTAATAAATCTAATATTCATAGACCAAATCGGTGTGATGATGATCATCCTCATCTCCATCATCGTCATTGGTGTAGTCATCATCATTTATGTGTTTTAAAGATTATCAGTTTTGGTAAGAGAAACAAGTTTTTTTTTTTTTTAAATATTAAATTTAACTATTTTGACCATAGTTAAGGGGCATGTCATTGGTTATAAAACATAGGAGTAGCTTAAATATTCTCAAATAAACAAGTTTATTTAAACTTTAAAAATCATTGAAAGGGTAATTATGGTATTTTCGCTTAAAAAATCCTTTTTAGACTAATATTTGATAAATTGGGTGCTAAAGAGTCCATATTTTTTTTAGAAGGGACTTTTTGATACATATTTTCAAAAACTAGGTCTTTGAGGTAATTGTCCCAAGAAATTAACCTAACAATTTCTAAATAACTTAAAATTGAACTAAACTAAAGAAATGTGACAAAAAATCAAAATTAGATTGAGTATGGACCTAATCAGGTCCAAACGAGACAAGTCAAACCCGAGTCGACCAGGTTTGACTGAGTCAACTCGGTCTGAAAATTCCGATCTTCCTCATATAGATGTCCTACATCAAAACCCCCTCTCTGATGTTATCTTCCCTTTCCATGGGCACTCTATTAATTTTCAACTTCAAAATGTGATGGATTCTTTTATGGCAGTTTGCCATGTTGTGAAAGAATTTTGTGTTATTTTTCCTTTCCTTCATCCATTTTATTCTTGACTTTTGCTTCACACAAAATTCTTCCAAAATCACAACTCCTTGAAATGCATTTCTTAGGTTTGTTCGTTTTGCTTTCTCATGTATTGATGAGGAATACTTTTCCTCTTTTTGATTAAAACTCTTGATTTCATCCAGACGTTGAGTTTGGGATCATGGTCTTTTGTTCTTTACCACTGTATTAAAATGATCCTTCCAGGTTCTTGACGCTAAGAATTTATCCAACCTTGACATCCTTCGGGGTTCCTGGTTGTTAGACCACATGTACAGCGTACCACCCATTGGTAGATCGACTAAAGAATGACGATTCACTAAATCACCAATTACCTTATACTTGTTGAGATATTTGATTCACCTTTCTTCTCATACTAGACTCTGATAATGTCAACATTCGCACAAAACCCCAAGGTTTATCGCAATGTGATGCTACGTCATTCAATTCCTCAGAACTGCATCCTCTCGCTACACTTGTTTGGACCATAGATACTTGAAAATTGCATAAAATAGATATAAAAAAGGTTCCGATCAAATGATCCACCACATTCACTAACAGTTTGTTCTACATCACTAAAATGGCTTCTGATGCTCTTAATGTTGGCAGTCAACACCAGCCTGCACTTCCCCATAAGCCTACACTTCCCCATAATTCTTTGATGGTTACCTTGTTACACTCCTTCAATTTAGATTCCTGCAGGGTCACTATAACTGGATTCCTTAATCATGTACAAATTTAATTTCCATCCTATTCTACCTGTTTCCCAATTCCCTGACATTCCATGATAGTATCTTAATTGTCATTACACTTTTCCTGAACCCTACCTTTTCCTGGCACTAAACCATGAACTAGGCCACCGGTCGTTCAACACTCCTTCACATGACAAACAAATACCAGATCTGGGCCCAAAAAGGTTTCGTGGATCCATCTCCGAACATGGGCTAGGCCTCTCAAACTTCGTCTGCTTTCTTTTATTGGCCAAACCTTCTGTGTGACTCCTCGAGATATGCTTTCCGACCCCTGAATTTCTCGCACACACAATCCTACTCTGGTAGGACCGTAGGACTCCTTTCATTCGCCTTTTTCACTCTCATTCCATGTGCACTTAGAAACAATTTTTGTTGCTTCAAGTGAACTGGTTCTCTTTCCAATATCTTATGCATTAGAATTCTCTAAATTTAATCTTTTATCACTTTCTCTCCAATCTGAATTTTTGGAATAATATCTTAGCTCTAGAAAGTTTTAGTGAATTAGAAAGAGATTTTTTTTTTTGATTGGTAGAAAGAGTGATATTACCTGGTGGTCTTCTTGAAGCTTTGTTAAACTTTTTTATTAAAATTCTAATTTCTTCACGTCTTCATATAATTGACATCCTCTTGAAGTTTGTGATGCCTAGGTCAACTTTTCCCCTTGTGACAATTTCCATATCTTGAGTTTGGATAGTAAAAACCGTAGTTGCAAGTTTTGATGGAGTTGGAGGAATTTCTTCACTGGAATTTTCAGTTTGTTAAGAATGAAACAACTCATCTGTTTTAGTTTTCTTAGTATCAAATGATATATTTTTTTGCTATAATTAATTGATGATGTTTTGGTATATCTTTTGATTACTCATCAAATGTTTTTGACACCTTGCTGGTTTATGCATCAACTAATTAATGACTTAGTTCAGCAGCTGAATCTTGGTCTCTTGACTTAGGTCAAAATACATTGATCTGTTCAAACTTAGTTGAAGTTTCTTGTGAATCTCCATTTTGATCAATGGGTATCTGATAATTGACAAATAAATAGTCGAAACTTAATACTTTTTCAAGACCTATGTATTTATGACATCGGACTTTCCAAAATCTCATTGTAGAGAATTTCAATTTCAACGAACTCTGATCGGTCATGTTTACAGTTGAAATTAGGTATTTCGGCTGCTTTGGGACTAATAGCAAAATCAAATATTCTAAAAATGTGTATCAAAATTGTGTATTTGACCAGTCCATCATAGTTAACTTTATTCCTTGGGATTCATGATGATCTTTCAGATTATTACATTATGAGTGCTAGTTTTAAGTTCTTCTATCCATTTTTTTTTTCTTGATCCCCCAGTATTGACAAAAATTTAGGCAATCGCTCTGCTCCACTACGAGTGTTAGCTTTAATTTCTTCTATCCCTCTTTCTTGATTGTAGTAGAGAAAAACTTTCTAATCATTCTGAGTGTTAGATTTAAGTTCTTTATGTACATCCTTTTTTTTTTGATTCTTGATCCTGGTAGAGAAAATATTTTTACAGTGGGTCTGATCTATTATGAGTGTTAGTTTTAAGTTCAATTTTTTTTTCCTTTCCTATTTTTGATCTTACTAGCAGAAACATCTACTAAACATGCCGTTATCATTTCAAAACCTATATTTTCTTGCACTTTCAATCACAAAACATTCAATTTTTAGTATGTGATTACATTCTTGCGCCTAAAATAGAGCCTTTTCCTGATGCTTTTAGTACCTAAGTTCTTTATAAATTGCGACATGAAGGCACTAAAGATTAATTGGATGATCTAGATCACACCTAATGGTGGTGCTCATAGATTGAATTGAGCACCTTATTAAGAAGACATTGCTTGGATTAGTGGTTCTATTTTCAGCTTTTAGGTGTTGCTATGGTAAGTACAAGGAATGACACATTCTTATTGTTTGTAATTGGAGAATTCTAATGCTAATATAACCATGCATTTATCGCAGTCAATAACTCCAATGAAGCTTGGAGCATCAATAGCTTTGCGGCCGGGTTGTTCATTGTTATGGTAATTTTCTCTTAATACCAAGATTTTTGTTTTCTCTAGTCATACGAGAGTTTTTTAATTTTAAATTATGATCTTCGCTTAATATATGACACAAAGCATTGTTTTTATACTCTGTCAACAATGAAATGCAGTCATTTATGGTATTGTTGTTTCCCATTTTAGTGATCTCGGCGTGGTGTGTTATGAGCAAACGCGTTGAACACATTGCTAAATTTGCTTCTCATCATGTCCACAATGCAACATTTTCGGATATTGAAACTACTGCAAGTTTTTTATTTCCAATTAATACGTTGGCGTTGAACCTAGCAAGAGTTTTAAGTTCATCTATAGATGCAACCCAATATCGTTCTCTACAATTGAAAATCAGGTTAGTATTGCCTAATAATATCATGATCCAAGTTGTATTATTAGATACAATAATAAAGCCAACTAGAGTTTTGGGTTGGTGTGTATTACAGATGGATCCAAATATGTTTTTAGCATTCTTTACTCTTCCACTATCACAGATATCTTATATTCGGTCAGATGGTTTGTTCTTCTCGTGTTATAAAGAAGGAAATCAAACTTTTGTTGTTTACTCCAACACTTCGTTCATCAAAACTACCTCAAATGCCTCTATTGTGTACGATTGCTAAAATCAAATGGTAGACAATTACACAGGGATGTGACATGGCGAAGTGAGCATTTTGAATACAACAATCTCCATCGATTCAAGTTGGTTTGAGAAATCATTGAATAGTACTAATGGATACACTTCATTGGGGAAGGGATGGGGCAAAACTGAAGAGAATTTATTCCTTAGTACAGTTGCTATTGAAGAATTTATTCCTTAGGGGTGATCTTCCTAGGATTTCCAGTGAAATCTTTTACTGATGCCATTTCAAAGATTGATCTTCGCCTTGGTGACTGAAAGCGCCCTCGATCCGCGGGGTTCGTGGATCCGCTTTTGACCCTTGAGGTTTGGGAGTCGCCACCTAGTTATTATGGTCTAGGAACCAAACTGATTCTAAAACGGATAATGAACTAATCTACTACAGAAAATCTAAATTCGGGGATCATGTTACGGGGTTGGAAGGTGTTAGGCACCAACCCCGCCCGGCCATTGTCGGTCTCTACTTATCCCAAATAAATCTACATCGCTAATGACAAACCTAGATTAAAAAATAATAAAAAAAAGCTTACCTTCGATCTGCAAAAGTGTTATTCCCTAAGATCTGGTGAAAACAGCTCCTTGTACCGTATTCCTTACTTCGTTTTATCTCCGGATCTGATTTCTGATCTCCGAGGTAAGGTATCTCCTTCTTGGATCTGGGTGCTTCGAATTTGTTGTGGATTTTGGGATGTTTTTGAGAGGTTTTTGGGTGTTTTTTAGGCTAAAATTAAAGCAGGGGTGTTAGGTAAGGAGTTGAGGCTCCAAAATTAGGGTTTTGGAGAGGTTGTGGAGGCTTCTTCACCTACTTTTCCTAGGATTTTTTCTTTGATACGAAAATAGGGTGTGGAGGCACCTATTTATAAAGTTTTTAGAAGCATTAGGGTTTATTTTTAGGGTTTCAATTAGGGTTTAGACATTGGTCTCATGAGATGGACTTAGTCTTTAAGATTTTGACTTAGGGTTTTGACTTTAGTCTTATGAGATTGACTTGATTAGATTAGGATTTTGATTTAGGGTTTTGACTTTAGTCTTATGAGATTGACTTGATTAGTTTAGATTAGGATTTTGATTTAGGGTTTTGACTTTAGTCTTATGAGATTGACTTTAATACTTGATTTTAGTTTTACTTAATTGACTTTAATTTTGACTTTAGTCTTATTTGATTGACTTTAATATGTTGACTTTAGTCTTGCTTGATTGACTTTAAATTTTTGGAGACCCCCCTCTATTATATCTTTGATTCTTTGGACCCCCAAATGGAGGGGTCCTTAAAGAAATATCTTGTGAACCATCAATAATTTTTCTTGAAAGCCTGATTGATCAATTTTTTGGTTTAAATTTTATAATTAATTTTATTAATGTTTCACTTTACATTATTTAATGATTTATTTATTAATTTCGAAATTTTTAATTATTAAAATTGTGAAATTACCATTTTGCCCTCGGAGAGGATTTTTTACGTTTTAAGTTGTTTTTCAATGTTCCAAGATGTTTTGGAATCAATTTTTCGTAAGGAATTCAATGGGAATGTTGGTTTTTGTCATTTATGAAATTTTTGTGTGAAATGGTCGTGAATTTTATGAGGGGTATTTTCGTAATTTTATCGAATTTTGTGAAAATTGGCGAAATGATTTATTTGATTTTGATTTGTCGTTTTGTGTATTTGAACGGATTTTCCTAAGTGTAATGTAGGCTCTAAGGTTGTTTTGATGTTAGGGGTAATTTGGTCATTTTTAGTGATTTTTATCGTGAAGCTTCTTTTTGGTTTGCAGGATGATGATTTCTATGTTTCTGGGGTAGTATTTTCCTAGCGTAGCGTGGTTTCTAAAGTTTTGTCAGCTCGAGATACCTCATCCGAATTTCTGAAACACATCCGGTAACAAAATAAAGCATTGGAATAGACATCTATCATTGGAAATCTTTGCGATTGGGTCGACGACTTGATTAATCAGGCGGATGCAAAAATGGGATGTCTACAGTGACTTTTACTTGTTGGGAGTTACTCGCACAAGCAGGGCCTTTCATCATTGTTCTATATGACGACATAGTCTCTGTCCGATTCAATAAATCTAGTTTATGTAAAAATAATTGCAAAACAATTGCTAACTTTACAGAAAATATAAAGTTTCTCCACTTAGAGATTTGAGAACTTTTATAATAATTTTTGTTTTTTGATTCTTGCATATTTGGTATGTACATTCACATGAGCACTCTTAAGTTCATTTCAAGCCATATTGGCTTTTATGATGGTAGTTGACAAAGGTCGTGTCCAACCATGAGTCCTTGACATGATCAAATATAACTTTTGTAATCTTTTGTTTATCTTTGTTGGCTTTCCCTCACAAAGGATTATTCAACCTGGTTCACTGACATAGCAAGCTAGCTTCTGTGCTTCTCTTTCTCATGCTTGCATTTTTTATTCTATCTATTTCCTTCTTTATATTCATGATTTTTAGAACTGCTAGAAAGGAGATGTTCCTTTGTGCCGCCCTTATAAAAGAGATGGAGACAACACAACAAGTAGAAAGAAAGAGTATGAAGAAGAGTTGCATTTTCTAATGGAAGTCATAATGTGCGTTCTTCTCTTTCCAGTCTTGATGGTCTAATAAGACTTTGTAGCAAAATGGTTGAATCTAATTCTATGTTCCATGAGTATTTGGATCAGATGAGAGTTTCTGTTTCAGATCTTCTAGGTAAGTTATATTTTTTATCGTATTCTTTTGGGTTGACATAATTAATTTACCAATCATAACATCTTTCTTATTGATTTTTTTCTTTTTTTTTGGGTTAAGAGATGTATGTGGTGAATGTTATTACTTTAATCTATCAACAAAGCATTCACCTTTTACATTATATATATTACTAATTATGTCTTATTTTTGTGGAAACAAATTTGTTTCAGGAATACTGAACTTCGTTCTTGATACTAGAAAAATTGAAGAAGGTAAAATGCAACTTATTGAAGTTGAATTTGATTTTGCACTAGTCCTTGAAGAAGCAGTTAATTTGTTCTATTCAAGCAGTATGAGGAAAGGCATAGATTTGGTGTTGGATCCGTTTGATGGATCAATTTTCAAATACTCTCTCGTAAAAGGTGATCGTGGAAAGCTTAAACAAATTCTGTGTAATTTAATCAATAATGCTATAAAGTTTACGAAAGAAGGCATATCTCTATTCGAGCTTGGGCTAAGATGCGAAGTTTAGAGGAACTCTATACTTGCGTCTAACAATATTGGTATGTGGAATAGTTTATCATGGTTGGTTTATAAGAACAATGAAGCTTACAGTGACTTGAATGCACTTCATGCGATTCGACATGGAAATTCTGTGGAGTTTGTGATTGAGGTGAATGACACTGGAAAGGGTATCCCAAAGGAAGAACGAAAATCAGTCTTTGAGAACTTCGTTCAAGTTAAATATATGGTATGTTGTCAAGCTTTGGTAAAAATTCTAATATTATGTTATTGAAGAATTTGAATACTTTTTTATTTTATGTGTATATGTTGATCACGGACAATGATTTCTCTTAAATTACATGGAACTAACGACAGAATTGTCCAAGTTATATGAAATATTGTGACTGCTTGATTATGTTTGTCCTTAAAAGTTGGTTAAAATGACTACTTTTTTTCTAATCAAATCTGATACCCTATGATTTCAAGTTTTCTTATTTCTTTTTTTGATTGGTCAAGTTTGTTTATACCATAACTTACTTGAATCATCTGCCAGGTGCGTTTAATGGGGGGAGATATTGAAATTGTGGATAAGGAACTCAGTGAAAGAGGAACTTGTTTTAGATTCAACATTTTTCTGCCAACATGCGAGACCATGTCTACTATTGTTGAGGGAGAAGGAATTAAATTACTTAACAATCGCATCTCAAATGAGTTGCATCAGCATTTATTTAAAAATATTTGGAACCAGGCTCCCAGGGCACAAGGATCACACGTTGTACTCTTAATTCAAGGAGATGGAAGAAGAAGAATCTTACAGAAATTCATTCGAAGCCTAGGCATAAAAGTTAACGATTGTTGCAAGTCAGCCCTAGGTTGAATGGCGTGTGTGGTGGATCGGAAGGGGATGGGCAAGTACCCCTCCTTAAAGAAACATCAAAAGTTGAGAAGATTCGTACTAGTCTTTATGGAAGCCCAAACTCGCTCCAAAGCCTGGTCTAGTTTGGCTGTGACACTCTCCCCACTCGATCTGTGATCGTTCGACAAATGCTGGTACACTTTGACATCATAATGTGACTAAAAGACAAACTATTAGGGATTCATTGCAAAACAAAAGTTATTGTTCATCCAGCTACGGGAGACTCTTTATATAGAGTTTAGCTATAGATATAGAAGAGGAAAGCAGGTGACAATGGACCAATTTTCAATAAACCAATATCGGCATATACATCTGATTCATCAATTTATCTTGGTTTGACGGTACACACACCATTTGAGATATCTTTAATTGCTTGTGGTGGTGGGCGGGATTTCTTGAGTGATTGCTCTCCGTTGCTCTTTGTAAATAAGTTCAAGCAGTTCCAACAACTCTCGAGGCTTCTTGGGTAAGGGTTGAAGAGGCTCATTCAAGGAGTGGGTATCACCATTCATCAATCCCATCGAATCATTTATGCCATTTAGATTGTAAATCTTTGCCAACAAGGAATTGTTATCTGAAAGCAATGTAGATTCATAATTCGGTATCAATGCATTCCTTGCCAAGTGAATTTTTGAAGATTTATTTGATCTCTTATAAATCTTACACAAAACCCAATCTTCCAACTGCCAAAAGAACAAGTGAAAGATAAAAAAACGAAATAAATACTAAACATAAACTCTAAAGCTTTTGGTAAAAAGCTTCGAGCAAAATTACCCAAAAAGAAGAAGAGAAAATGTAGAGAAAAATTGTGAAATTCCATTGAGCATCGTTCATTTTAATTCTGAATATAGTAATTAACCTTTTGAATATATTTTTATATCAAATAAGAAAAGATATTTTAAATTACTAGGGTTTATTATCAAACATCTAGCTTAGTTTTTGTACTTCAAATCATTTTTTTCCTATCTACATAATAAAATAGCATGGTTGTCTTGTCCCCTCTCCTTTGAAGCTAAATAGATAAAAATGAATGTTGAGTGCTTGAAATATGGTTTCTGGGTTATAAGTTGAAAATGAGATTATGTAGGTCTTAGTCTGGATAAGAAGAAAAAATTCAAAGGGGGCATGTCATCAAATTGAAAATAAAAACAGTGTTATTCAAAATTAACATGAAAATGCAAGAATAATGTGCTTGCATGAGAATTTCATTAAAAAACTTGTATTTTAATCATGGTTTTAAAACTCGTCCGAGATCAAGATGTATCGCTCGAGTTAGTTAGGTATCGGAGCTGAAAATCCTAGTTAATTAAATAATGCCCGAGCATGGTCTTGAAAATCCTAAAAAGAGGGATAGATTAAAACAAACAAATCAATAAATAATACCTTACTGCCAATGGTTGTATTTCTCATGGGATGTCTCACATGTACGCTGTATTCATCCATTACCCACCTAGTTTTGGTGTATTTTGAACTCTTTCCTTTCCTATGGAACACCAATGTCTTTTTGTATCCAACTTCCTTGTTATTAGTAAGAATTTGGATATATCTTCTTAAACAACGCCAAAACCCTCCTTGATTTCTTTTCTGATACTTTCCACTCCTGTTACGTGTGAAAAAATACATATTTCTTTCTCCAAATTTCTTATATGATTCTGTCCAAAATAAAAAATGAAAAAAAATAGAAGATAATACTAATAATTCTTGCTAAAAAACAAAGTGAGCCCAAGGACCCAATGTAAGGGGTGGAATCTTTAGTAACTTGTAATAACGAACCTGCAAGTTTTTGGGGATTAAAACGATAAATATTGATGACTTAAGGGGGTGGAATCTTTAGTAACTTGTAATAACGAACCTGCAAGTTTCTGGGGATTGAAACGATAAATATTGATGACTTCTTTGACTTTATCGAAGGGTAAGGGAAGATTCATGACTTTGTTGATGAGATATGGATCTATTAGCTCTTGATCTGAAGGATTGAACCTGAAACCAGGTGGTAATGTCACCTCTTTTTCTGAAGCTATTCTGTATAATGGAGAAGTTGCAGAGAAAGACATGTAGTATTTAACAGAGAGAAGTAAGAAGAGGGAACAGAGAAGAGACAAAAGAGAATTCATCGGGGTGTTTATAACTCTCATGAGTTCTCGTATTTATAGAAGAAAAAAACAGTTTTATTTATTTTAGGAAAGGATAGGAAACGTCGACAAAATTAGTAATTAAATAGTTACGGAATGTATCACGTGGAGGGAAAGGATATCTTTGGTTTCCCAATCCTAGTCAAACTAGGAGAACAAGTTTACATAATTAAGACGTACCCTTCACACTTTGAGACTTGAGACTTGAGAGAGAGAATATTTGAGATTTTGAGTTAATCCCACAATTTTTAAACTATGACATAACCCTTAGACTCATCTTTGTAAAATGACATGAGTGGCCTTGTCTTTGATTGCATGGACGAAATAGGGTTGTTAGGAGAGAGAGAGAGAGAGAGAGAGAGAGAGAGAGAGAGAGAGAGAATTGGTCAAGGCGATTTGTTTGACAATAGTGATCAATGCTAGTAATAGCGGTGGATTTTATTGTTCCATGGATGAAAAATAAACATTAACACTAGAGTGGATTTTTTTGATGAGAGTGAAAAATCATTTTTCTTAGACAACGAGCCATCAAACATAGAAAAATACATTTTCCATGTTTTATCAAACATATCCTTACTTGGGACTCAGAGGTAGATAAATAAATAAAGGGGATTGTTTTGAAGTTAATTCCATTGATTCCATTCCTTCTAACAGAACTTGTACATCGAACCTCAATCATCACCATCAACATAGATCTGGATCTATCATTTCAGGCCATGCAATCGGTTGCCAACTTAAAAAGAGACATTTTGACTCGCCCCAAAAGAACTTGTCTTTGTTCCGTTGGCTTGTGATCATATAACATTCTAGGGTGAGCACCTTGTGAGCACCTTCTGATTATACGTTGCAAGTACTTTAGACAGACTATGCTAGAATCGAAGGAGTGAGATGCACCTTATGAACTTCTTTGGCCTTGTCTTCACAAAATCAGCTATCGTCAACTTATTTTACCCTATCAACAATTAGTGCATCTTGCGGGTGGTGCCCTGCACATGCATACCTACTGTTGGATGGTGTTTGACTTGCTCACAACACATTTTCTCTACACTAGTTAGTTATGAAATGTGTGAAAAATCTTAGGAACTAATTTGTTATTTGTTTTTGTTGGTTAGATATTAGTGGAAAACAAGTACGAAGTGGAGAATATTTTTGTTTCTTTAAAAGTCCTTTCTGTAGTTTGATTCCTCTGTTTTTAAATCTTTGTTATGCATGGGTGTGCTTGAATAGGCTGCTTTCTCTTATTTTTCTATTTTTGTGTCATACCCTTCACTTTCAACTTTATGATTTTGCCTACTTTAACCTTCAATTTTTTTTTTTTTAATCATACTTGATTTAGCAAGATCAAGATACGACTTTTAAAGCAGAAGATACAGACTTTTGGATTTAAAAAGTCAAGGTTTTTTATTTTTTTATAGGGGATTTTTGTTACATGTTGAAGATGTGGGCATTTTAGTTATTTCTCATTAGTCTATGTGCGAAGATCTAGGTCAAAGGGCATTTTATCAGTTTGGAAAACACTAGGGTGTAACTCAAAGAACCCTACACTACCAACACAGAACCGTCCATCATTTGTCTTGAGATACACAAGATTGTCTGTCAAAAGGGAGCGTCATATTATCACGACTATAACTCAAATATTATCGAAGACGTCGAATAACAGAAGAATTTGTCTTCTTTCAAAATAAGTAGGATCTGATACTTTTATTAAATTAAGAGAGGCCACAACAACTTTTGCTAATGCCACACCAAGTGTTTTCATTTCTTGAGTGATTTACATATGAATTGGGGTGGCATTACCAAAATATGGTGTGACTATAGAATCTCTCAATAGCAAAATATGGTGTGACAATAGAATCTCTCTATTTGAGGTTTTTTTTTTTTTTTCAACTCTCAGATCTGATGCGTTTGTTTAATAAAGGAGAGTGAGTCCCGTGTCTTGTTTTGTATTAGAAAACACGTCTAGAGCAGTCAATTAAATTTGAGCATAACCAAAATCCAATAATTTAGGATCTTGAACTAGAGAATTTTGGGTTCAATAAAAAAAGTCCAATTCGATAACCTATTTGATTGGTTTTTTGTATGGGTCATCCTCTAATCGAATCTCATATTGGTAATATAATAAGTCATTTTTCATGGTAGTGTTGCTTGTTGAGTTGAGATTAGAATTAAGATTATGATTACGATTGGATAAGGAATAGTTTGAATTTGAATTTAATCAGGATTAGATTTTAGCTATAAATATCTCATGTTTTTTAGTTTCACGGATGAATGAGAAATTAATCAAAATCCTTTTGGATTTACGAGATCTACCTACCTACCATTTATCAAATCAATCTCCCATCTACTTCACTTTTATTCTTATTTTGATGATCTAGGGTCGTATCGATCAATCTCCCATCTTCTTCACTTTTTATTCTTATTTTGACGATCTAGGATCGTATCAATTGATATCAGTGTGGTATCCATTCTGCACCGTTTGGGAACAAATCTCGGATTCAATACCTTATGATCTCATTGCAATCGTATGTGCAATTAATCTCATTGGATTTATTCCATCACTAATTCGTTGTAATTGTTGCTCCAAATCTTAGATCTGTTTGTTGCTCCAATCATCACCACAGATCACATTCCATCATCAACTCTCTATCAAACAACATCCTTGATTGATATTGGTTTTTCCTCATTGACATATCGTTGGTTGCAAATTCGTTGACTCTTTCATTATCTTTCACATATTTTGAGTGCCTCATTGATTCTCTTCTTCCTTCATCCAGTTATAGATGAAGGTTTTTCAAAATAAAACCCTAATCTTAGTAACAAGACACATCTAAACGATACGATTCCTTTTAGGGAGGTTTACCCCTGGCAGACATATCTGTTGCAATGTTGATACAAAACACCATTACTTTATTAAGTTTGTTACTAAACCAAATCTTACTTTATGATATAATTAACTTAGTAAGATTTCAAATCTTATTAAGGGGTCTTTTAGGTCCAAATGGATTATCAAATTAGCAAATCCAACAACAAAGTCTTCTAGATTTCATGGAAAAACTTATATTTGAAAAACAAATAAAAAAAGAATAAATATTTTTGAACTTCATCGTATATGTTGAAAATGGATGGTTATTGTAGACATCCCATTTTCGCATTCGTGACTTAACAATCCATCACCCAGTTGCTGTGGATTCCTAATGATGAGTGTAAAGAATTTGAAAGCTTAGGAGAGGCCTTCTTCCAATTCCCTTTGTTTTCCTCCTAGTCATTCTAGTTCCACTCTATTCTTTCTCATTACCACGCGACATAGAATTATGCATGCTTAGGATCGTTACATTATATACTTGATTTAGTAAGCACATACTCCTAGGTTCGCTACACATTTCGATAACTTAAAAATCTCGCTATGCTAGGAAAATATAACTTCGAAACTTAGAAATAATCACGTTGGGACTAAAATAAATCTCACGCCAAAATTCGTAAAAATTTGCAAAAATCATCAAAATGACGAGAATGCCTCTCATGAATTTTGGATGTTTGAAAACTCTCGAAAGTACCTTCATTGCTTTTAAAATATGATTTTGAATCCAACAAGACCAAAATCGACGAAATGGGAGAAATTTATGAAAAATCGCAAAATGACCGAAACGCCCATTGATGTTCGACTTGTACATAGAGACCTTGACTCTTAGGAAAATCGAAAATAAAATTAATCAATCAATATTCAAATTAAAATTCGATCAATCAATCAAATTGAAATTAAAATCTAATCAACCAATTAACATTAAAATTAAAATCCAATCGACCAATCAAATTGAAATTAAAATCTAATCAACCAATTAACATTAACATTAAAATTAAAATCCAATCGACCAATCAAATTGAAATTAAAATCTAATCAACCAATTAACATTAAAATTAAAATCCAATCGACCAATCAAATTGAAATTAAAATCCAATCAACTAATTAACATTAAAGTTAAAATTCAATCAACCAATCAATGTTCAAATTAAAACTAAAATGAACCAACCAACAAATCAATCCAACCTATAGATATAATTGATAATTCATTGGTTAATCAAAATAAAATATTAAAACACAATTAATCCATCATATTAAAATTTTGAGGTAATTAGATAAGTCATTTGAAATTTTAACTTAATCAATCAATCAAAATTAAAGATAAAAAATTAATCATCAATGATCCACTTTTGTAAAACCCCGAATTTCTGATTTGTATCTCGAGGAAAATAAATAGTGAAATTTTGAGAAAAATCTTGAAAGTGGGACTTAGGGGTAAAATTTTAGGATGTTTCTGATCATTTTTATGGAATCTGACCTCACCATTATATTTAAAATGATCGAAAAACATAGTTTAGCCTATAAGCACGCTCAAATGCGAGTCCGAATATAAAAGTTACAAAATCCTCGATTACCGGGTCGGACCAGGCTAAAACAATGACTTTTTTTAGAGGAATAATTTTTAAAATTCGATCATACCATTGGGTTCATAACGAAAAATTATTCAACATGGATTATTTATTTGTCATTTTTGGAGATCAGGAAGTCGACTTATCGTCAAAAATGAAAACGACATCAAGTTTAGGGGTCACCTCAGGTCAAAAATGTAAATTTTTGTTAGAGATAAAATTTATAGAAATTGACTACACCATTAGATCTGGAACAAAAAATTAAGCGAAATAGAATATTCATTCGTCAGTTTTGGAGTCCGGATGATCAAGTTATCATCGATCGAAACAATTGACAAAATACCGAATTCGTCCCACATTTTATTTAAATAATAATTAAATTTTTTTTTATATGTCATCTTCCCCAAACGCGTCCATACGGACGAGACATATAAAAAAATGAATTTTTTTTCTCTTCGATCTTCAATCTCAGATCTCTCACAAACGGCTTGCCGTCGACGATCGACGCAGAAGGGAGAAATGTCCGCAGCTACGTTCTCTACAAAACCCACCCAACCTTTCTTTGTTTCACTTTCTATTTTACCCGATATCGTGAAAAATCAGTCGTATTTGGATACGAAAATTTCGAAACTTTGACCTCGGATTTCGTCCGTTTCCGGGTCAAACCGTCTTCCGACGCAGAAAGGAGAAACGTCCGCAACCTCATTCTCTACATAACTCACCCAAATTCCTTTCGTTTTCTCGCCTTTTTCACCCCGTATAGTCAAAAATCAGCCGTATTTTTATACGGAAATTTTCGTAACTTCGACCTCGGTTTTTATCGATTTCGGGGTCAAACTGTCTTTCGCCATAGAAGGGAGAAGAGATAAGCACATCGAGATCTTCGAAACCACCGGGCCGGTTTAAAAAATTAGCTACTTTGAAGTTTGTTCAATCTCGATTTCCGTGCCGATCGCCTTGATTTTCGCGCACACTCTTTGATCCTTTTGCCTAGTCATTGTAAGGAACTCTCAATTTCTATTAGTAATCTAGATTGTGAAAATTGCATTTAGGATTTTATCGGAAAATTTGGATGTATTTTTAAAATATAGAATTATTTTGTTATTTCAAAAATTCACGCCAAAAATTGCATGTTTGATATGTTTAATTGTATTTTTAATAAATTATACGTGGGTAGGGTATTTTAACGGGTTATTGCCATAAATTGGGTCTTGTGCACTGCTCGGACCCCGTTTTGATATGAAATTTATATTTTTTTTTCAATATTATTGATAGAAATAAATTCTATAGTTGAAAAATGTGATTTAATATTCAATAAACTCATATTGAGTTGATGAATATCAGAAAATGGATATTTTATGAAAAGATTGAAAACTGTAAAAGTCGAAAAAAGGGAAAAAGGGTATGAAACGGTAAAATGTCAGAGTCACACCCGAGGGGTGATGTCTGCATTTTATGTTGTTGTGTTGTATGCAGGTTGGTGAATGGATATCCAGGGATAATGTTACTGGTTGCATGTTTATTTACTTTCTGTTAGCGCGAGGCGCTCTGTTATGTTATTTATTTTAGGCCGGGTGGCCACACTTGCATGGTAGGAAACTGGATATCTATTCTCAACCTTGTATTGTTAATTTCTCTTTTGTTTTCAAATGAAAATAATATATATAAGTAGTTATTTTGTGAGCTGTTAAAGAGTTTGTGAATGCCTGAAGGGATAGTGCATCATATCATCCGGAGTGGTGTCCTATCCTGGGATGTACGGTAGGGACCACCAAACTCATACGTGGTATGGGACGCGTATGAGAGTGGAGTCACAACTGGAATTCGGGTTTATTCTTCTTTATCTTTACCAGTGAACTTGTAATGTAAAGGTGGTCGTATACGAATGGTTTGTATATTTGGGAATCACATGTACGCCTGATAGGCATAGACGAAGATGATTAGTCAGTGATCACTAACAATCTATAGTAGTCGAACGTTCTGACACATCGAAAAGAGACCCATTGCTTACTGTCACATCAAACGGCTAGCCTGAGCCGGAGAAATGATCAACCAAACGTGGTAAGTGCAGCGACCGGCCACAAAATCAGGAACTAAAAACCAGAGAAGAATTGTAACATCATGTCCCGACTGGGAGCGATCCAGTCGTGAATCCCAACTCTCTAATTCCAATACTCCACCATTGTGTATTATGTATCTGTTGCTTTACTTTGATATATAAAATGAAATACATGTTTAATGTTTCCATTTGATCAATTAGATTTGTACATAAAAAAATGGTATAGTGAGTACTCTTGATTGATGTAATGTTAGTTTTAAAATGTTTAGTTGCTCATCCCTGGTTATATGTACTAGTTAATCGTAGTTTCTTCTGTAAAATTTTGTATATTCTAAAATGATTCAGTATGCTTATTCGTTCATGCTAGGAGGGGTTATTGGCAGAAATTGTTTGTTTCCCTACTGGGTAACCATTGTTACTCACCCTTTCCTTCTCTATTTTTTTTAGTTTCAGATTCAGAGTTTGGCGAGGCATGTATAGAATACGAATGAGGATCATCTGGTTGGTCAGATAGACAACCAAAGTTCGTCACCTAGTAAGTACTAGGGCTATACCCCCTAGTGGTGTCAATTCCCCAGGTAGTTTTATGGATTCTGACTTGAGCGTTAGGAATTCTATTAGAGTGAGAAATTTTATATAATCATGTATTCTGATTATTCTTTCGCAATCTGATCTTTCGTACGTTATTAGACTTATATAGGCTTTCGCTAGTATTATATTTTATATCTGTATGCAGGATTGTATGCCGTTTATCAGGTACTGATTAAACGCCTTGGATTGCTAACATAAACAGAGGAGACAATGCCGAAATTTCGAGGTGCCACCTAATACCTCGAGATCTGACATGGTAATTTGTGTTAGCGTCCGGCGGGGCGCCACAGATGGTATCAGAGCATAGCATTAGATCCGTATGGGATATAGATCTACTATGTTTATAGGAGTTAGCTGATACTACAAATATTAGAGTGATGATCATAGAGTGTCACTAGGAATTCGATATCCGAGCTCATTTGTAATTCTGTATTGGAATTATGAGTTTTTCTGTGTTTAGAAGTCTATAGAGCCTTGTAAACCTAAGATAGGATTCTAAGTTTATTCTGTTAGTAATGGAAATGGAGTTCATTACTAAGTTCCAAGCTACGATAGTAATTCATAGTTAGGTAAGAACGATTTTGGCCGTATTCTGATAATTGCCTTATTACGGATAAACACAAGCGAGAGAATTGGACGAGACAGAGGCTGAAACGCAATGTAGACGAGACAGATTCTAGACCCGACCGCTAACCTGATAGCACAGTTAATGTCGTTCATGGGATAAATGGTTGTGTCTCATATCGAATCTAAGGGGAAAGTATGAATAATACAACCACCACCTTGAAGCCAAATAGAAGGAAGACAATTAGTTTCAATAAGAGACAAATAATTACGAAACTAGCAAATTCATAGGAAAAATAACCATACGTGAGGTGTGATATTATAGACATACCAACTCAATGGATAGAAGAATTTTATAAGAAACAACATATACTACTAAATCAGTTGAAAAGAAGAGTTTTGATATATTACGAATGTGGTAAATTGGGATATAAAGGAGAACAATGTTTGGGTCGATATCAATCGATTAAGGATGCGTGTCTCAAAAAGATGCTAGACAAACCAATTGAAGAAACAATACGGCCACCAGGTTTAAATAAAGTTGATAACATATTCGTGCCATCCCGAACAGACAAGACTAGCGATCGGAAGTGAGAGATGGTACAAGACTTACCACGATTGCAAGGTGCATCACTAAATCCAAGAAATGAGGGAGCGTTGGACTTCTTCGCAAAAGGGAAATACTATTCCACCTTAGGGACCATTACCACAGGTCGTGCCTTTGAAGAATGAGAGAATTCCCAAGCCCAAAAGACAGGTAAATCCAAGGATGTGGTTGTAGAATTTTCAACGATTACGTCTATCAAGATTTGGAGACTTTTTCAATCTGATTGAGGTCAATAAGTGGTTTTGAAGACCTGAAAGATTTTGAGTGACATGTAATGCCGAAGAAATCAATGGGTGACGGTGATTACATTCTAGTTGGACGAGAATGCTAATCATTAGTAACATTTTGAGATGAATGTATTGGGAGATGGATCGTTTGAGTGGGTAAACTTCGAGAGGATATTTCTCGATAGATTTATATCCGAGATTACTCGAGAAATCAAATACTAAGAGTTTTGAGATTAGTGCAGGGTAATCTATCAATTACAAAGACTAAGATATGATGTACATTAGGTTGTCACGATATGCGCCCGAGCTTATCCTGACAGATTTGCAGAAGGCCCGTAAATTCTTTAAAAGACTATAACCCTACCTAAGGGCCAAGAGATCGATGATTGAGACTACCAATTATAGAGATATGGTAAATCGAGCTTAAGGATAAAACGAGAGGAGATAGAGTTACAAACCTAGGGGGCAAATGAGTTGACCTTAGATTTCTTTTCTTCCCAGATCAGATTCAAACAAGAAACCGATGTATTCGAGACCAATCTCCTCCGAATATAGAACTCAACTACTACTGAGTTGTAGAGTTTCCTATCACTGAGTTAGAGAGCAGTTGAAGCTCCAATGATGCCAATAGGGTCAAAGGAATCAACAAGACAGGTTCAGAGCCTATAGACCCTAGTCTACCAATTGCCTACTCCACAGAGATCTACAAAGACAAGATCGTTGACATTGTTACGCATGTGATCAGGTAGGACACATCAAGAAAGAATGTCCTCTATCACAGTCGCGAGCAAGGATTGTGACTCAGGAGAAAGTACCTATCTCCAACGAAGTTTTGGAAGGTACAATTTCTAACTATAATGTTAGAACGTGGAGTTTTACTCAATATTGGTTCCTCTAGATTATATAATTCTGTGAAGAGTTTGCACACTTGCTAGAGGAATTCATTATTATCGTTCTCGTTACGTGATCAATGTTTTCTACAGACAAGCGCTCACTTCAAGACTTCGATCGTGGTTCATTTTCACTCCTCGAAATGAAAGCGTTATAAGTAAAGATTATGATTCCGTAGAAGCAGCGGCTACCACCTACCTGTGCCCACATCCATCCTAAAGAGATTTAGTAGAGTATAAGTTAAGAAGTGGGCCGATGTAAAATGTGAGAAAGAATAATCTTGTGACAATGTTGCATTAATGGTGACTTAATGGAATTGTGAGAAAATAAATGTAGGATTTATCCCCTTGAGTAAGATTTTAAATTATAAAGGTTATGACAGAGGTTTTGAGGAAATATCGCAATAAGTAAAAATGTAATATCGAATCGAATATAAGGATAGTGGTGTATTGCGGTAAGACTATGCTTTTGGGAGTAATATACATGATAATTATGAGTAAAACATAATAGACGATGTAATTGATGAGAGAAGTAAAGATAAAGAATAGAGAAGATGTGAAAAGATTGTTGTTGATAGACATTGGTGGGGAAGTAATACAAGGTGAATTGATTGTTATCTTAAGGTTATACAAATAATGGATTACTTGGAGTATGAGTTTGAAATAGAGTGATTAATTAATGAATTTGTTGGGTTGACGGAATATGGGAGACATAAGTCTATGAGTTATAAATGAGATTGATTTGGGACTAAGAATAGATGGTAATCAAAAATAGGTGTTGTTTATAATACATGTCATGTTAGTGGAATCGCGACATAGCTCGATAAGGTATGATTTTAATTTCGAGGACGAAATTTTTATTAAAGGGGGGAGAATGTAAAATCCTGAATTTCTGATTTGTATCTCGAGGAAAAATAAATAGTGAAATTTTGAGAAAAATCTTGAAAGTGGGACTTAGGGGTAAAATTTTAGGATGTTTCTGATCATTTTTATGGAATCTGACCTCACCATTATATTCAAAATGATCGAAAAACATAGTTTAGCCTGTAAGCACGCTCAAATGAGAGTCCGAATATAAAAGTTGCAAAATCCTCGATTACCGGGTCGGACCAGGCTAAAACAGTGATTTTTTTTAGAGGAATAATTTTTAAAATTCGATAATACCATTGGGTTCATAACGAAAAATTATTCAACATGGACTATTTATTTGTCATTTTTGGAGATCAGGAAGTCGACTTATCGTCAAAAATGAAAACGACATCAAGTTTAGGGGTCACCTCAGGTCAAAAATGTAAATTTTTGTTAAAGATAAAATTTATAGAAATTGACTACACTATTAGATCTGGAATAAAAAATTAAGCGAAATAGAGTATTCATTCGTCAGTTTTGGAGTCCGGATGATCAAGTTATCATCGATCGAAACAATTGACAAAATACCGAATTCGTCCCACATTTTATTTAAATAATAATTAAAATTTTTTTTATATGTCATCTTCCCCAACGCGTCCATACGGACGAGACATATAAAAAAACGAATTTTTTTTTCTCTTCGATCTTCAATCTCAGATCTCTCACAAACGGCTCGCCGTCGACGATCGACGCAGAAGGGAGAAATGTCCGCAGCTACATTCTCTACAAAACCCACCCAACCTTTCTTTGTTTCACTTTCTATTTTACCCGATATCGTGAAAAATCAGTCGTATTTGGATACGGAAATTTTGAAACTTTGACTTCGGATTTTGTCCGTTTCCGGGTCAAATCGTCTTCCGACGCAGAAAGGAGAAACGTCCGCAATCTCATTCTCTACATAACTCACCCAAATTCCTTTCGTTTTCTCGCCTTTTTCACCCCGTATAGTCAAAAATCAGCTGTATTTTTATACGAAGATTTTCGTAACTTCGACATCGGTTTTTATCGATTTCGGGGTCAAACTGTCTTTCGCCATAGAAGGGAGAAGAGACAAGCACATCGAGATCTTCAAAACCACCGGGCCGGTTTCAAAAATTAGCTGCTTTGAAGTTTGTTCCATCTCGATTTCCGTGCCGATCGCCTCGATTTCCGCGCACACTCTTTGATCCTTTTGCCTAGTCATTGTAAGGAACTCTCAATTTCTATTAGTAATCTAGATTGTGAAAATTGCATTTAGGATTTTATCGGAAAATTTGGATGTATTTTTAAAATATAGAATTATTTTGTTATTTCAAAAATTCACGCCAGAAATTGCATGTTTGATATGTTTAATTGTATTTTTAATAAATTATACGTGGGTAGGGTATTTTAACGGGTTATTGCCATAAATTGGGTCTTGTGCACTGCTCGGACCCCGTTTTGATATGAAATTTGTATTTTTTTTCAATATTATTGATAGAAATAAATTCTATAGTTGAAAAATGTGATTTAATATTCAATAAACTCATATTAAGTTGATGAATATCAGAAAATAGATATTTTATGAAAAGATTGAAAACTGTAAAAGTCGAAAAAAGGGAAAAAGGGTATGAAACGGTAAAATGTCAGAGTCACACCCGAGGGGTGATGTCTGCATTTTACGTTGTTGTGTTGTATGCAGGTTGGTGAACGGATATCCAGGGATAATGTTACTGGTTGCATGTTTATTTACTTTCTGTTAGCGCGAGGCGCTCTGTTATGTTATTTATTTTAGGCCGGGTGGCCACACTTGCATGGTAGGAAACTGGATATCTATTCTCAACCTTGTATTGTTAATTTCTCTTTTGTTTTCAAATGAAAATAATATATATAAGTAGCTATTTTGTGAGCTGTTAAAGAGTTTGTGAATGCCTGAAGGGATAGTGCATCATATCATCCGGAGTGGTGTACTATCCTGGGATGTACGGTAGGGACCACTAAACTCATATGTGGTATGGGACGCGTATGAGAGTGAAGTCACAACTGGAATTCGGGTTTATTCTTCTTTATCTGTACCAGTGAACTTGTAATGTAAAGGTGGTCGTATACGAATGGTTTGTATCTTTGGGAATCACATGTACGCCTGATAGGCATAGACGAAGATGATTAGTCAGTGATCACTAACAATCTATAGTAGTCGAACGTTCTGACACATCGAAAAGAGACCCATTGCTTACGGTCACGTCAAACGGCTAGCCTGAGCCGGATAAATGGTCAACCAAACGTGGTAAGTGCAGCGACCGGCTACAAAATCAGGAACTAAAAACCAGAGAAGAATTGTAACATCATGTCCTGATTGGGAGCGATCCAGTCGTGAATCCCAACTCTCTAATTCCAATACTCCACCATTGTGTATTATGTATCTGTTGCTTTACTTTGATATATAAAATGAAATGCATGTTTAATGTTTCCATTTGATCGATTAGATTTGTACATAAAAAAAATGGTATAGTGAGTACTCTTGATTGATGTAATGTTAGTTTTAAAATGTTTAGTTGCTCATCCCTGGTTATATGTACTAGTTAATCGTAGTTTCTTCTGTAGAATTTTGTATATTTTAAAATGATTCAGTATGCTTATTCGTTCATGCTAGGAGGGGTTATTGGCAGAAATTGTTTGTTTCCCTACTGGGTAACCATTGTTACTCACCCTTTCCTTCTCTATTTTTTTTAGTTTCAGATTCAGAGTTTGGCGAGGCATGTATAGAATACGAATGAGGATCATCTGGTTGGTCAGATAGACAACCAAAGTTCGTCACCTGGTAAGTACTAGGGCTATACCCCCTAGTGGTGTCAATTCCCCAGGTAGTTTTATGGATTTTGTCTTGAGCGTTAGGAATTCTGTTAGAGTGAGAAATTTTATATAATCCTGTATTCTGGTTATTCTTCCGCAATCTGATCTTTCGTACGTTATTAGACTTATATAGGCTTCCGCTAGTATTATATTTTATATCTGTATGCAGGATTGTATGCCGTTTATCAGGTACTGATTAAACGCCTTGGATTGCTAACATAAACAGAGGAGACAATGCCGAAATTTCGAGGTGCCACCTAATACCTCGAGATCTGACATGGGGATTTGTGTTAGCGTCCGGCGGGGCGCCACAACTTTTGTGCCATGGATTGCGAAGTATAAGATCATGATCCATTTTCTTTTTTCCATTTAAACTCAAGTAGAGAGAGAGAGAGAGAGAGAGAGAGAGAGAGAGAGAGAGAGAGTCTCTTTAGTTCGGTCAAAGAAGAAACAAACAAAAAAGGAAAAGAAAAAACAAACAAAAGAAAAAAGAAAATAATAGAAAAAAATAAATAGAAACAGTGTGCTATAAAGAGATAGACGTCTTTTTTTCTTCAAGGGAAGGGAGGGGGGGGGGGAGGCTCTCTTCTTGGACAACAGCCAATGGAAAACTAAAGAAAAAAGAGAAGAAAGAAGAAAGAAGAAAAAAAAAAAGACAGGGGGGGGGAGGCTCTCCTCTTGGACAACAGCCAAATGGAAAACAAAAGAAAAAAGAGAAGAACAAGAAAAAAAAAAGACAGCAACTTACCTTTTTCCCTCCACAGTAGCCACTTATAGCAACCTCTCTTTTCCTCTTTCCAGCATGACCTCAGCTCCCTCTCCTCCATTTTCTCTCCAGCCTCTACTCAAGCAGGGATGTAGGGTATACAACAACAAAAAAAAAAGAAAAGGAAAAAAAGAAAAAAAGGAAAGACAACACAAAGGAGAATAGAGAATTCGACAGAGAACATAACAAAAAAGAAGGAAAAAATAAGATCGACCAGCCCCTTAGAATACCTTCTTCTCCATGATTTTACAGCCATTAGAACAACTTTCCTCCTCATGTTTTTGCGGCCCATTAACCTCAATTTTACCTTCAGTATTGTTGCAATTTAACCTTCATTCACCATCACAGGCACTATCGACTAACTCTCTCACTCTCAACCATACTTCACAACACCCTCCTCATTCTTGGCCTCCCTCTCTTGGTCCCTTTCCATCTCACTTCTCATCACCAACCAAGAACACCTCCTATCATTCATGTTTAACAGCCGCATACACTCCCTAGCTCACGGTTTTAACACTTCAACGACATATCTTCAAGCTCCCAGTCAATCTCCCTCAAGTTCACTTCTTAGATTCACGGCCTTCTCGCTCATGTTTAGCCTCCCCATTTACATCCATCACCATTTTAGATTCTCTTCTTATTTCTCTCGACTATAACTCACACCCACGGCCCCCACTCCATCACTTCTTCATCACGTTCTTCAGTCCACTGAATTAAATACATCCACCTTCTTTTCCTCTTATCTCTTCTGTGCTCCATAACAACAACCCACCAAACAATCTTTTCATTCATGGTCCTACGCCTGTAAGAACATCACTTAGCCTCGGTTATCACCCCCAAGCCACCATTCGACAATCCTTGAAGTAATCTAAGCAACCGAAAATTTTCGATCAAGGTAAGTAGATTTGTTTATTATTTATTTTCTAGGTTTTTTTTCTTCTATACATTTGAGTTGGCTCATTGACTTTTAGTGTACGTAAGATCGCTTTTTTAAAAGAGTGTTGTTTTTTCTTCTTGAAAAATATTTTCTAATAGTTGAGTCAATCCATTGATTGCATATATGTGCAAAAGAACAAAATTAATTTTCATAAAATTGATTTTTTTATAATGAGTTGACTCACCGATTTTTTGTATGTGACATTCATAGCGATTCTTTGTTTTCCAAAGTAGAAGTGAAAATTCATATTTGCAAATTGCTAATTTGGAAATCCATAATATGTATTTCGAAATATCCATATTCATGGATTTCGATTTTGGAAAATTTATATTTGCACATTGCTAATTTGGGAAGTTTTATATTCATAATTTTCTACTTTGAAAAATTCATATTCATAATTTTTTTTAAATCTATATTCATGATTTCTAATTTGGGAAATCCCTATTTATAACTCTTTATTTTGGAAAATTTGTACTCGCAGATTTTTAATTTCGAAACTTGTCATGTATTTGTGATTTTTTATTTTGGAAAATTTATTTTTATAAATTTGTAATTTAGGAGTTTGTCATATATGTGTAATTTGCTATTTTAGAAAATCATTTTTACAAATTCCTAATTTGGGACTTGTCATATTTGATAATTTCTATTTTGGGAAAGTCATATATAATAAATTTCTAATTTGGACAATTTCACATCTCCAATTTAGAAACTCCATAAATTGTCATTATAGAAATTTTACATTCATAACTTTTCCATTTGAAAAACTTTCATGAATTCCTATTTTAGTTAATTTGGAAAATATTTGTTTATATGGATTTGTGATTGAAATATATTGCCACGTGAACTTTACAACACGAGATGAAATTAAGGCTTTTTCAAATTTTTTTACATTTTTGTGCAAAATTCAATGAATCATGTAAATATTTGGGAGAACTTTAGCCGTATGATTCGTTTAGTACATCCGATATAAATTGATGATGATTGGACCATAATTTGACTTTAGTCTTTGTATGTTGACCTTAGGATAGTTTTAGATTGTAGTAGAGACCGGTTATCTCGATCGGGTGGGTTTGGTGCCTAACACCTTCCGAAACCCGTAATCTAACCACTTACTTATTTCTCTTATTCGTGGACCGGACTAAATTTATTTTGGAGTTATTTTTTATTCCTAGACCTAAACTAGGTGGCCACTCTCTCTAAAAATGTCAAAATTTATCAATTAGACTCCTTTTCACTATTTAGTGAAAATGAGTCAAGGCGATTTCAGTTATCGAACTTCCAAATTTAAAACTAAAATTCAATGGTGAAAATTAAATCTTTTTTAGTATTATTATTTAAATACTTTGTTTTAAAGTTCTTAGAATTGTGTATCATATCATGTTTTGGGGTGCAACAAATTGATGTGGTTAGAATTCATGTTAGGATCCTTATTTTAATTTTCTATTTTATTTAGTTTTCTTGTTATATTAATTTTTTAATTTCATTTAATATTAGTTTAGAGAGTTTCTATTTTAAGTTTATTATGAGTTTAGTATCAGTCTAATTAGGTTTTAAAGTTAAATTAAGAATTGTTATTGTAGCCATATTAACAAGTTAACCCTCTATATATAAAAGCAGTTTTCATTATTGAAGATAAGAAATAATAATAAATTTGTATCTCCCTCTCAATAAATTATTCTTCTCCTTAATCTCTTTTTATTTTTTATTTATTTTATTTATTATTATATCTAAGAACTCTAACATTTGGTATCATAACATCTTTCATGTTCTTCAGTATGATGGTTAAGGAGCTAGAAGTTCAAGTTCAATCTCTCATCCAAAGAGTTGAAGAAATTTATGAGACGTTGAACCAGATTCAAATGAATGAGCTGGCAATTATGTTTAAGTAAATGTAGCAACGATTGGAGCAATTGACACCAATACCACCTAGGTTGCAACCAGAGATACAAGATCATTTAAATCAAGGTGGGGCTATAATTCAAGGCCGCAACATTCATATTGATTTTTCAGTGTTCAACGGAGAAGATTAAACAAGTTGGGTTTTTCGTACGGAACAATATAAAAAACATACCAACATCATGGATGAACAAATGGTGACCTTGGCATCAACTCATCTTATATAAGACGCAATTCCATGGTACTAATGGTTAGAACGCCTTTTAAGCAGATTGAATGGAACACAATTTACTAAGGCATTGTATACACAATTTGGGGACACAATTTACTCAGGCATTGTGTTCATGATTTGACTCACTAGATTAGAATGATCCCAGTGAAGCACTTTCCAAGTTCCGTCAAATAGGAACAATCCGTTAATATCAATTGCAGTTAAAGCTGTTAGCCGATAAACGAGAGGATTACTAGAAGATTTCCTGATTTGTTGCTTTATTTCAGGTTTGCTTAACAGACTACATGTATGAGTTTAGACGTGGAAACCTATTACCCTTATAAGTTTTTAAACTAGTAAAATTTCAAGGTGAAGTTGTAGTTGTTACAACAGAGAGGCGACCTTTATAGTGAATTCCAATTGTCCAATCCTTTTACATACTTCTACTGGACCAAAAAATCTTGAGCCCACAACATCATTCTTGGGCCATTTCTTCATGGGCTTCCTAATATTCAACGTCTTTCCTTTACAAAGCAAGCATATTGATGAGCCAAGGGTCTTTATTTCAATTGTGATGAATAATTCAAATTCGGAATCATTGAAAAAAACACCAACTACTCATTTTAGAGCTTGATATTCCTTTTACTATGTAGACACCCCATTTTTGCGCTTACCTGATTAATCAACTCATCAATCCGATTGTTACGGTTGCCAATGGTGGATGAATATTCCAATGCTTTTTATTTGTTACTAGATATGTTTCAGAAATTCAAATTAAATATTTCAAGTAAGCAAAACTTTAAAAATCACGCTACGCTAGGAAAATATGACCTAAAACATAGAAATCATCATTCTTCAGATAAAAAGAAATTTTACGAGAAAAATCATCAAATTACCAAAATACCCCTAACATCAAAACATCCATAGAGTCTATATTACACTTAAGAAAATCTTTTCGAACACATAAAATAATAAATTAAAATCAAATAAACTATTTCGCCAATTTTTACAAAATTCGACACAATTATGAAAACATCCTGATAAGGTTTACAATCATTTCACGTCGAAAACTCATAAGTGATTAAAAACCAATACTCTTACTAAATTCTTTACTGAAAATTGATTTCAAAACATCTTAAAATATCGAAAAGCAACCTCTCAACCCAAAAGTCCTCTTTGAGGGTAAAACGATAATTTTGCAACTCTAAAAATTTAAATTTTCAAAATTAATAATTAAAATATTAATTAACGTAAAGTGAAATATTAATAAATCAAATTAAAATTTTTAAACAAATAAAACCAATTAGTTAAGCTCATGGGCTAACTTTTAAGTGGTGACCCATTTATTTAAGTGGAGCCCACATGATATTTATAAAAGACCCCTCCATTTGGAGTCTCAAAGAATTAAAATATAATTAGGGGATTTTCCAAAAACTTAAAAATATTTATTGTACATAAGAATTAAAATCTTAATTAAGCAACTTAACATTATTTTGAAGAAACCTAATCAAACACTAACTCTTCCAAAAAGCTCTATAAAAAGGAGCCTTCACAACCTAAATTCCCAGGTCAAGAAAAATCCTAGGAAAAACTCTCCCAAGCCTTCTGAAAACCCTAAATCTGAAGCCCTAGGTCCTTACCTAACACCCAAACCTTATTTTGCTAAAAGAAACACTTAGAAATCCTCAAAAAATACTCAGAAAAGTAAAAAAATAATCAGATCTAGGAGGAGAATACCTCATCTCGGAGATCGAAAGCAAATTTAGTGACGGAGACAAAAATAGAAGACTTACACGAGGAACGCTCTTCGCCAGTTATGAGAAAATCGACCATCGCAATCATCTAGGTAAAAAAAATGTATTATTTTAATTTTAATTTTTAGGTTGTTATTTTTGCAATGTACATTTTTGGGAAAGTAGAGACCGGCGTTCGCCAAACATGATTGGCGCCTAGCACCTTCCAATCCCATAACGTGATCCTTGGACCCATTCTTTTCATAAATTAATACTTTTTATCGATTTTGAGTCATGTTTTGGTTCCTAGACTATAAAACTAGGTGAAGACTCCCAAATACCAAAAAGTGGATCTGCACACACGGATCGAAGGCGTTTTCAGTGACGACTCTATTAGGGATAATTTGATTATCAAACTTGAAAATCTAAAATATTATCGTAATGCAAAATCGACCTATTTTTATTTATTTGTTTTTTTGTTTAATTAATTTTATTATTTTTTAGGGCATTTTAGTATAATCTTTTAGTTAAGTAGTTTTTTTAAAATTATTTTGGATTTTTAATTATTTTGTCAACTCCAATAACAATGAAAAATTCAAAGTGACACATGAAATGAGGATGAAGGGTCACAAGAGAGAGGAGATAAGTGAAAGGAATGAGTTATCTGTTGCTGGCAGCAACATACGTTTAAAAGAAATAGGCGTCAACTTGCCTTCATTGTAAGTTTGCGCATGGATTTGGGCCCATTTCTTTAACCTATTTGGAGTTCTAACTTGCCTACCTGAAATAGTAAAGGATGTCTTCACTTGTTGGTCATCAATTGGATTTTCATTTAGTGGCATGCTGAAGTTGTTATGGAATATTGCACCTTTCGTAATTTGTTGGGGGGGGGTATGAATTGAGAGAAATAGGCATATTTTTTTAGGGGAAACAAAAAGACTGTATAGATACGATTATATCCATCTTAGGTCTTATTTTTTGTTGGTCCAAAGTATATAAGAAGTTTAGGGGGATTTTCTTTAAGGATTTTATGTATAATTAGGATGAGATTCGATGTATTTCACGTGAGTAGTGTCATATTTGTAAGATTTTACTAGGATAGTCACCTCAAGAGGCTTGGTGTTGCTCTTGAATGAAATACTACTTATCAACAAAAAAAAATTCAAATAGGTTTGTTGTGCGTAAAGAAGGGACAGTAAACAAAAGAGAGACGTCTCTCTCCTTCATATCTATCTCTCTCTTTATTTTCTGTCCATGAATCCTAAAAAAAAATAAAAAAAATAAAAAAATTAGAGACCCTACTCCATCATCTTCGTTACTTCTCCAGATTGAAAAAATCATAGATTGAAGAAGTCTGTAAGGTTCACTATCAAGATTTCATCATTGTTGTTGATGATCTTAGATCTCTTCTCTCAGACATCGACTTCCTCAAATCATCTTTCGCGAATTCAAACTCGGTTCTATAGTCTGTCGCTGGTCCACTTCTGACATTGTTTCGTTTGTCGAAGCTCAAAACAATAGTCAAAACGTTGGTTTCGCTCTCAAATCTATTCAGTTCTGTGTTAGATTAATGGAGCTTTGTGTGAAATAAATCGAAAAATCTGAATATGAAAATTGATCTCAAAAATTGCATAAATAAAAAACCCAATAAGATAATCAAAATTTGAAAATTCCCAAAAATCATACCTCCGACCATTGCGTCTCATGCACGTCTTCCCACTGGTCTTTGTCTTATTTTGGCGCTTCCAAACTCGGATTTACTCTTGATCGATGGAGTAAAATGAAGGAGAAATTGAGAGAGTGAGGAGTTTGGGGACCAAACGGATCTTAAATAACCAATTTTTGATTGAGGTTTCCATCAAGCACTCGTTCACGTTTTGGTTAGTTGCCACAATTCAGATCTATAGTGGGTCACGTCTCTAAGCTTTAAGAGACGTGTTGAAGACAATCGTGGACCATCTCTATAGCTCCGAAAATCAGGGTTTTATTCGTGTGTGTGAGAATTGAGGCTAACATTCTCTCATTTGGTTCACAGTACAAATATCTTATCTTAAACCCATTGATAATCTGTATTAAGTAATAAATATATGAATCATGGCGATAAGTCCTCTAATGACGAATATTACCTTCCATGTATTACAATGTATTTATTTCTTAATATTATACTTTATGTGGTAACATTTCTTAATGAATAAACCCTATGTTTATTCTGGTCCTACATAAATGAAGTTTCTCAAAATAAATTAAGGTGCACATAAATATGAGAAAACATCACAATCTTAAGAGTTTCATTAAATAACATTGTAGATACGATGAAAAACTATATAATAGAACCAAGTCTCATATTTACTACATGATCCTTGAATTTCAACGGTGGCATGCCTTTAGTCAAATGATTAGCGATCATCAATTCAGTGCTAACATGCTCAATGACCACTTTCTTTTCTTTAACATGTTCTCTTATGGCTAAATACTTAATGTTGATGTGTTTACTTCGACTTGGACTTTTGTTGTTCTTAGCTATGAAAATAGCAGCTGAATTGTTGCAATACATTCTCAATGGCGTAGAGATATAATCCATGATTCTAAGTCCAGATATGAAACTCTTAAGTCATACACCATGCGAAGAACCTCAAAACAATAGACAAACTTGGCTTCCATAGTAGAAGTGGCAGTCAAGGTCTGCTTGGCACTTCTCCATGACACAGCTCTATCGGTCATCATAAAAATTTATCCTGATGTTGATTTGCGTGAATCAACACAACTAACAAAGTCAAAATCTGAGTAGCTAATCACTTCCAGATTGTCCGTCCGTCTATACATAAGCATGTAGTTTTTAGTTTCTTGAAGGTACCTTATCACTTTCTTTGCAGCTCTCCAGTGGTCTAAACCTGGATTACTCTGATATCGTCCCAATATTCCCACAACAAATACAATGTCAGGTCTTGTGCAGACTAGAACATACAGTAGGCTTCTGACAGTAGAAGCATATGAAATGTTTTTCATTTGTTCTCTCTCAAAATCGTTCTTCGGGCATTGGTTGAAATTGAATTTATCATCATTCACAATGGAAGCAACACTTGGTGAACAATCCTTCGTCCGAAATCTCTCTAAAATCTTATTGATATAGGTTTCCTACGACAGACCCAAGATACCTCGAAATTTGTCTCTATGGATCTTAATGCCAATGACATAAGATGCCTCATCCATATCCTTTAGATCAAAGTTTTTAGAGAGAATTGTTTCACCTCATACAGCAAACCCTTATCATTGGTTGCTAGCAAAATGTTATCCACATATAAAACAAGAAATTTTTTTACCCCTACTGACCTTCTGGTATATACATTGATCCATAATATTTTCTACAAAATCAAATGAAGAAATTACACTATGGAATTTTAAATACCATTGGCGGGATGCTTGTTTTAAACCTTATATGGATTTCTTGAACTTGTAAACCAATTGCTTACCATCACTAGAGGGAAATCCTTCAGGTTATTTAATGTAAACCTTCTCCTCTAGAGTTCCATTAAGAAATGTCATTTTTACATCCATTTGTTGCAACTCTAAGTCAAAATGGGTTCCTAATGCTAAAATAACACGCAAGGAATCTTTCTTAGATACAGGAGAAAAGATCTTCGTGTAATCGATTCCTTCTTTTTGAGTGAATCCCTTAGCAACGAATCTTGTTATATATCTCTCAATGTTGCCTAATAAGTCTTTTTTTATATCTTAAACACCTATTTATAACCAATGGCTTTTGCACTATTAGGCAACTCAACAAGGTTCCAGACTCCGTAACTCTTCATAGAATTCATTTCTTCCTCCATGGCATTGTATCATAATTCTGATTATTTGCAGCTCATGGCTTGTGAAAAAAATTTGAGATCATTTTCGACTCTAATGTTGTAGTCAGATTCTTGTAGATACACAACATAATGACCATGAATTACTGATCTCTTAGTTTTAGTAGATCTTCTTAATGTCGTACCATCATCTTCCTCGGAAGTATGAGGTTCAACTTGTTATTCAAAAGTCACGGGCAATTCTTGAACAACCTGATCTATCGAAATGTTGTTAACAGCTTGTGAAACTTCAATGATTGGTTGTTCAACACCAGTTTGTACTTGAGGGGCGCTGTGAACAATAACCAATATATCACCTGAATTGGAAGGTTAAGACTTTGAATGATCCTTTTCAGAACGTATAGTCCTAATTTGATCGCTCCCACTGATCAAGTCATTTTCAATAAACTTTGCATTTCTTGATTTCACAATTCTAGTACTGTAAGATGGAAAAAAAAATATGTAACCTTTAGACCTTTCAGCATATCCAATGAAATACCCACTAATGATCCTTGGTCCAGCTTCTTTTTTTGTGGATTATAAATTCTTACTTTAGACGGATATCCCCAAATGCGTATATATCGCAAACTCGATTTCCAACCTTTCTATAATTCAAATAGTGTTTTATCAACAACCTTAGTTGGTATTCGGTTTAATATATACACTGCCATCTTAAGTGCTTCAACCCACAAGGAATTAGAAAGATTGGAGTTGCTTAGCATACTCCGCACCATATCCAATTATGCTCGGTTTCTTCTTTCTATTACACCATTCTGGTCCGATGAACCAGGCATGGTGTATTAGGCAACAATCTCATGTTCTTGAAAAACTTTGTGAATGGTCAGGTGCTTGTCCATCATTTGTGTATCTACCATAATATTCTCCACCTCTATCTGATCTTACGATCTTAATTTGCTTGCTGCATTGTTTTTTTACTTCAGCCTTAAAGATTTTAAAGACATCTAATGCTTCGTTCTTGTTATGAAGCATGTAGAGATACATATATCGTAAATAATCATCTATGAAGGAGATGAAGTATTTCTAACCATGTGAGTTTATGTCTATACTACATATGTCAGTGTGTATGATTTCTAATATGACCGAAATTCTATTAGCACCTTTCTTTGACTTGTTGGTTTGCTTTCCCTTTATGCAGTTCATACAAATCTCAAAATTAGTAAAATCCAAAGTACTAAGTACCCCACCAATTACTAATCTTTTAATTTTTTCAATGGAGGTATAACCTAATCTCCGGTGCCATAATGTAAAGGAATCCTCATTAATAACACATCTTTTAGTACCAATTTTAATATGCATAACATTATGATTGTGGCACCCCGCCAAACGCTAACACAAATCCCAAGGCCACCTCGAAGTACTAGGTGGACCCTCAAAATTTCGGCATGGCCTCCTCTGTATATGTTAACGTTCAACAGAACACAACACCTGATAAACAAAATTATAATAAAACTTGTATATAAAGATGTAAATACAGGAATAACAGCGGAAGACTAATTACATCTAACATGTAAATAGATCAGAGTACGGAAGTTTAGCGACATACATGCTTACAAAAGTGTAACCTCACTCTAACATAGTCCTAGCACTCGACCCAAAACACTATGTACACTTCTTAGGATGAACAAACTCCTAAGGGAAGTAACCCTAATGCTCACCGGGAAAATGGACACTGGTCGTCGATCTGACCAACCAGAGGTTCCTTAATTACTGACTCTACGCCTGCCTCGGTAACTGCAAGTGCTGAAACTAAAAAAAAATAGGAAGAAAAGGGTGAGTAACAATGGTTACCCAGTAGGTCCACAAGCAATTCCTACTAATAACCCTCCCTAAACATGATCGAATAAAGCATACTGAACATTTTAACACATGCAAGGTTTTACAGAATAAAATACGATCAACTAGTACATATAGCCAGGGATGAGCAACTAAACAATTTTAAAGTTTCACATGACATCAATCATCCATACTCATTATACATTTTTCATTTTATGCAAATACAGTTGTCGACAACATTGAAATAATAGAAATGTTTTTCAGTTTATAATTCAAAATATAACAATAGATACATAATACAAGTGGTAGAGTATTAGAATTAAAGAGTTGGGATTCACGACTGGATCGCTCCCAGTCGGGACATGATATTCCTCAATAACATTGTAGTTCCTGATTTTGTGGCTGGTTGCTGTTTACCACGCTTGCGGGACCATTTATCCGGCTCAGGCTAGCCGTTTGACGTGACCGTAAGCAATGGGTCTCTTTTCGATGTGTCAGAACGTTCGACTACTATTAGATTGTTAGTGATCACTGACCAATCATCTTCGTCTATGCCTATCAGGCGTGCATGTGATTCCCAAATGACACTTCACTTGTATACGACCACCTTTACAATACACGTTCACTGGTAAAGATAAGAAAAGAATGGACCCGGATTCCAGTTATAACTCCACTCTCATACGCGTCCCATACCACGTATGAGTTTGGTGGTCCCTACCGTACATCCCAGGATAGTGCACCCCTACGGATGATGTGACGCACTAACCCTTCAGGCATTCACAAACCCTTTAACAACTTACAAAATAGTTACGTATATATATAGTTTTTCATTTAAAACAAAAGAGAAATTAACAGAACAGGGTTGAGAATGGATATCCAGTTCTTACCATGCAATTGTGGCCACCCGGCCTAAAAATAAATAACAGTACTCAGCGCACGCGTTAACATAATCAGAAATAAACATGCAACCCTTTCATTAATAACCTGGATATCCTTTCACCAATCTACATACAACATACAATGTAAAATGCAGACATCACCCCTCGGGTGTGATTCTGACATTTTACTGTTCATTCCCTTTTTTCATTCTCTCGACATTCTTACTTTTCATCCTTTTAAATCAACCATCCATTTCTAATCTTTTAAAGTCATTCTTTTGGTCTTTCCATTGAAAATCATCAAAGTTTATTAAAAAACAAAGTCCCGGAGATGCACGAGACCAAAGTTGTTAAAAATAAGGAAAGTTGGTGAAAATTTGGCTAAGTGTCGGAAACTCAATTTTTCAAAGTTCTCTAAATTGAAAATGGATTTTTCGAAATGAAAGTTTCGATCACGAGATTCGACACCATATAGTTTTTATAATCTAATTCAAAGTTATGCGAAAGTTATTATATTTTGAAAACTTGCCGAAAACGTTGAAAACTACGTTTTGTTCTTGAAACCAAAATTTGGATTTTGATTCTTTGAGATTCGGATTTCGAAACCATTCCCATTGTTCCGAAATGAGGGGTAAAACCTTAATTTCATTAAAGAATTTAAATGGAAAGTAAAAATTAAAGAGGACATTTACTTAAATGTTTTTAATGAAATGAAGGGTGAGAAATAGTGTATAAGCTGTGAGGAGGTCAAGCCAAGAGTCAGAACACAGTTCTGAAGAGAACTGTTTCAGTCGGTAGTTGTCGGTGGCAGAACCATTGTTCTGTCGGTGGAACCGACAAAATACTCATCGACAGGTATCAGTGGGACCGACGGTATCTGTCGACATAACAAAATTTTCGGTGGCTTCTTGGTTTCATCGGTGGCAGAAGCCTCATTCTGTCGGTGGGACTGACAGAATGCCTTCGGCAGGTGCCGGTGGCACCGACCCTTCCTGTCTACAGCCTGAACCTCACTCGCGATTTTTGGGTTTTTCGATCCCTTCTTTGGATCTTTGTTCCGTTCTTCGAACCCTTCAACTCACCCACGAATTCCACATTTAAATCATAGATAAAACACATAAAATCCTTATTTCTAGCATGATTTTCAATTTAAAACAAAGATTTCTACAATTTAAAACAAATAATAAGTTTTGTTGAAATAACCTAGATGCAAATTTCAAAATCTAAAGTTACCAATAGGAATTGAAAGTCCCCTACTTGTTTATGAACGTCGAAAGGGATGAACTAGCACAATAATCAAGATTTGTCGTAGAAGAGTCGATGTTGGGCTGACTTGGATGTAAAATGAGTGAGGATTTGCAAAGTTTCCGACAACGACGTTCTCTTTTTCCTCTATGATGAAAGATAGACCTAACTCTTAATTCGATGAAGCCCTCGGATGGAATGTATTGAGGTTCGCTCGAGCTACCCGGCTGGTTTTGATAGAGGATGGGGAAAACGAACAAGGATAGATAACCAAGGATGGTGAAATTGTACCTCTCGTCGTGGCCGACAACTTTGCCTTCTTCGTCGAAGTTCAACTTGGCCTCGATCGCGCTAGAACTTGATGGACATGGGTTGAAACCCTTGGGTTGAAGAGTGGCTGTCGTTCGGGTTTCTTAGAGAAGAAGATAAATGAATGAAATAAAAGAAATCAGATTTCTTTTATAACAAAGCTAAGGGCATACTTGTAATTTTTCATCATTTCTAGTTTCGATCGTAACTTAACTATTTGGACTCGAAAATTGACAAGTGAATATACCATTTCAAATAATTTTTCGTTGCGGACCTAACGGTGTCATCAAATCTTTTCGATTCTCGCTCTAACGAAATTCCACTATTTTGGGATGCACTTAACGCGAAATTCGAGGATTTCATAACTTTTTCATCTGAACTCAAATTCGAACTTGCTTACAGGCTAATGTATATATTCCGATCCTTTTGAATCTAATGGTGAAGTCGATTTTTCCTTGAAATTAATCATAGCAATATTCGAGTATTTTACTCTAATCTCTCCTTTGATATTTTCCTCCAAATCTCACCATTTAATTTTCTCAAGATATGAGTTGAAAATCCGGGGTGTTACAATGATTGTCTTTATTTTGTAAATTAATGCAGTAAAGACCATAAGATAAAATACAATTCCTAATATTATCAAATTTATAAGATAAACTAAATGATGTTTCTGAAAAATGAAAGGAATATCCAAAATGTACAAGTCTTGAAACTGAAATCAAATTTCTAGAAAAACTTGAAACATAAAAGGTCTTTTCTAACTTTAAAACAAAAGCATTACTTGAAGTTAAACAACATATCCCTACAGCCTCCACATGTGAGTCCATCTTGTTTTTGAATAAGATGCTTTGCTCACTTCCCACTAGTTTCCTTAGATTTTGCAAACCCTGCAAGAAATTCAAAATGTGGATTGTTGATCTAGAATTAATCTACCATGTGTTAATATTTACATAAACGAGATTGAATTACTTTTATACTCAAGTCATTTATTTAATTTGACGCATTCCTTCTTCACGTGTCTCGTCTTCTTACAAAAGAAACACTTAGAATTTTTCTTGATATCAACTTTGGGAGGTATTTTATCTTTTCCTTTCTAATTAGACCGAGATTTGCCCTTTCCTCGCATAGTCAGTATTGCATTCTCACCCAATTCCATTATTAGTCTCTATTCCTCTTGAACACACATGGTCATGAGTTCATTAATTGATCATTTGTCTATATGTGTGTTGTAAGATATTTTGAAGGGCTCGTATTGATGCGAAAGGGTATTCAAAATGTAGTATACCAAAAAGGACTCTGATATTCCAACCTCAAGATTCTTCAATTGAGTTACAATATCTCTCATATGCATGATGTGCTCGCACACACCTTTAATACTAGTGAGCCCTAGGGATGAGAACTTTATGATTAAGGTACTTACGAGTGCCTTGTCTAAAGTGACGAACTGATCATCAATGACTTTCAACAAGTCTCGGACATTATCATGCTAATATACAGAACTACGAATACCAACATAGATTTTTTTTTTAATGAACATTACGCTAAGGCGATTAGATCGCTCCAATTTTTCATCAAGCGTAATGTCTACTATAGAGTTGGTATCAAAAATTACAGGTGGTACGTCTTTTCTAATAATATAGTCAATGTCCATCCACCCTAAGTTAATGATAATTCTATCTTTCCATACTTTATAGTTATCACTTTTTAATTCGGGAATATCACATCGAATATCAAAAAAATTCGTAGTTTGTGAAGTTGCATAAATTAAAATTACATGTTTATGTTAAAATTGAAGCATAAATAAAATTTCATATTTTATCAATGTAAATCATACTTAAAAATTGAATCTAATGACAAAATTTTTTTCCTATAGATTAAATTTTTAATTCAAAAGATTCAATCATTCTTTATGATAGAATTTATCAAATTATTTACTTTATTCATAATTATAAAGGGTATATAATTATAATTTGATATATATATATATATATTATCTTAGATTAAACTTTATGATAAAACTACCAAATTATTAATTCATAATTTTTGTGGGTAAGTTATGAATAATTTGATATTTTATTCTAATTAATTAGATAAATATAATAAAAAATTTTGTGTGATACAATTTATCATATTAATTATAATTAATGTCTAAATAATCTTTATGTGATCCTAATTAATTATAGTTTTATTTAATTAAAGATGCTATGACTATTCTTCAATTAACTAAAATTATATGGATCACTTAGACATTATTATTTTATGTTTAAAATATTATTTTGCATAAAAATAACTGAAACTAACATGTTATTATTATGCATAATCATTCCTATAATTTTAAGCATAAATATTGCATAATTTAGAAATAATATATTATGCATATCACTTTAATTTCATACTTTCAAACCATATATACTTATCCAAAATTTTTAATAATTAATTTAAGCATAATAATTAATTTATGCAAATATATAAATATGAGTATAATTAATTTAGGTTTTGCATAATTTTAATTAAAATTTTATTATTATTATAATAAATTGCATATAATTAAACAAACTGGATATTATATGCACGAATAAATAAATAAATAAAAATAAAAGTAGGCATGTTACTAAATAAATGCCTAAATTTTTAGAATTTATTTGTTCTTATTTTATTTATATAGATTAGCCGTCTTCAACCTTCAACTGGGTCCTTTCAACCCGATTTCAACACAACCCAACAGTCAAAAATACAATTCGAAAAATACCAAAAAGATTGTTTAAAAAATACATAAAAAATTAGAAATCTAATTTCTTAATGATTTCTAACTCCAATATTCATTAAACTCAAATTTTAAAATAAAATTTCATCCAAAAATAGAAAATCTCATATCTTCGAACGCATAAACAATATGAAGGCAGAGGTTAATCATAATGCTCTGATACAAAATGTGAAATAAATCTAAAAATCTGAATATGAAAAATTGATTCTCAAAAATTGAAGAAATAAAAAACCCAATATGAGAATTGAAATCTGAAAATGCCCAAAAATCATACCTCCGGCCATTGAGTCTCATGCACGTCTTCCCACTGGTCTTTGTCTCATTTTGGCACTTCCAAACTTAGATTCACTCTTAATCGATGGTGTAAAATGAAGGAGAGATTGAGAGAGTGACGAGTTTGGGGACCAAACGGATCTTAAATAACCAATTTTTGATCGAGGCTTCCATCAACTCGTTCACGTTTTGGTTAGTTGCCACAATTCAGATCTATAGTGGGTCACGTATCTAAGTTTTAAGAGACGTGTTTAAGACAATCGTAGACCATCTCTATAGCTCCGAAAATCAGGATTTTATTCGTGCGCGCGAGAATCGGGGCTAACACTTTGTTCTAGAGCGAATTTTCATCTTGTTGGTAGTAATTTCTGTATGGCTTTGAAATGTGTTGATGTGATCGATCGATCGAGAGAGACATTTTAAAGTCTTTCGTATTGAAAATAAAGCGCTAGTCATTAGTTTCATCTCACTTTTTTTTGGCTTCCCAATTTAGCTAATCTAACATCGATTGGTGTTTGTCAAACAAATTCACATGCAGAGAAAAAAGAGAGCGAGAGAAGAAAAAATGCATCTTTTCTTCTTCTCCCATTCTTTCTTAGTTGTTTAGAAGGTTCTGTAGATTGGGTTTTTCATTTTTTTTTCTTTTAGTTATTTTTGTTTTTGTTTTTTAACAAATCAAACGCAGAAAGAAAGAAAGAGAGAGAGAGAGAGAGAGAGAGAGAGAGATAGGAGAATTGATTAATGGTGGAAGTCTCCCATTTTTTTTTTTAAATTCTCTATTTGTTTTTTGCTGTTGTACACTTGCAGTGAGGATTGTGTGGTGTGTATACTACATGCAACAAGCTAATCAAGTTTCTTAGGAGAAAAAAAAGTGTGTGTGTCCGTCCTTTGGCAGCAAGAAAAAAGTGTGACATAAAAAAAAGGGTGTGTGCTATTAGCAACAGCAACAATGAAAAAATTGGGTTGGAACTCACTTTATGAGCCATGCTATCCTGACTTACTTAGTAAGACATTAAATCTTACTAAGTGTCATTGGATCCACTTGGATTATCAAATTAAGAATCCAACACCATTGTTTTATGTATTTCATGGAAACTCTCTATTTAAAAAAAAAAAATTAGAAACAAAAAAATATTTTGATTTTGATCACAAGTATAAGAAATGGATGGTTAAAATCTCCCAAATTTAAAATTGAAATTCAACGGTGAAAATTAACTTTTATATTTCTAAAATCTCAAAATTTTGACTGCTATAATCTTGTGCCATCAGATTGCATGGATCTCACTTTTGACTGCACTAATTTTTGACATCCATAAGGTAGGGCTAGTTTTACTAGCTTAGTAAGATTTCGCTCTTACTAACGGTCATTGAGCCCATCACGTGGCACTCAAGCATATGATCTAAGATCACTTAAATGAATTTTAAAAAAAATTCAATAAATATTTCATTGTAGATTTGGGATTTTGATGGAAATTCAGTAGCCATTCATTTTCAAAATCGTGGATCTAAGTTTTTAAAAAAATAATTTTTGAATTTCACTTCAAATATAGAAAGTTGTGGCACTGAATTTTCAATGTGGTAACCACGTGGGCCCACCAACCCTTAGTAAGATTTGAAGTCTTACTAAATTGGTCATGATAGCTCAAGCTCTCATTCACTTGTTTGATGATTAATTGATTGTTGTATTGAATGATAGTGGTTTGATCTGGCTTTTGGGTCCATTTTCTAAAAAATGGCACACCCGCAGTGCTTGGCCTAATCTCCTCGTGAAAAGTGAGGTCATTCATGAAAACCACAACTCCAGCTACGTATCTTTATGGTATATAAAACTGGGGCATCTATACCATTCGATTAGGTAACCTTGAAAGGTATATCGGTGCACCCATGCTGGAGCTACCTGAGCTTTTGTTCTATTGTAAGCCGCAAAGTCACATGTCCCGACTGCCAACATAGTACATGGTCGATCCCTTTGTGGGATGATAACCATTTATAAAAACTACAACCCTATACTCATATCTATACGGTATATCAAACCAAGTCACCATGTACTGTCTGATTGAGTACACTCGAGAGGTATATAGGTGCAATTGGGCAATGATGACCAGATAAATTGCATTGCACATAGTAAATCTAGAGTCTAGGAACCTCCCTATAAGTCACAACTCGAACTTATTGTGGGTGTTCCTGGGTTGTCTTTTTGGAAATATCGAGATTAGGAAGTTACGATTTTGTTTTCAAGATAATCAAACTTTTGTTTAATTTAACACAAGGTTATCATATAACTGGGTGCACAAACCCAATAAATTATCTATTTTAAAATGTGATAATGATTCATGATGACCAAGTCCATCTCGATCCAACAATCAGATAGGTCGGACCATTCAAATCAAAATGGTATTCAAACATTTTTCTAATTCGGGTCCCAACCCATTTCAAAAGAAGAAAAATACTTTTCCAAAGAAAAAGAAAAAGAAAAAGAAAAAATGATTTTGATAAGAGATCTATTTTTTGCATGGACCTTGAAAAATTATTGGAATATATTTTTCTAAAGAAAAAATAACTTGTAAAAACTAGTTTAAATCAGATTTGTTGAAAGTTGTTATTTAATGAAAATATTATTTGTCAATAATTTTTAATAGTTCAATAAAATTTTTTTTTTTTTGAACAATCATTACATGAATGAATTGTTTAATGGATTGGTGCATATAATTCAATAAAATATTAAGATTCATTAAAATGTTATCTAGGGGATAACACTAGAATTGATTAAATTTACTTTCGATGGGGTTATCATTGCACCTAAGTTCAATTGTTCACCGTTTTGCTAAGGTCACTAGTTTGATCAGTTAGAACGAATGTCACCAAGTGAATCATCAGAAAGAACCTCAAAATTTCTTAAAATTACATAGTTGTTCCCTAAAGATCACAATGCCTCAGTCTTACCGGTTGTAAGTAATGTCTCGAGTTCGCAGTCCGTAATCAAGTTAGTTGTAGGTACTTGTCTTGAGTTTACATGAGTCAATTGGGTTAGTTCAAGTTCAATTTTTTTTATCAATTCAGTAAGGTCATGTTTTCTTTAGATCAAGTCAATCCCTTTTTTTTTGTGAATCGAGTTAGTTTGCAAGTCTACAATGACGTTTGTCGCCCCATCTGAATAAAAGAAAATTTTGAATACCTCGAGTACATTAACGAATCAACTAATAATCTGGTTTCTAGGATAAATTTCTCTCCTGAACAAAAAGATAAAAGGTTGAGCTCAAGTTTTTATCAAGAAAGCAAAGGTCGTTGACCTTGGAACAATAAATAGTTCCCAAGAAATTCCAATTGGAACCATCATATCCCCTAAAGAAACATGAGGAGATAATGGATTTACTTAGAAATTTTAAAAGACTTGTTCATGTCATCCTATGAAGATATGTTAGGTATAAACTTGGGTGTTGTCTAACACGGAATAAATACTCGTCCAACAAAACAAAAATATTGATAAGATCAAAGATGTTACAAAATGTATTAATGTTGTCCTCCCTGCATCTCGAATTGCAAAGTTCATCAAAACAAATATCATAAGTCGATACAGGGTACCTTTATAATTGATTTCTGATAACGGGCCACACCTCAAAGCCGAGGTTATTACTCTATGTTCAAGGTTCAAGATTCGGCATCACAAATCATGTCCCTGTCGTCTTTAGACTAATGAAGCAGTTGAAGCGGAATTGATCTTTGATAATGGGTCACACATCAAAGTTGAGGTTATCACCTTACGTTTAAAGTTCAAGATCCGGCATCACAAATTATCTCCCTACCATTCTTTGGCTAACAGAGAGATTGAAGCAGCTAATAAGAGTCTCAAAATAATTATAATGAAAATGTGACAATCGCACTAGGATTGGTCAGAGAAGTTACCATTCGCATTATGGGCATATTGCATTTCAATATGATCTTCCATAGGAGCCACTCCCTACTCTCTAGTATATGGTATGAAAGCAGTCTTGCTAGTTGAAATGAAAATCTTGTCTCTCAAGGTCTTGTTGGAAAGTTAGTTGTCAGAGAAAGATTAAGTTTGTCAGCAATATGAAGAACTAGACTTCATCGAAGAAAAACGACCTGGAAGTTCTGCACCACGTGTAAATTTATCAGGGAAGAGTTACTCGTACGTTTGACAAAAAAAGTCAAAGTTTGCCACTTACATGTCAAGGATTTAACCATCAGACTTCAAATGAAATTGAGCACCCTTTATCAACTATATGAAGAAATCTGAACTCAATTAGAAAGATTCATTCATTAAGGAAATACTGTTAGACTTCAAGATCATGATAGAATTGAACTATCAGAATCAACAAACCTTGACCAGATCAAGCGGTACTACATTTAAGGAAGTCATATTCGGCCGAATTAATTTTCTTGTTACTCAATTCAACATTTTTTTTCTAAGACTTTTGCAGCCTTTTTAAAAAAATATAAATAAAAAAGAAATGCCTTTTTCTTTCTCAGCCCAATCACCTAACTCAGGGGAAGGAATGATTCGAAGTACGTTTTTTATCTGATCCCAAAATTCTGGGATATGTAGGTAACCTGAGAAGTTTCTTTAGGCCCGACCATGTTAAAATAATATATATATATATATTTCCCCACAAAAAAAAATCCAAAAAGAGATATTGTCAAAATATGGAAGAAAATTCGAAAAAAATATATTCCCCAACAAAGAAAAAAAATTCAAAAAGAGATATTGTCAAAATGGGGAAGAAAATTTAAAGAAAAAGAAAAAATTTAAAAGAAATGCCACATAAGGGGCATTCTTTTGAGCTTCAAACTTCCTTTCTTTTTATGCCCAGTCTTAAGTTTACCCAGTTTGTTTCAACCCTCTATCAAAGATGAGCATCTGTAGACATCCCATTTTCACACTCGCCTAATTAATCAACTTGTTAATTCGATTGTGACGGTTCCTAATGATGGATGAATATTCCAATATTTTTTATTTGTCAAATGAGATATTTTAGGCAAACAAAACTTTAGAAACCACGTTATGCTAGGAAAATATGACAAAACATAAAAATTATCATTTTTTAGACAAAAATAAACTTTACAAGAAAAATCATTAAAAAATGATCAAATTATCAAAATACCCTGAATATCAAAACATCCCTAGCGCCTACATTACACTTAGAAAAATCATTTCGAATATAAAAAATAACAAATTAAAATCAAATAAACTATTTAACCAATTTTTACAAAATTATAAAAACGCCCTCATAAGATCCACAATTATTTAATGTTGAAAACTCATAAGTGACAAAAATCAATACTTTTACTAAATTCTTTACGAAAAATTGATTTCAAAACATCCTACAACATCAAAAAACAACTTCTCAACCCAAAAATCTTCTTTGAGAGCAAAACGATAATTTTTTTATCTTAAAATTTTAAATTTTCAAAATTAATAATTAAAACATTAATTAAGGTAAAGTGAAATATTTATAAATCAAATTAAAAATTTTAAATAAATAAAATCAATTAATTAAGCCCACGGGCCAACTTTTTAAGTGGTGGCCCATATGATATTTATAGAAAACCCCTCCATCTAGGGTCCCAAAGAATTAAAATATAATTAGGGGGTTCTCCAAAAACTTAAAAATATTTATTGTACGTAAGAATTAAAATCCTAATTAAATAACTTAACTTTATTTTAAAGAAACCTAATCAAACACTAACTCTTCAAAAAAACTCCATAAAAAGGAACCTTCACAACCTAAATTCGCAGGTCAAGAAAATCCTAAGAAAGAGAGGCTAAAAACTCCCCAAGCCTTCCCAAAACCTTAAATTTGAATATCTAAGTCCCTACCTAACATCTAAATCCCATTTTTGTACTCAAAAAACACTTAGAAATTCTCAAAAAAATAAAAAAATTCTCAACCTAGAAAAACTAAAAAATAATTAGATCTACTAAAAAAATACTTCATTTCAAAGATCGAAAGTGAATCAAGTGACGGAGACAAAAGCAGGAAAACTCACACGAGGAACATTTTCCGTCAGTTTTGAGGGTATCAACCATCGCAATCATCTAGGTAAAGAAAATGTATTATTTTAATTTTAATTTTTAGGTCGTTATTTTTGTAATGTAAATTTTTGAGAAAGTAAAAACTAACGTTCACCGAGCGGGATTGGTGCTTAACACCTTCCAATCCCGTAACGTGATTATTGGTCCCATTCTTTTTGTAAATCAGTACTTTTATCGATTTTGAGTCATGTTTCAGTTCTTAGACCGTAAAACTAGGTGACGACTCCTAAACACCAAAAAACATATTTGTACACGCGGATCGAGGGTGCTTTCATACTAAGAATCATGCATACACATTTAATGATGATATTATTATCAAAGTTTTTTCGACTTGAGGACAAGTCATTCTGAGGGAGGGGGTGTGTGAGGATCCTTATTTTAGTTTCCTATTCTATTTAATTTCCAATTTATATTAGTTTTCTAATTTCATTTACTATTATTTTAGAGAGTTTCTATTTTAAATTTATTTGGAGTTTAGTATGAGTCTAATTAGGTTTTTAGAGTTAAACTAGGAATTGCTATTATAGCCAAATTGGCAAATTAACCCTCTATATATAGGAGAGCCATTTTTATTATTAAAGATAAATAATAATAATAAATTTGTGTCTCCCTCTTCTCAATAAATTCTTTTTTTTTTCTTAATCTCTCTTTTACTTCTTAATCTTCTTTTTTGTTTTTATCGAAGAACCTTAACAATCCACTCCAAGGTATTTTAAATAAGATCATAAATTTGAAATATATGACCTGGATCCCACTCCAGGTTGCTCAATAACGAACTTGATAAAATGAGGTTTGGTGGGTAACAAATTTCATAAAGCAAGGTTCTCTTAGAATTGTTAGAACTCCAAGGGAGTTTTTGTAATAAAAGTGATAGTTAGGTCTGCAATAAAAGTGCCATAGGTAGATCTGCCGTGTAAATCTCTCCTCCTTTTATGTGCTCATTCATAGTATTACAAAATTACCCCTTAGCCTCAACCTTCATCATACGAAGTTACTTGGTGTAACTTTTTTCAATTCCCTTGTACCATTCTTTGTCTAACCCAGCCACTTTGTAAGACTTAGCCCATTAAACCCATATACCCAACTAATAACCTAATTCACTAGGCCCAAGTTTATCGGTCCCTTAGACACCAGCCCAACAACATAAAATCAGCCCACTATTTGTTCTAGCCCATTCTAAAACAGCCTACATATAGGCCCAAGTCCAGCACATAATCCTTGTAAGTATTTAACTCCATCCATAGGCAACCATAAGCCCATTAATCCCTAAGACATTCACCCAAACCACCTTGAACCAACTCACAAATAGTTGCATTCTTTTTTATCCATTAATTACTACCCAAAAACCAGTCCACCTATTTGTCCCGACCCAAGAGCCCATTGGCCTTGAAGTTCACCAACCCCCATATGTGGAGAGAGACCACGATTTGATGAAGATCATGGAGTCAAATGTAGTGTGCACTGTGATATTGAAGTTAATGGGTGATGATTTGAAATAAATGGGCCACCTAATCGAAGAAATGATTCACATAAATCAAACCATTATATTCAAATGCAATTGAAGATGACCGCATCATCTTCAACTCGATTACAAAGGTTCCCAATGATGGATGTTTATTCCAATGCTTCATTTTGTTACCAGATATGTTTCAGAAATCCGGATGAGGTATCTCGAACTGACAAAATTTAGAAACCACGCTACGCTAGGTAAATACGACCCCAATGATATTTCATTTGTGGAGAGAGAGGTGCAACAGGATATTTCATAACAAATTTAATAGCCACAACTCTATTGTCTCTATAATCCAAGAAGAAATTCGATTAAAGTTTGAAGATTCCTTGAAAGAGATTGAGGATACAGACTACAATAGGCACTTCCTTCAAGCTTGGGAATTTAATGTGACCTTCTCTCAGCCGAGGAGAGTTTATTGCTCATGGCTAAAATCAGACATTGGCACGTGGGCACTCAACACTGATGGCTCATACTCAGAATCTCGAGGTGGTCTTGGAGCTATCATTCGAGACCATGAAGGTACGATAATTGCTGTTATTGCTCGCCGAGTGAACCCAGTCTCAATCATTTATCACGAATTACAAGCTATCCTTGAAGGGCTCAAGTTGTGTATCGCAAAAGGTTGCCTCAACATTCGGGTTCAAGCAGACTCATTAATGGCTGTCAATATTCTTAACAACCGATGGAGTATTCCATGGAGTGTTATACACTTAGTCATTTCCATTAGAAGGCTCCTTCCTAGTTTCCACAGGTACACCTTCTTCCATGTTTTCAGGGAAGCTAACCAAGCAGCGGATTATCTTGCTTCCTCCAAAGACTCTATGGATTGTTCTGAAATAGATAGTGGAGTTCTCCCTTGTAACCTCGGTTCTATCATTGATAAGGATCGTAGGGGTTTTCCTTTCTTAAGGCTGTAGCTGGTCTGGGTCTGCCTTAACCCTGTTGACCTTTCAAAAAAAAAAAAAAAAAGAAGATGACCGCATCATGGAGGAATCTAAATCAAATATTAAAGGATTGGTCTCCAATCATTTATTATAATTATCGTCCTAGGAACAAAAAATAGATGTCAACATCATCAAATCAAACATATTGAAGACAAAAAGCAAGAAGAATTTTATAGGAACAAAGGCAACATTGATGTAGTTAATATTTTGGAAGAAGTAGATTTTGTATTCCCTTGTTAATTTTAAGGTATATCTCATCAAGCCAATTATTTTTCAGAAGTTCCAAGGTATGAATGTCCAAGATGCTGTTTGTAAGGACATCATCATTCACTTCAAGACTCGTGGTAAGATAAAGACGCACGTAGCCTACAAGACTTGTGGTAAGATGGATGAAATTGCTTCCTATGCAATTTGGGATCTAGGAGGTTTCAAGAGGGGTGGAATGTTATGTACCTAGATATTGGTATTAGGGAGTATGATAATATAATAAGTCATGTTTTATTGTAGTATTGCTTGTTGAGATTAGGGTTAAGATTATCTTTAGGATTGGATAAAGTTTACTTTAAATTTGATTTTAATTAGGATTAGGTTTTGTCTATAAATATCTCGTGTATTTGGTTTTACGTATCAAAGAGAAATTAATTAAAATCCTTTTTGATTTAGGAAATTGACTATCTTGAATCGGTCAAGAGGTCCGCTTTGCCTCAAATCATATTAATCTCCTAATTTCTACACTTTTTATTCTTATTTTGATATTTGATTGTTACCCTACAATCTATGGTCATATCATATAGCTTTTATATTAAATTGTTTTGCCCTTAAGGTGTGTTGATTGCACAGGAAACTTGGAAAAATAGTTTTTCTTGGAAAATTTCAATTGTAGTGTTGGAGTGCAAAACAAATAGAAAAAGGGGAAAATCATATGCCACAACATATTGAATTTGGATATTATAAATACCCTCATTTTTGTTTAAACTTGATAGAAGCAAAAGGTCATTTTGGTATATATAAAAAACTCCCTATAAAATTGCATCAACTACCCTGTAATCAAGGTGATTAGTTTTCAAAACTACAAGGATATTTTTTTAATTATATAATATTTAAAAGGATAATGCTGAAGTAACACTAAAATATACATTGATTGTACATTTTGATGTGCTGGTGCACACATAACCATAAATGCTTTTCATCGAGATACAAGTGAAAAGTATCTATGGTTATGTGTGCACCACCACATGAGAATGTCTGAATTGTACATTGCAATGTTACTCCAACATGCCTCTTTTTAAAAACCCTTTAATCATATTATAAATTAAGAATAAACCTTTTATATGTATTCGTATGGTCATACCATCTATTAATTTAATTAGAAAAAAAGAGAGCCACTTTTCTTACAAATCTTACTAAGGGTTGTTGAGCTCAAATAGATTAGCGAACTGGCAAAATCCAACACAGCTCTCTAGATTTTATGGAAAAATTTAAATCCAATATTTTTTTTCTTCAGAAAAATAATTTTTTTACTTTTATTTTTAGACTTGATCCAAAATTTTGAAAATGGAAGCTCCGAAATTTAAAATTAAAACTTAATGGTAAAAAATAACCTTTTTTTTTTTTTTTTTTTTTTTCAGGTTCATAGAATTTTGTCCTCACACCCTAGCATTGGATCATGTTTTTGGATCTCAAATTCTTACCAAGTTTGTAAGGCTAGACTAATTAAAAAGCTAAAAAAAAAAATCTAAAAAAAAGAATTTATAGGACCCAATTTAAATGAAAGAGCATAAAAAGATTTTTCAACGTGATTTTTCATGATTTGCTCAAATAGTGTAAAAGGATTTGCAAGTAAATATTTTCCCTGCAATCAAACACACATTTACCTCCGAAAGTCTATTGTTGGAATATTCCAAGTTTACAAATAGTATCTCTAAGGTCAATGGGTAATTGATAGAATCAAGGTTTATAAATAGCAATTTCCAAAGGTAATGGGTTCCTTATGGAATGTTCTACTGCTGGTTGGCATTTTCCTTTTTCTTGATATCCTCTCATGGTATTTTCTATTGTAATTCATCCTATCTTATTGTAATTGATTCTTCTAGGATCTTCCATTTGCTCTATTTATATGAGTGAATTGGGAGAAACACAACATAATAAAAAACTCATCATCCTTCTTGTGGACATAGATCACAGTGACCGAACCACGTTAAACTCTTGTTCTCTTTTATATGTTCTTTTCATTTGCTCATCACTATTCGATCCATGCAAATGTTGAAATTAGTTATGAAAGTATGTTTGACTCAAGCAAAAGTTGCATTTCACCCCAAAAGTCTGTTGAAATTAAAATGCAAACTACATTTGTTAAATATATAAAAAAAAAAGATTTCGTCGGAGAAAGTCTGAATAAAACCATTAATTTATCTAAAAATTCTTAAACGCTTCATGACATTGAAATCATTTTATCTTTAAAAAATTTTAAACTATTTTTGCATATAAGGTTGGTGTCTAGCTGAACTAATTTCCCTTTCAGACAATGTATTTTCTGTATTGTATGGATATAATCAAGAAAATAGAAAAACCATATAGATCAATTTTGAATTTTTAACTCTGCATGCGCACAAGATCTTTTAAAAATCACACTAACAAACAATCATCACTGTCGATTACACTCAATGATTGATCATCCTTATCAGAGTTCTTTCTTTATTACTCTTTACTTTATATATTGGAGGATGAAAGAATGTTTCATAAATTAAATTCAAACACAATTTAATGAATTTGGAACCATAGTTGCACTTAATTACACCACAACAATTTCTTTATATCTGAAATAACACATGGGAAGAATGACTGACAAAGTGCTCTCTCGTCCCTTTAATTTGTCAAAAAAGACGATTTGGATTCAAAGAATGTTGAGAAACCAGAGATGTTAAGCTTGTAGGTTTCAATCTTCGCTAACCAACTCCTAATGTGTCAACCATTTACAACCAATTCCATCACCAAGTCATTCCAAGTGTCAATTGGCCCGGGTAAGCACCAATGCAAGCAATCATTCTGCACTTTAGCATTCTTATCCTTCACAAATGGGTGAAACTGCCTATAAGGGCCTGGATGCCCATCAGGCCTAAACAATGACAAGCTACTCGTGTCCAAAAGTTTCAGATTCAAACCCATTATTGATCCTAAACCTACCGCTTTCTCGAATTCGTCTAACTCAATATTACGGAACATTGAATCGACATTATTCAAACTAATTTCACCTTCTTTAAATGGTACTGTTCTTCTACAAGTCCCTCCGCTGAACCATTCTCCGTTCTCAAAGTGATCTGGCGTGGCAGTTCTAAATAAAACCATGGCCTTGTGACCTGACGAGGTGATGTAGTTAAGAACCAAATGAAGGGCTTTACGATAAGCCCAGTCGAACCCAAGTTCTGTCAAGTTTTTTCCAGGACAGTAATGGCATCCCAAGATTGTGTTGTTTTCATAGTAAATTGCAGTCTTAAGAAACCATTTTCCACCTGAAATTATCATGTAATCGAAGCTCTTATATTGGTCTGTCCATGTCTCATCGAGCTTGTCAAGATGTAACTGAATATCAGATGACGAGACTCCATTTCTGTCCTCGAAAATGGCAGCTTTTATGAGGAATGGAGACCATATCACTGAGAGGGTGAAGTTGGAGGAAGGGAAGTGCCATCTTTTGGATCTGTATTCCTCATCGTGGTAAACCTCAACTGCTTTTTCCACCTGAGATGTTAAATAGTTCTATTTGATTAACACATTGTTTTTTGAACAAGGTTTATGATTTAGAAGAAATAAGATAACATTAATTTACAGTATGATGCATTGCTGCCTAACATTAAGCAAGCATGATGACTGCTGCCAATTAATAGAGTGATTACTACTAATGGTACTACAACTACTTGATGGTCATCAGCATCAGCATCATCATCATCCAAGACTTGTCCAAAAATTTGGGATAGAAAATACTTGATGGTTCTCACCTCAAAATACGACCGGGACCCGACAACAAAGATGGACCCAACCCGACTCCACCACCCGAGATGGGAGAGGATGACCGAGTCGACAGTAGGGATCCCTCCCAGCTTTGTAAATGGGATGACATATACAGTAACATGGGTGATAGTGCATGCTCAGAGAACACCGATGCACATAGAGGCATGATTCCTGGTAAAGGAAGGATCCACCTGAGAACTCCTTTAATAAAGAGAAAATGCAGAAGGAAACTGACATATCCTCTTGTATCACGGGATGCCAATGATTAATTGAGCCAGCCATGCCTTGTCAGGGGAAGGCTTGGTCCCAAGAAGGCAAGAGTCTAACAGAGAGCATGGGCATCGGACAAGAATGCTAAAGGGATACTTCACTAACAATAGGACACTGGCTCTAGACAAGAATGAAAGAGGGGGGCCTCACCTACCTCCTCCAATAGTTATAAAAGGCACATCAAATGAAGGCTAAGACATGCAACCTCTCTGAATCTAATTTGAGATTATGTTGAATTATTGGTTCACTTGGGTATCAGTGTAGGATCACAGGCACCCTGCTAGAGTCGGAGAAGAAGACAGGAGAGGCTGACTTGAACTGAAATTCTAAAGTTACCCCTTGTACTTGAGAGATGACTTTCATAAAAGAAACAAGAAAGTAGAAAAAAAAAACCTTCTAGGGCAGTCGTGACTCGGTAAGAAGAAAAAGAGAGTATTTGGTCATTCTCAAGTCTCAATTATCATGAAGGGATTCTATCTAAATAAATTTTATTTCAATCTGAGAAGATCCACGGAAGCAAGACCCAATCACTTACAACTTTCAGCTTATCTCAAATATTCACCGATCTGTAATCTTGTAATGGAATCAAGTGTTGGGAGAAGTGAAAAAAAGGTATTTTAGGAAAACGCAATCATCCTTTTCTACAACTTCTGTTGCAGTTCATACATACTGTGATTAATCCAGAACTAAAGAATTCCATTAAATTTTCTAAGTAAACCCAGCCAGAACTGGAAGATGTACCTTAGAGAGAATGCAAAGCAATGACTGAACATGGTTGCGAGAAATTGAATCACCAACGAATGCCCACGACTTATTCCTCATCAAATCAAGAAATCTCTCTGCGTTAAAACGGGGTAACTCACAACCTCGTGGATTCCATCTCCAATAAAGATACCCGGAGTCAGATCGTCCATTCTTCATACAATTCTGATGATCCTCAATGAAATGGCAGCTTTCATTAGTGTAAATTGGCCCTGAAGAATTTGGGATCCAATCTCCAGTAAAAATATCACATTTTTCTGCATTATAATTGATGTAGTAAATTAAGAAATCATATTGGAATTGGAAGAAGAAGAAAAACAAATCAATAAACACAGAGCAATAGAAGATAAAATCAAGCATGAAGAATGATACCAGTTACAGTATTCTATTTTGCACAGATCTGGATCCAAATTCATTGCATAAGTGAATTTGGATCTAAACCATTAAATTGGACTAATTTCTCAAATACCCAACATCTGAAACAATTCAAAATTGGGATTATGAGATTGATGACAGTTTGATTAGCACTACACCTCAAGTTCTTTCCATTATACCAATGGATATTTTCTCAAAACACCCATCATTAAGAACCACAACTTGATCAAATCCAACATAAAATGGAAAAATTGGAAACAAATTTTCAAATATCCAACAGTAACACCACCACCACAAAAACAACAATAATAGTAAAACTAATGGGTTGTTTAAGTTGTCAATTTTGCACCAGAATTTTTTTTTCTTGAAAGGTTTTTTCACCCAAAATAAAATAAAAGTTTCATTTCTCTGGTGCAAATTTGTCTATCGAAACAGGCCCTTAAGTTTAAGAGCCTAATAGACTACAGTGTGGATGGCCACTGCACCTCTGCTTGTCTCACAATACCCATCAACGCTTCTCAAAGAACACAAAATCAGAAACAACCTGCTTTTCTCAAAAACCAAAATAACTCAAAATAGAGAAACAGGAGTTGTTAAATCTGTTTGTCTCAAAAAGCCCACTGTAAAATCACAATCAATTTCTCTCAAAAAACCATTTTTTTAACAACAGAACCCAACATAAGTAAAAGGAGAGCTAAATCTTGTTGTCCAAAAAAAAAAAAAAAAACTGAAAAAAAAAAAAAAAAAAAAGCATACCCTTCTGATCTATTTGATCTCCAATATCTGAAACCTCCGTAGAATTCGGAATCTGGGTAGGAGCCAATGTTACAGTACCCACTGTTTTATTTGCAAAAGATGCTCCAATAGGAGGAGAAAATTGGGAGGATTGAGAGAAGAAGAGATGAAAAGCAACACCCATTAGAAGAATTGCGACTGCAAACTTCACAATAAGATGATTGTGCTTTCGAAGAGACCATGGGTTCCAATCCAAACTCATGGCTTTCACCATTTTTGGTTACAGATTAAGAAAATATGTGAAAACAAAAGAAGAACATCAGCTTTGGTCTACTACCCATTTTGGGTATAATCTTAAGCAGAGAGAGAGAGAGTAAAAAAACAACTCTACCTCTTGTCTGTTCTTGAAGCTGTGGGTGTTGCTGTTAATCAGTTAACAGGTCAAAATTTAGTAGCACACTAATATTTTACTTATAACATGCCAATTAATCAGTTAATTAAATCTTATGTTACGTACTAAATAGAATTAAAGAAACATCAAAATTCACCCTCAAAGATTTCTTAAGAATTTTAGAGTGAGAGAGAGAGAGAGAGAGAGAGAGAGAGAGAAAAGAGAGAATGAAGTTGATTTCAAAATTCCTGTACACAATTTTAGATTTCAAAAATCCAACATATTTTAAAAAAAAAATGTCATATAAGAAATCTCAAATTCCAATAATCCTCGAGAAAAGGTAGGGATCAAGAGAAGGAGAGAGAGCAAAGATGAGAAATAGAATGAATTCAATTTAAAAAAAAAAAAATACTCTCTCTATCTTGAGAGCATTTGCCAAATCATTTTAGTAATGTTGGTCTGTTAATAGAAAATTTCTAAAATAATCCAATTAAGTAAAGAATGGAATAATTGAGTTACTTAGTGGACTGTGGGTTTGTGTAATGATGGAAGTTACTTGACAAAATTAATAAGACCATGTACGTTAAAATTTTGAAAATTTATTAAAAAATAATGTAAATAATTATATTTATAAAAGCAACAATTGTTGAAAATCACAAAAAGATATAAACCACCTGTTAGATAAGCATTTTTTTTATATAAAAAAAGGGATCAACTAGTTGCACATCTTCCATGATTTTAAATCTTGTCCAAGACCGAGATGACTTGTCCATGTCATCTCGGTATCGTCTACCAACGAGAAGGATAGACAAGTCAAATGTCTTGGATGAGATTTAAAATCACAATTCACTTTTCTCATTCATGGACAAAACGGGACGTTAAAATGAGTTTTAAAACCATGACATCATCTAATATTGGTTGTGTAGACACCCCAATTTGATCGAATAAGTTCGAGAGATCGTTCAAGTCCATGCATCGAGAATCAAATCAAGTGAATTTCAATCAAAATATGGGAACCACTTAAACCAATCAAAGAGACAAACATAAAACAACAAAAATCAAGTTTTTTGCTTGGTCATATGAGCCAAACGGCCAAGCATAGCTTTTCCTGGCTGTTTGGTACATATGGCCAAGCCATTTTTTGTGGTGACCTTATCTTTGTGATAGGTAGGCTTAAAATTGCATTGACCTTACTTCAAATAAGGTTAGGTTTAATTCCTTGTGGTTGTCCCTAGGATACATCCAATTTAATTAAGAGCCCATGTGTGCACGAGATTCTCCATAGGAAATTACTTTTTAAACCCCTCTCTTAATGACTTATTTTCCAAGAAAACTCTCACTAATTTTTTTTCTACCCATGCTTTAAATTTTCAAATCTCCCCCATCAAGGACCTCTTGGTAATCCTCTTATTCTCATAAACTTGACCAAATGTTTTGCTTGGTCCTTATTCAAGAATAATTACCTCTTCTAATATTGGTTTGTTGAGTTACATTAAAGTCAGAATCATTTTCTACTCTTGTAACCTTTTTCAAAGATCAAAATGATTTTATGGCATTTAAAGTAAATTGACCACTTTTCAAATCTCATGACTATCTTATCCAACTTCAAGAAGTCTTTAGAATTTGTACCCAATGACCTTTGTATCCCTAATTTGTTAGAGAGATAACTTAAGATAATTACCAAAGAGGACGAAAAACCTTCACTTAATTACATGTCATTGAACTTAGATCTCTAATAATTGACCCAAATCATAAAGTCTAAGACCATTCTACCCTCCATATAGAATTTTCTAGAGCTTTGGGTGCAAAGCCTATTTTAACCATTGATGATCAAGATTGGTGTGACTCTATTAGAGATTAAAGACCATCAAGGCCAATGTTAGAAGGTGAAATTGATGCATTTCATGAAAGTTTTTTGTAGAATATTTGGGTAATTAAGGTTTTATGACAAGTTTACCCCTAAGGGTCTCCCAAAGTCCTATAGAACTTTCCAAGGTAAATGGGAAGAACTTATTTTAATGATTCAAAATTCTTCCCAAATCTCTCTCAAACCTCTTTAGCCTTCATGTTCTCTCAAAATTTGTAGAAGAAAACCCCAAAAAGAAGAAGAAAGAGAAAAAAAAAGACCAAGTTGAGGTTAAACCCTCTATTCCTTATCTAATCTCCATACTCCACTCTCTCCTTCTTTTTACTTTCAAGTACTTTTCTTTATTTAGTCTACTTTCATGCTTTTTAATGTAGTTCTTTAAATTCTTAGTTAGAGGCTTGTGGGTAGAGGGTAATTCCTCCTAGAAGTAATCTCCCTCATTAACCTCCTTGAGAGCATTAGATTATGTTGTTTTTTTTTATATTTTTCATGCAATTTAAATTCATAGTGTAAATGTTTTACTTTTCTTACACTTTAAATTTTCTAGAATAATGATTATTTATTTTTACTCTTTTTTATGGTAATAGAGTTAAAGAGTATACTTCTTACGAGATAATCATCTCTTGATAGGTCTATCACATGCATACACTTTGTACACACTCACATCTAAAAATGACTACAAAGTGTAGATTCATATAGACTTATAATCAATTTTTAGAGTCAACAAAAAAGTCCTAAAGTGGACACAATCTTATGTCTTGATTCTTACATGGTATGGTTCAAGTAATAAATCTCACTAAAGAGTCAAATCAATAAACAAAGTCTCCTAAGGGAGCACATAAGCTAGTTTTGAAGCTTTAAGACCCCAAATAATGAAATCCATATGGATTTCAACCAAAGTCCCAAGCTCACAAAAAAATCCTAGAAGCATCTACTTCTAGTAGTAACTTACTCATCATCTTTTTTGCTTATTTTTCAAAACAAAACTATAGTCAATTTCCCCTAATTCTCTATAATTCTCTCTCCTCTCAAAAATTCAAAAAAAATAGTTTTAAATGTTTCATTCTATAGTCATGTTAGTAACCATCTTTGGATGGGATAGACAAGGTGTTTAACACCTTCCTTGTCCTTCAATCGAACTCTCTTACTTAGAATTCTAAGTACACCCTTACCTATCCATTTGGATATGAGAGTCACTACAAACCTAAAAACGCATTTTAAAACAATTTTAGCGGTGTCCATTCACACCCGAACTCTTGGAATGGTTGCGACTCCAAAATCTCAAGTAGATGAGCTAAAACCTTCAAAAGGTTTCGAAGTCCACGTGTTTACAGCTTACACTCCATCACTTAAAAAAATTACTTGTACTCGAGTGTTATGATTGCACCTCAAATACAAAAAATTGTATTTTTCTTCTACTTGAAAATCATAGAGATACTACGACACCAAAACTGCATAAATTCTAGATTCAATTTTAAAAGTTTCATGATCTTCAAGTAGGGTAAAAATTTGAAGGAGCTCTTGATAATGATAGGTTTGTCGTAAAATTTACAAGAACTCTTACGAATGATAGGTCATGATTTTAGTTTTGGTGTAAAATTCTTTCGTAGGGTGTAAAAAGTTGGACTGGGATGGAAATTTAAAAAAAAAATCATCAAAAAAAAAAAAAAAAAAAAATATATATATATATATATATATATATATTATATATATATATATATATATATCTATATATATATATATATATATATAGCAAATTTTATATTAGAGTGCAATCAGTGCTAGATGATGTGCAACTAGTTGGTCCTGAAAAAAATATCCATCTAATAAACTCCTATTGAACAATAATTGTTTTTTTCAAAAAATGTATGTGGGTTTTTCAAATTTTATTTTTGAATTTTTTAAAATCTTTTCCAAGGGTCACATTAGAGATCAAAAACATGTATCCAACATGTGTTTTTCAAACTCATTTTCTGTACAAGAGTCTCCTACACTTGGGAGATAATAATCATCCAATAGTTGTTTAGGTTCTAGTGGCACACTCTTAACACATGGTTTTAAAATTTGAAAAGTGGGAACAAACATCACTTAAAAGGAGAAAAGAAAACAAGAAAAAAAAAACTAACTGAACGACTCCAAATTATGAAGTCACTGAGCACTGTGTTTCACACTACTCTAACGTTGTTGTGTGTACGGAATCATAGATGCCTTCCATCGAGATAATAGTAAAAATCATCTATGGTTTTGTGTGCACCTCCATGTAAGCACAATCTGAAACACAGTCACTCCAACAAAACTCTTATGAATTTGATGATTCGGATGTCGAAAAATCATTACACTATTTCCTTTTTCTTTTTTTAACGGTGAGTATGTTTTTAATAAGTTCAATAACTTTGTGCTGGCGGGATTTGAACCCAGGTCTCTGGTATCATCACCCAAAGACTTTACCAACTAAATTAATTGGCACCTGCAACCATTAAACTATTTATGTTAGAGAAGAAATTATATCTCACCTATAATGCATATATTATCAACAAAAAGGGGATAATCTTAGAAAAAAATGATGGTCAAAAGATATTTACAATTTGGTACAACCAAATAATATTGTTCCCATTTTTCAAACTTCAAAACCATGTGTGTGGAGGGTGTGTCATCGAAAGCTAAATAGTTATTGAGGGATTGTGTTTCCCTTAAGTGTAAGAGAACTTAACATAGAAAACAACATTTAGAGAGACATTGGATTGAAATTTTTGATAGTCGAGAGCCAAAATGTGTTGGGATTACTTGGGAAATAAAGTTCTTTTTAGAAAAAAAATGCCTATTCAACATACCTTTTTTCACTAAGGGTAATTACGTCTAGATTTGACAAAAGATGTTAGAACACCTGTTAAATAGGAATTTTATTATATATTTTTAATTTTTAAAATTATTATTTTTTATAATCATAATTATTTATATTATTATTTATTTTTGTAATTTCAATTAAAAATTCTATTAAAATACTTTCAATAGAATGAGATGTGATTCTGCGTAAAATTGAATAAAGGAACAAGATTCGTTTTAGAGTCGTGATGAATGCATGTGATTTTGGTAAGCGGTTGGGTACGCGGCTGATGTAGCAAGGGCCCAGAATCATAGATCTTTTTCATCGGGATACACAAGACATAAATGTGTGGATCTGTGCCCTTGTCACGTTAGTTGCGTTCCCAACCGTGTATCAAACCCACGTGCATTCATCATTATTCTTTGTTCTATTGACTCAAAATCACTAGGATAAGGCTTTGGTGATGGTGTCGTTGATGATAAAAATCTATGATGAAACACTTTTTATTAGTGTTGCTTATTTGCACTCGTTCAAATAATCTTCAAAAAAATTATTGAAAGGACCCTGGCAGAGGGATTTATTTTTAAATAGTCCCTTAGTTTTGTACAGTAGCTTGATAGGACATTTAATAAATTTTTTATTTCTTAATGGTCCCTCATTATTTGCGAACTCACTACTTTTTTATTTACTGTCGAGTTCATTACTTTTTATTTACTATCAAACTTCACGCTTCTTTATTATGTATCAAGTTTACAATTTTTACTCTCGAACTCACTATTATTTATTGTCAAGATCACCATTTTTCATTTACTGTCGAACTCGACACTTTTTATTTATTGTTGAGTTTACCACTTTTTATTTAAGAGATCACCCAAAATTTAGGGATTATTTAGAAAAATATCCTTACGACAAAAGGTTGTGTTAACTTGGCAGTTGAAGTAAATTAGCATCAAACTCTTTAGGCTTAACATAGCTAAATAATTATTTATTTTAAAAATAGTAAGTTTGCAAGGGCTATACATGTACGATTAGGACAATAAATGCCGCTATTGACACCCAGGCATTCGTCTAAAAGAAGTAGTTCCTTGGAATTTGATCAATTGAGATATCTAAATTTTTATTCTTTTCTCTTTGAAACACTTTAGTTATTTATTTATTTATTTTTAAAAGACTACATGTCTTTCTAGATTCAAATTCAATTATTTATAAATTTAAAGAAAGAAAAAGAAAAGGTTCATGGAGTTGTTAACTTCTAGATCCAAATCTAATGATTAAACAATGATTCACAATTATATTAAAAAATAATAATAATAATAATAATAATAATAAGAGAGAGACAAGTTACATAGAGCTTTTTACAGTTTCTAATAAATTTGTTTTGTCATTTGGTTTGGCTTTAAAGTTTGTATTAATTATTAGTCGGTTCTTGATTGAATTGGGAACAAAAGTGAGATGTACTCCATAAAGGCCTCATCATGCAGCTCAAGCACAGCTGGAAGTGGTAGTGACTGCTACTTTTAAAATATGATTTTGGGACCACTTTCTTGCAACTATGCATCATCCTCTACTTTTATTTAATCAGAGTATTGATATTGTCAGGTTTTTTTTTAATTTTATTTATTTATTTCCAGGGAGATATCTTAAAGTTAATAAAATTAGCCCATTTGTTTAATTTAGAGGGATTTATATTGTTACATCAATTATTTTTATCCCACGCCAAAAATAAAATTATGAGGATAATAATTTTATGGACCGACCAATTGCACACCACCCATTGTCAATTGCACTCCACCACTTGAAATTCTCCTTTGCACTTCATTTGGATGATTACACTCTAAAAAAAAATTAAAAAAGGATGTTGTACTCTCTTTTTTAAATTTATTTTTTTCTTCTTCTTCGATTATGTCCACAATTTTTTTTAGAGCCAAGCAAAATCAAACATGAGCACAAGTAAAGAATACAAAACTATAGTAAGGGTGTCAATGGATAGTTGAAAATTCAAATTCGAATTCGAAAAATTGGATATTATCCGAAAATTTTGAATATTTGATTCAAATTCAAATAGTTTTATATATTTGAATCCTTATAGGATACAGATTCGGATATTAACATTTCAAATCCAATAATATTCGATTCGAAATTATATATAATATATATTATATTTGATTAATTATATATATATATATATATATATATATTATTTTATTTGATTTATTTATTATGTAAATAGTATAATATATAATATAAAAAATTTAATAATGAAAAATTAGTTGGTTAAGGAAAAATTATATATTTTTTAATATACAAGTTGTGCGATTGAAATCTGGTGAACGGCTACGATGTATCCAATCGCACTGATCCGAAGTCGTTCCTACCACCTCCATTCCCATGACAGTGTGGTACCTGCCAAAATCACTCAGACGCTTAAGTTAGAGAAGCAAAGGAATAATCTCAAATATTGGTTAGACTTTTGATCCCTCTCAATAGTTTTTCCTGTGTTATTTATCCCCCCTAACCATTCATAAGATTTCTCCCTCTGTAGACTATAATCATGGGATATCTATTGATTCTATGGAGTTGTTTACCTAATCGGGAGCTCTTGGATTGATAGTACTAATTTGCAGATATTTTTCTGGGATCTCTAGGATTGACATGCACGCATCAGTCTTTCGATTATCTTATGACCTGCCTTGCCCGACTTGGCAGACCTGGTCTTGCTTATCGTTATGTTGCCTTGCCAGCCATACTAGGGAAATCTCTACTTTGACCTGCCCTACTTGAAGGGCAATGCCACATATGCTAATATGTGTTTGGTACCACTTAACCGATTTGGACATGTGTACGGCTTAGGTTAATATGCAATTATTTTCCTTTACACAAATTATTCGAATTCTAATCTGATAGAGTTTTAGAACATCCGTCGGATTCGAATTCGAATATCAGATGAAAATTTCATATTCAGATTTGGATATTGATGTATTTGAACAAATAAGCATCCGTTGACAACCCTAATTGTAGGAAGATGAACAAGTTTTAAACCCTAAATATTACGTATTGAAGTACAATAAATAGGTTAAATAGTGATTAAAAAAAAACAAGTCAATTCCTAATTTATTTTTCTTTCATAAATGTAGCCCTTTCTATTTCTTCTTCTTTCACTAGGAAGAGACCATATTTGACCTAGGGCAACATTGGCAATGTCTAAGTTTGAAGAACTCTTCATTGGTATGGTAGTCAATCAAATAAGTATGTTTGATCAATGCAAATGAAAGAAATATGCATTACTAAACAACATTTCACCTTAACCCCGTATTTTATTTGTCTTGATTTGATTTTTTTATTTTTCATGATTTAAATTACTCCACATTAAGAAGGTTTTATAGATAATGATCATAATCAAAGAATCCAGTTGTATCAGTGATTTTAATTATTAGTGATAAATTGAAGAACCGATAAAAAAAAAGTGCTAACTTGAAGAAAGAAAGTTGGATGTTTGGTAAGAGAGAGAGAGAGAGAAAAAAAATTATTGGGAAAGAGATCAAAAGTTGGCTGTTATAAGAAGGTTATCGTATAATTGTTTCTTTCTCTTTTTATTTTTTTTATTTTTTTATTTTTTATATTTATTATTTGGTGTGTTATATAGATTGGTTAATTAGATTTATAGCTAGGGATAATGTTGAGATAGCCTCAAGTTCATTGAACTCATAATGACCCCCACACATTCAAAAGGCCATGTGGCACAATTATTGTGGGCCCACTAAGCCATGGATTTTGGGGGACTTCTGTTTTTTTTATTTTAATTTATTAATAGTACCAAAGAGGCCAACCAAATTCTCATGGGTGATGATGGACATGGATTTAAAATTCATCTCAGATAAATATGAGTCAAGTGAGTCATCCCAATCTCGATGGCAACAGGGTGTGTGATAGATATGAATCGTCAGTGAGTCATCTCAATCTCGATGACAGACCACCTAGGGCTATCAATGGGTTGGGCTCTAGCCCATTGAGTAATCTGATCCGAACCCACTTACTTACATATGACCTATCTTATCTAAATGCCTTTCTACACCACATATAATACTAGTAAAATGCATATGCCTTGCATGGGAATACATAAAAATTATGAAAAATAATAACAATAACAAAAAGTAATTAATATCATATTATTTAATAAAAAATTGATAGTTAATTTGTCTATGATTATTACAATTATATATATATATATATATATATATATATATATATATATTAACAGATGAGACTAGCTCAATAACTACAATACCCTTACAAAATGACCTAGTCCTAAAAGTATTCCCTCACAATCGTCTTCATTCAGGGGAATGTAATCTTCGAGATTATCTAGTTCTTCTTCTTCATCAACTTGAGATAAAGCTTCTAATAGGTACTTGCGTATTTCTGCCTTGGTTGTTGCTCTTGCTAATCTGGACTGGATCTGAGACTTGGATAATGAAAATTTTGAAGAGCTTGGTGCGGTGATTCTTGATTGTTGTGGGTGGCTGTGGAGCCATGTCATAATACCTGTTTTGGTGGCCTTATCGAATCGTAAGTTTGCCCACCATTTTACCTTGAACTTTCTTGCCAAAAACGAAATGGGTTGAAGCTGTGAAATGGTTCCTATACAGTATTCCCAACAGGAAATCCATGCTAGGAAAAATTATGCAAAAAAGATTAATAAGTTTGAAATTTTTGAGAGAGAATCTAGGGCAATAAAATTTTGGATGAAATATTGAAAGCCTTCATGGACAGGTGCTGGTAAGATAGAAGGGATTGGTACATACTGATTCCACCATTCAGCAAATCAATTTGGAAACTGTATTTTTATTTAGTCACTAAACAAAAAGAAGCATGAATGGTTATACTAATCGTTTTGAAGCGTGAAGGTATTGAACTAAGCTTTTTGGTAGCCCCAATAGTTGTAAAACTAGGGATTGAATGTCTGGGAGAATCTTTTCATAGTATTTGGGTTTTATCCCCAAGTGGTGAGGGTAAGGACCTTTAAAATTTGACACTTGGAGTAAGAAATTCTGTTGGGGTTATTTTTGTTTGGAACATGTGTTATGAGAGTAGAGTCTGTGTCTACTAGGATGAACTCATAAAACCTTTGGGTCTTTGTTGGGATTGAGGAGATAAACTGGTTTAGTTTTATAAAAATTGATTAAGCAAAATATTTTGGACATGATTTTTCTAGTTCAGATTCTACTGACATAATTGGGATCAAATTAGGTTTGTAGATATACTGAGGTTTCAGGGAAAAAGTAGGAATATGTTCAGTATTTGATTGGTTTTGGGAAAAAAAAGCTGTTATTGTTTGAGCATAAGATTTTACTGGACTGGTGGTACCTAAAACTTGGAACTTGTTTGAAAGGTTATTGGGTGAGCAAAACTGTAAGGGGTTAATTGGGATCACCTTAGGAACTGGGGGTGTCATGGCATAAGAGCTCTTGGACTTGGGTTTTGAAGGGGAAAGGTTATCTGTCATCTTTTTTACCCTGTAAAAATTCTCTGGTAAGAAAATCTATAATAAAGTTAACTTCTCCTTTTATATATTCTATTTTGAAGTCAAAAATTGATAGTATAGCCTGCCACGTAGCAAAAATATGTTTTGAAGTGATATTTTTGACATCTTTTTCTAAGAAATTTTTTGCTGATTTGCAATCTATTCTTAAAAAGAAATTCTTGATTTAATAAATCTTCTTGAAATTTTGAAATACATAAAACTATCGATAAAATCTCTTTTTTTACTATTAAATATTTTTGTTGTGTTGGATTCCAAGCCTCAGAGGTGAACCTGATTAGTTGTTCTTATTTATCTTTTTCTTATTTCAGGATTCCTCTATATCTTAGATCACTCGCATCTGTTTCTACTATTTTTATTAATTTGGGATCTGGAATATTTAAGCAGGGAATTTCTTGTAGCCTTAATTTTAATTGTTTGACTGCTTCTGTATGAATTGTTGTCCATTCTAAAGTCTTTTTTCTTAATTTTTGGAATAAAGGTTTGGCTATAATATGAAGATTTTTGTAGAAACCTTTTATATAGTTTAGGTTGCCTAAGAACCTTTGTAGTTGTTTCTTGTCTCTTATTTCCTCAGGAAATTTATTTGCAAATTCTAATGATCTCTCTATAGGAATTATCGTTCCATTTTCTATATTGTGTCCTAAAAATCTTATTTGGGTTTGAAATAATACAATTTTTGGGACCGAGACTACTAGCCCATGAAACTTAATGGTGTTAATAAAGATTTCTAAATATTTCCAGTGTTGGTCAATGGATTTGGAATATACTAGAACATCGTCTATGTATACTATTATAAATTTTAAGAACTGGTTGAAAATGTCATTCATAATTCTTTGAAATTCACTTGGAGCATTTTTGAGTTCAAATGGCATCACGTTCCATTCATAATGATCGAATGTTACTGTGAAAGCCCTTTTATACCTTTCTTTTTCTGCTACTTGTATTTGTCAAAATCTTGATTTCATATCAAATTTTGAAAATATTGTTGCTTCGTATAATCTGTTTAGTAAGTCGTTTTTGTTTGGGATCGGATACCTTATCCATCTGAGAGCATCATTTAGGGGTTTATAGCTTTCTATTTCTAAATGTTTTTGGATATAGAATGTTGAACAGCTCCAAGGGGAATTATTGGGTCCAATTAATTTTTTTTGTAATAAATCTTGTATTTCATTTTTGTAATATTCTAAAGTTTCTTTATTCATTTGAATTGGTCTGGCTTTTGTGTTAATGATTTTTTCATTAAAATCTGGCTCATAGGGAAGGCTAATCTCATGTTTTTTCCTATGCCAAAAGGCATTGGATAAATTGGAACAAATTTCTTTTTGTTTTTTTTCTTTAAACTCTTGGATCTTGATCTTGAGGCTTGGATTGTTTAATTGTTCTTTTATCTTTAAAAAGTTTACTTCTTGTTTTAAAAATTTTACTTATTTTTCTTTTTTGGTTATTAAATTAACAGTATTCTTGATGGCTTTATTTTTAATCATATCTAATTCTCTTTCTTAGGGTTCCTGTATGAATTGGAAATGTATCTCTTGTTCTAAGAGTCTACATTTAATACCTATATAATCTACCATGAAGGGTTGTATTAATACTAAAAATGGTGTGCCTAAAATGACAAACTTTGTCAAGTTTTTTACTAAAATAAAATGAGTATTTATACATATTCCTTGGTTATAGATATGCACATCTGAAAGCTTGTATTTTATTTTTAAACTTGACCCATTTGCTATGGATATTCCTTCTGTAGTTTTTTCGAAGTATTTGGTTGGAATAATGCCTTCTTGTATACAATTTGGGTCTGCTCCCAAATCGACTAAGGCCACAATTGTTATCATGAATTCTTTGTTAACTACTAATTGAATATTGATGAACCATTTTTGGTATTGAATTTTGTTTTTTATCTGTATATAATTTTTCTCTTCTGTTTCTTCTAAGATTTCTTTTTGTTTGAGTTTGTTGAAGTTTAGTATATCAATTTGTTCTTATTGTCCTTTACTTATTATGTGTAGTCTTTTAATTTATTCTTTTATCTGGTTTATCTTTTTTTGTAAGTCTTGGATTGTTGTTTCCTTTTCTTGTGTCTTATCAAACTTTTTGAATATTTCTTGTAAATTATAACCTGAAATTTTTTAGTCATTGATTCTTCCTTCTTTATTATATTTCTTAATTGTAAAAAGTATCATTTCTGTAAATTTGAATTTTCTATTTTGTTTATATAATCGAATGGTATTTTTTGTTCTTTTGTCAATACATTTATTGATTTACATCTACATGTGGTGTTACAAAATTGTAGTGGTTTGTTAGTTTCTTTTTTGAATTGTGTATCATCACTAGAACTTTGTATTGTATTTGATTTATTGTCTGTATTATAGCTTGAATAGTCTAAATTAATAATTAAGTTGGATAATTGTGTTTTTAGGCTTTCATCTATTTCTAATTCGTTTATGTGATGCCCCGCCAAACGCTAACACAAATCCCCATGTCAGATCTCGAGGTATTAGGTGGCACCTCGATATTTCGGCATGGTCTCCTTTGTTTATATTAGCAATCCAAGGCGTTCAACCTGCACCAGATAAATGACATACAATCCTGCATAAAAATAAACAAAATATAATACTAGTAGAAGCCTCTATACATCTAATAATGTACGATAGATCAGAGTGCGAAAACAGAAAATTTATATATAGGATTATACAGAGATTCTTCACTCTTAAAAAATTCCTAACGCTCAAAACAAAAATCTATATTACTTTTGGACGAATCGACACCACTAGGGGTAATAACCCCAGTACTCACCCGGTAATGGACTCTAGTCATCTATTTGACCCATCAGATGGTCCCCACTCGCTGGTACTACGCCTGGCTCGCCAACTGTAGGCTCTGAAACTAAAAAAATAGGAAGGAACGGGTGATTAACAATGGTTACCCAGTAAAGAAACCAATAATTTCTGCTAATAACCCCTCCTAACATGAACGAATAAACATACTTAATCATTTTAAAATATACAAAATTTTACAGAAGAAACTACGATTAATTGGTACATATAGCTAGGGATGAGCAACTAAACATTTTAAAATTGACATTACATCAACCAACAATACCCACTATAGCATTTTTTTTATATAAAAATCTAATTTACCAAATAGAAACATTAAATATGCATTTCATTTTATATATCAAAGTAAGGCAATAGATACATAATACACTTTGGTGGAGTATTGGAATTAGAGAGTTGGGATTCATGACTGGATCGCTCCCAGTCGGGACATGATGCTACAATTCTTCTCTGATTTTTAGTTCCTGATTTTGTGCTCCTTCGCTGCACTTACCACGTTTGGTTGACCATTTATCAGGCTCAGGCTGGCAGTTTGATGTGACCGTAAGCAATGGGACTCTTTTCGATGTGTCAGAACGTTCGACTACTATAGATTGTTAGTGATCACTGACTAATCATCTTCGTCTATGCCTATCAGGCGTGTATGTAATTCTCAAATATACAAACCATTCGTATACGACTACCTTTACATTATAAGTTCACTGGTAAAGATAGAGAGGAATAACCCGGATTCCAGTTGTGACTCTACTCTCATACGCGTCCTATACCACGTATGAACTTGGTGGTCCCTATCGTACATCCCAAGATAATATACCACTCTGGATGATATGACGCACTATCCCTTCAGGCATTCACTGACTCTTTAACAGTTTACAAAATAGCTACATATATATAATAGAAAGTTGAGAATGGATATCCAGTTTCCTACCATGCAACTGTGGCCAGTCGGCTTAAAATAAATAACGGAATGGAAACGTAAACAACGCCTCGGGCTAACAGAAAGTAAATAAATATGCAACCAGTAGCATTATCCATGATATATGTTCACCAACCTACACACAACACAACAATGTAAAATGCAGACATCACCCCTCGGGTGTGACTTTGACATTTTACCGTTTCATACCCTTTTCCCTTTTTTCAATTTCTTTTTTACAGTTTTCAATCTTTCAAATAAAATATCTATTTTCTGATATTCATCAACTCAATATGAGTTCATTGAATATTAAATCATATTTTCCAACTATGAAATTCATTTTTATCAATAATATTGAAAAAAATACAAACTTTATATCAAAACGAGGTCCGAGCAGTGCATAGGACCCAACTGATGGAAATAACCCGTTGAAGTATCCTACCCACGTATAATTTGTTATAAAATACAGTTAAACATATTAAATATGCAAGTTTTGGTGTGAATTTGAAATAACTAGTTGAATTCTATATTTTTGGAAACTCACCATAAATTTTTAATAAATTCATAAATGCAATTTTCACAATCTATGGTTACCAATAGAAATTGAGGGTCCTTACTATCTCTAGGCAATGGAATTGAAGTATGTGTGCAAAAATCAAGACGATCGGCACGAAAATCAGGGTGACTCGTACTTCGAGGTGGCTGATTTTCAAAATCGGCCCGGTGATTTCGAAGATCTCGACGTCGTCGTTCTTTCTCCTTTCTGCGATGGAGGACTGTTTGATCCCGAAACAAACAAAATTCGAGGTCGAAGTTCGAAACCCCCATATATAAATTTGACTGATTTTTGACGATACGAAGTGAAAAAAAAGTGAAACGAAAAAAGATTGGGTGGATTTTGTAGAGAACGAGGCTGCGGACGTTTCTTCCTTCTGCGTCTATCGTCGAAAGCGGACCGTTTGCGATAGATCTAGGGTAGAAAAGTTGAAAAAAAATATTTTTTTTTAAAATTGAGTTGACTGGTTTTGGATGGTTGGAGAAGACGAAGTATATAAAAAAAATTAAAATTTTATTTATATAAAATTTGGGACGAAATCGGTATTTTGCCTATTGTTTCGTTTGATGATAATTTGACTATCCGAACTCCAAAAATGACGAATGAATACTCTATTTCACCTAATTTTTCATTCCAGATCTAATGGTATGGTTAATTTCTATAAATTCTATCTCTAACAAAAATTTATATTTTTGGCCTGAGGTGAGGTGACTCTTAAAATTGACGTCATTTTCATTTTTGACGATAATTCGACTTTCTGTACTCTAAAAATGACAAATAAATAGTCCATATTTAATAATTTTTCGTTATAAACCCAATGGCATGATCAAATCTTAATAATTATATCTCTAGCAAAAAGTCACTATTTTAGTCTAGTCTGACTCGATAATCGAGGATTTTGTAACTTTTTTATTCGGACTCGTACTTGAGCGTGCTTACAGGCTAAACTATATTTTTTAATCATTTTGAATCCAATGGTAAGTTCAGATTCTATTAAAAATGATCAGAAACAGCTTAAAGTTTTACCCCTAAGTCTCACTTTTAAGATTTTTTAAAAATTCCACTATTTATTTGTTTTCGAGATACGAATTGAAAACTTAGGGTTTTACATTCTCCCCCTCTTAATAAAAATTTCTTCTTCGAAATTAAAATTATAGCTTATCGAGTTTTGTCGTGATCCACTAACATGACATGTATAATAAACAACACTTATTTTCGATTACTATCTATTCTTAATCCCAAGCCAATCTCATTTATAACTCGTAGACTTATGTCTCCCATATTCCGGCAACCCAACACTTTCATTAATTAATCACTCTAGTTCAAACTCATATTCCAACTAATCCATTATTTGTATAACCCTAAGATAACAATCAATTCACCTTGTATCACTTCCCCACCAATGTCTATCAACCATAATCCTTTCACATCTTATTTATTCTTCATCTTTACTTCTCTCATCAATTACACTGTCTATTATATTTTACTCATAATTACTTTGAGTATTACTCCTCAATGCCTAGTCTTACCGCAAACACACTACTATCTTTATATTCAATTCAATATTACATTTTCTACTTATTGTGATATTTCCTCAAAACCTCTGTCATAACTTTTATAATTTAAAATCTTACTCGAGCGGATAAATCCTACATCTATTTTCTCACAATTCCATTAAGTCACATTAATGCAACATTGTCACAAGATTATTCTTTCTCACATTTTTCATCGACCCACCTCCTAACTTATACTCTACTAAATCTCTTTTCTTTTACATATCATATGCTCTTTCAAAATTGTACGATACATTTTTTCAAATTTCACCAGTTTCTTAATTCAACCATATACATGAAAGCGCCCTCGATCCGCGGGGTGCGCGGATCCGCTTTTGACCCTTGAGGTTTGGGAGTCGCCACCTAGTTATTATGGTCTAGGAATCAAACTGACTCTAAAACGGATAAAAAACTAATCTACTATGGAAAATTTGAATCCGGGGATCATGTTACGGGATTGGAAGGTGTTAAGCACCAACCCCGCCCGGCCAATGCCGGTCTCTACTTATCCCAAATAGGTTACATTGCTAAAAAAACCTAGATAATAATAAAATAAAAAATAAGAAGTTATACCTTTCCGATAGCAAAGACTTTGTTCCCTCAGATCCGACAAAAATTGCTCATTGTATCGTACTTCTTGCTTCGTTCTGTCTCCAGATTTGATTTTCGATCTCCGAGGCAAGGTATCTTTTCTTTTTTGGATCTGAATTCTTCGAGTTTGTTATGGATTTTAAAGTGTTTTTGGAGGGCTTTTAGGTGTTCTTTAGGCTAAAATCGAAGGAGGGATGTTAGGTAAGGAGTTGGGGCTCCAAAATTAGGGTTTATGGGAGGCTAGGGGGGCTTTTAGACCTACTTCTCTTAGGGTTTATGACTTGATACGAAAATAGGGTGTGAGGACCTCTATTTATAGATTTTTTTTAAAGGTTGATTTAGATAGAATTAGTGTTTAATTAGAGTTTTTTTAGTTAGAGTTGTGTTTTAGTTAGAATTATTTTAGGTATAATTGTATTTTAATTAGAATTATTTTAGGTAGAGTTGTATTTTAGTTAGAACTCTATTAAATAGAGTTATTATTTAATTAGAACTCTCTTAGGGTTTTGACTTTTGGTTTTATTTGATTGACTTTTAATATTTTGACTTTAGTCTTAATTGATTGACTTTTAATATCTTGACTTTAGTCTTGCTTAATTGACTTTAATTTTGACTTTAATACTTTGACTTTAGTCTTGCTTGATTGATTTTAAATTTTTGGAGCACCCCCTCTATTATATCTTTAATTCTTTGGACCCCCAAATGGAGGGGTCCTTAAAGAAATATCTCACGAACCCTCAACAATTTTCCATGAGAGCCCGATTGATCGATTTTTTAGTTCAACATTTTAAATTAATTTCATTAATATTTCACTTTAATTATTTAATATTTTATTTATTAATTTCAAAATTTTTAATTATGAAAATTGTGAAATTACCATTTTACCCTCGAAGAGGGTTTTTCGCGGTTTAAGTCGGTTTTTAATGTTCTAAGATGTTTTAGAATCGATTTTTCGTAAGGAATTCAATGGAAATATTAGTTTGTGTCATTTATGAAATTTTTTGTGTGAAATGGTCATGAACTTTATGAGGGGTATTTTCGTAATTTTATCAAATTCTGTGAAAATTGAGGAAATGATTTATTTGGTTTCGATTTGTTATTTTATGTGTTTGAAATGGTTTTCCTAATCGTAACGTAGGCTCTAGGGTTGTTTTGATGTTAGGGGTATTTTGGTAATTTGATCAATTTTTAGTGATTTTTATCGTGAAGCTTCTCTTTGTCTGAAAAATGATGATTTCTATGTTTCTGGAGTCGTATTTTCCTAGCGTAACATGGTTTCTATAGTTTGTCAGTTCGAGATACCGCTTTCGGATTTCTGAAACATATCTGGTAACAAAATAAAGCAATGGAAATAACATCCATCATTGGGAATCGTTACGATCAGGTTGACGAGTTGATTAATCAGCAAAAAATGGGGTGTCTACAATACAATATTAGTTATTACCCATACCTTCACTTGCTATATAGTCACATTACTAGTCTTATAAATCGCACTCGCTTTCTCACACTTTACAATCATCCTTACACATATAACATATCTATCAATTATCAAAATGTAGTCTAGTTGGTTCACGGTTAGCTTTTTTTTATTTTAAGCTTGCACCTTTTCATTCTAGTTCTGAATTTGTTTCGTTCCTTCACCTCCGTACTATTAGTTAAGTAGTTTCTACTCCGCCCACTTCCAGAAGCTTTATAGTTCCAAATTATAATAAATATCAAATCGTTAGAAAAATGGTGAGGTTAAAGATGAGGATGGGATGATAGCATAGAAAGTGGAAAACGATAGGAGAAAGGTTGGTTGTTTAGTCCACTCCAAATATTATACTAGAATAATGAATAGTGGGAAGAATAGCTCTAGCAAATATGTAAACTTTCAGCAGAATTATATAATCTAAAAGAACCGGTATTGAATAAAACTCTAATTTCTAACATTATAATTAGAAATCGTACTTTTCAAAATTTTGTCGAAGACAGGTACTTTTTCCTCGGTCATAACTCTTGCTTGCGCCTGTGATAGAGGACATTCTCTCTTGATATGTCTCACCTGCTCACACGCGTAACATGTCAACGATCTTGTCTTCGTAGATCTCGGTAGAGTAGGCAGTTCGTAGACTGGGGTCTGTAGGCTCTGAACCTGCCTTGTTGATTCCTTTGGCCCTGTTGTCATTATTGGAGCTCCAATTGCTCTCTAACTCAGTGATGGAAAACTCTACAACTCAGTAGTGGAGGAGTTCTATATTATGGATACATTGATCTGGAGGAGATTGGCCTCGAATACATCGTCTTCTTGCTTGGATCTGATCTAGGAGGAAAATAAGTTTAAGGTCAATTAATTTGCCCTCTGGATGTTTGTAATTCCATATTTCATCATTCTATCCTTTAAGCTCGATTCATCGTATCTCTATAATTGGTATTCTCAATCATTGACCTCCTAGCCCTCAAGTAGGGTTGTAGTCCTCTGAAAAGTCTACGGCCTTTCTGTAGATCAGCGGAATGAGCTTGGGTGCGTATCGTGATAGTCTGGTAAATTTTAGCTCATAATCTATAACAGATAGATTGCCTTGCACCAACCCCGAAAATTCTTGATGTTTGATCTCTCGAGCCGTCTCGGATATGAATTTGTCTAAGAACATCCTCTCAAAGTCAGCCCACTAGAAAGGTCCATCCCCCAAAACATTTCTCTCGGATAGCCACCAATGGCTGGCATCCCCGTCGAATTGAAATGTAACCACTGTTACCCACTTGTCTCTCGGGCACTGCATGACACTCAAAATCTCCCGAGTTTTTAAAACCCACTTATTGACCTCAATTGGATCGAAAAAAACCCTCAAATCTCGGTATATGTAATCGTTGAAAATTTTACAATCACATCAATGGATTTACCTATCCTTTGGACTAGGGAATTCTCTCATTCTTCAAAAGCACGACCTGTGGTAGTGGTCCCTAAGGTAAAATAGTGTTTGCTTGTTGCAAAGAAGTCCTCATTTCTTGGATTTAATGGTACACCTTGCAATTGTGATACATCTTGTACCATTTCTCGCTTTCGATCGCTAGTCTTGTTTGTTCGGGATGGCTTGAGTACGTTATCAACTTTTATTAAAATCTGGTGACCTTATTGTCCCTGAATTGGGTTGTCTAGCATTTTTCTAATCCACACATCCTTAATCGGTTGACATCGTCCCGAACATTACTCTCCTTTATGTGCCAATTTACCACATTCGTAATATCTTACAACTTTTTTTTGTGGATTGATTTAGTAGTATATGTTGTTATTTTTTATAAAAGTCTTACATCCACTGAGTTGGTATGTCTATAATTTTACTCCTCATGTATGGTTATTTTTCCTATGAATTTGTTAGTTTCGTAATTGTTTGTCACTTATTGAATACTAATTACCTTCTTTCCATTTAGCTTCGAGGTGATGGTGGTTGTACTATTCATATTTCATCTTTGAACTTGACGTGAGAGTCAACTATCTATCCCATAAATGCCATTAGCTGTAATATTAGGTAAGTGGTCTGATTCAGAATCTGTCTTGTCTCTGTTACGTTTCGGTCTCTACCTCGTTCACTCCTCTCATTTGTGTTCATCCGTATTAAGGCCCTTATAAGAATGAAGCCAAAACCACTCTTACATAAATATGAATTGCTGCCATAATCTGAAACATAGTAATGGACTCCATTTCCATTACTAATAGAACACACCTATAATCCTATCCTAGACTTACTAAGCTTTATAGACTTCTAGACACGGAAGAACTCGTAATTCCAATATAGAACTACTAATGAGTTTGAATTTCGAATTCCTAGTGACATTCTATGATTATCGCTCTAATATTTGTGCTATCAGCCAACTCCTTTAAACATAGCAGATCTATATCCCATACGGATCTACCGCTACGTTTTGATACCATCTGTACACACCCCGCCAAATGCTAACACAGATCCCCATGTTAGATTTCGAGGTACTAGGTGGCACCTCGAAATTTCGGCAAGGTCTCCTCTGTTTATGTTAGCATTCCAAGGCGTTCAACCTACACCTGATAAACGACATACAATCCTGCATATAAAAAAAATAAAACATAATACTAACAGAAGCCTATATACGTCTAATAATGTACGATAGATCAGAGTGCGGAAGAAGAAAATTTATATACAGGATTATACAGAGATTCCTCACTCTTACAAAATTCCTAACACTCAAAACAAAAATCTATATTACTTTTGGACGAATAGACACCACTAGGGGTAATAACCCTAGTACTCACCAGGTAATGGACTCTAGTTGTCTATCTGACCCACCAGATGGACCTCACTCACTGGTTCTACGCCTGTCTCGCCAACTGCAGGTTCTGAAGCTAAAAAAAATAGGAAGGAACGGGTGAGTAACAATGGTTACCTAGTAAGGAAACAAATAATTTTTGCTAATAACCCCTCCTAATATGAACAAATAAACATACTTAATTATTTTAAAATATACAAAATTTTACAGAAGAAACTACGATTAACTGGTACATATAGCTAGGGATGAGTAACTAAACATTTTAAAACTGATATTAAATCAACCAACAGTACCCACTTACCATGATTTTCATAAACTCAATATGAGTTCATTGAATATTAAATCATATTTTCCAACTATGAAATTCATTTTTATCAATAATATTGAAAAAAATACAAATTTTATATCAAAACGGGGTCCGAGCAGTGCATAGGACCCAACTGATGAAAATAACCCGTTGAAGTATCCTACCTACGTATAATTTGTTATAAAATACAGTTAAACATATTAAATATGCAAGTTTTGGTGTGAATTTGAAATAACTAGTTAAATTCTATATTTTTGGAAACTCATCATAAATTTTTAATAAATTCTTAAATACAATTTTCACAATCTATGGTTACCAATAGAAATTGAGGGTCCTTATTATCTCTAGGAAATGAATTGAAGTACGTGCGTGGAAATCAAAGTGATTCGTACTTTAAGACGGCTGATTTTCAAAATCGACCTGGTGGTTTCGAAGATCTCGACGCCGTCATCCTTTCTCCCTTCTACGACAAAGGATGGTTTGACCCCGAAACAAACGAAATTCGAGGTCGAAATTTCAAAACTCCTGTATATAAATACGGCTGATTTTTGACGATACGGGGTGAAAAAGAAAGTGAAATGAAAAAAATTTGGGTGGATTTTGTAGAGAACAAAGCTGCGGACGTTTCTCCCTTTTGCGTCGATCGTCGAAAGTGGACCGTTTGCGATAGATCTGGGGTAGAAAAGTTGAAAAAAAAATAATTTTTTTTTAAATTTCCTTAGTGAGTTTTGGACGGTTGGAGAAGAAGAAGTATATAAAAAAAATTAAAATTTTATTTATATAAAATTTGGGATGAAATCGATATTTCGCCTATTGTTTCGTTTGATGATAACTTGACCATCCGGACTCCAAAAATGAGGAATGAATACTCTATTTCACATAATTTTTCGTTCTGAATCTAATGGTTGGTCAATTTCTAAAAATTATATCTCTAACAAAAATTTACATTTTTAGCCTGAGGTGACCCTTAAAATTGACGTCATTTTCGTTTTTGACGATAATTCGACTTTCTGTGTTCCAAAAATGAAAAATAAATAGTCCATATTCAATAATTTTTTGTTACGAACCCAATGATATGATCAAATCTTAATAATTATTTTTTTAACAAAAAGTCATTATTTTAGCCTAGTCTGACTCGATAATCGAGGATTTTATAACTTTTCTATTCGGACTCGTACTAGAACGTGCTTACAGGCTAAACTATATTTTTTGATCATTTTAACTTCAATGGTGAGGTCAGATTCCATTAAAAATGATCAAAAATATCCTAAAGTTTTACCCCTAAGTCTCACTTTCAAGATTTTCTAAAAATTTCATTATTTATTTTTTCTTGAGATACGAATTGAAAACTTCGGGTTTTACTGTTTATCTTTTATTTTACTCTACATTGATTCTTGTAATGTCCTATTTTTCCATATTTGTAATATGTAGGTGTTTTCTTTGATTGCTTTTGTTGTTTATGAGAACGTTTAAAAGTCTTTTTTTATTTATTTTTGTTTTTTTTTTATAATATTGTTTTTGAGGTGAGGGTTTAGGTGGCTTATTGCTAGTATTATATCTATTATATTGGGGGCAAAAATTTTTTTTGAACGTTTGGAGATTTTGGAAGAGGACGAAGAAAAAGGTGGAGGATGACCGCATTGTTCACATAATTGACCTAATTTTTTGCGACTGGAAAAAAAATCTTGTTTTAGTTTATGTTGGAAACGGAGATCATTACAGAGTTTTAGACCTTTTGAATGGATGAAACAGATGATTTGTCCATATGTGAGATCGATGTATGGGATATTTCCATTATTGAGGGATCTGATTCTTTTTCTTACATTTTTTGCAAATAATGTGGGGAGTCTTGAGATCAATTTTTCTTTCCAAAAGCTTTGGTTACAGTCAGCTCTAAGCATTACTTTGGTGAGGAAGACATCTTTGTACCATCTAAAATCATGGAGTTTTAGACATTTTAAATTGGTTAGGAGTTCAGAGGATCTATCTCTATAATGGTCTGGGTCTCTTATGAAGTGTTTTATTATGGCATAAATGAAGGTGTTAACTGCATCTCCTATATCTTGTCCTTGTTCATTTTTTATAGGTGTTTCATCTTCTGTGATTTTGTTTTTTGTTAAAATAAAAGTTCTTTGGTCTTGTGTGACGTAATTATCCCACCATCCTTTTAATCGTCCTGTGAAACTTGAAACTAGTCTTTGGGCTATTTGATGGTCAGAAGCATATGGTTGGGCTGTAATAGAGACCATTGTCATTTCTTGTAATAATGATAAGATATTGTATTCTGATAATCCATCTACAAAAAGAAATCACTGTTCTAAATCAATTAGAAATAGCACATCTTAAAAACTCAGAATCAGAAACAAGTTCTGAAGAAGAAACCTCCAACATGATTGATACAGAACTCCAAGAACTCACCCAACAATTTCAAGAAGATGAAATAAATATGGCAACAACCCTACATTCATTTAGGTATAATAGACCAATGATGCCTAATCATTACAAGAGACCAAGTCCAATAGACACACAATACGAAGAAATGAGTATGATAACACAATCAATTTATGATGGAAAGTCTCTCTATGAATGGAATGTAGATGGATTATCAGAATATATATATATATAATTTATTTTATTTTATATCATGTCTATTTTCTCAAAATCAGACATTTTTAACCTTGATTTTTCATATTCAACCATAGGAGTAAACCTTCAAACCACAAAGGAAGATTGGATTTTTGGGGAAGTAGAAAAGAATATAATTTTTTTAATAGAATATTCAAAGGCTTTCCACAAAGGGAATGTAAGGGTGAATAAATTTATAATAATAATAAATAAATAAATAATGTTGCAATAGAGGGTAAAGATCCTAAAGATGATGAATTTTTTTTTTTTTAAATCAAGGATTTTTCTTTGGCTAAAGGTTGAAGGTGATGGTATTTAAGTAATTAGCATTAGTCTAGGGATAATAGAAGACCACTTTTCTTTTTGGGACTCTATCAAAATATATATTGATCTTTCTTAGTTTTTAGGTTTTCAATTATAATTTTTATGTTGATTTTCTAGGATTTATGGGCCACAGTTATTGTTTCAAGCACTTATTTCCATTAAAAGTTGTCTTTTAAGATGTTATGACATGTGACTTTCTACGGATGCAATTGAACTATTGAGACATATATGACTTGAACTCACATGACAGAGTGGGTTATCTATATGAGAAATTCATTTTTTTAATATTATTATTATAAATATTTTGGTAACATGCTATGATAATTGATTAAACTATTTTAAATAACTTTTTTAAGAATTAATTATATAATATTTTATTTCAATTAGATGTGAATTTCAATATGTTGAATGGTGATTTAGGGTTTATGTTACCGGCCCAATATTTGTGGTTAGACTTGGATGATGACAAGTTTATTTAGATTCAGGCCTGACTTATTTGGGATCTCATTTCAAGCAAAATGTAACCCCAAACCTTAATTATCTTTTCTTGTTCTACATTACACTCATCCAATCTGAATTATCTACTTAGGAGGACAAGAACAACGTACGATTGTTCTACTCGATCAAGGTAACTTCTTGCGCCTAGTTAAGATTCCTCTTCTCCATCCTGTTTTATTTTGTACAATTTGCAGAGGAATGCTTCCAAGTCATTTTTTGTTAGTCTCTAATCGGAAATGAATTCAAGGGGGAATGTCACATACTAAAAACATAAGAGGGTTTCTCAAATATTAATCAAAGAGGAATGCACACCACACTCTAGCATCTCCAATGGAGATACTAAATTCTACATGTTAAAGATATCACGTAGGCATCTTTTTCACATATCAGTCACTTAACAAGTTCATCAACTCCAATGTACATGTTAGTGTACAAACTAGTTAGCACTTCCAACAACTATCTTAACGACTAAATTTTAAAGACTATTTTTTTCACTAATTTATTTTTTATTCTATAAATTGTCAATTTCACCTCCTTGAATTCATCTATCTTAAATTTTAAATAAAGAAAATAACTTTATCATCCTGATTGATTCCTATAATCGAGTCTAGTTCTTCTATATCTTCGAGTTCTTCATGTAATGAGATCTCATCCTCTAAGGATCAAGAGATAGCTACCCTTTCTCCAATCTCATTCGTTCTTACTCATGCTTGGCTACAATCTGTTTGAATCAAATTTGTGTGGCCTATTGACTTATACATTTTAGTAATTTCACTTGCACAAGGATTCTATACAAATTAAAGATGATTTTCAATATCATTATAATTAAAAACATACTCTTTTAAGTTTAGTAGGAAATCTTGATGGATAAGAATCTTACTAAGAGAGAAACTCTAGGCCCTCTATCCTCTATATATATAAGAGGATCGTCACCCCATAATGGAATAGTAGTGAGAAACATATAAAACACATTTTTAGAGTCTTGAACATAGTGATATCCATCAATCATTAGAACCCTAGTCAATCCAATTAAAAATGAGAGAGAATGTGAATCTAGAAGTTAAAGATTTTACTTTGGGGTTTATGCATTTCGATTCATCACCACATGGATTGCAAAAAACACACCTCCAACACAAATCTCCGATCACCGATTTTGACTTATGGCATAAGGTAAGTACCCTAACCTTAATTCTTAGAAACATGAATAGGTTCTTGAGATATATGCATGATTCTTAATCCTATTGGGAATTATAGAATAATAGTTATGTAGAAAGATTTTGTGTGCTTAAAATTTAACATAATCTTCATTCGCTCTTGTTCACATTTAGCCTCTAACCTTAGTCATTCTTATTCTTCTTTTGCTTGAATCTTCAGTCGATATCATTTATGTGTCATAATAATATCTTTTTCAAGAATTTTATCATGTCCCGAAATCCCAACACGAATCCTTATGATTCATCAGTCAGAATATCGAGGTGTGAGGTAACCAATCACACAACTTGATAGAACATTCATAAGTAATAATACTTATGAAAAAGAAAATATACACAGTGGGACAAATATTTGACTAACATCTAAACAAGAGTCTAGCGTAAATGGAAACAACCGCCAAATACTGATATCATCAAAATCCTCAATCTCATAATACATTAGATTTCAAAAAAATTTAAACTAACATAATTCTTATCTACAAGCAAAAATTGCTAGGATCCTCTACTAATCCTCAAAGACACAACGATGGTAAAACATCAATCTGGTCCTCCTCATGGACCTCCTTAAAGGACTCCTCAATAGCTGAATAATTTGTAAAGGGATTGATAAGGTGAGTAACGAGGGAATGTTACTCAGAAGGATGAACGTCGTTCAACGAGTCATATATGCACAAGTAATCATTTTAACAATTAAATAATGTAAGTTTTTCATAATGTAACATACGATAAATGTCTAAGCACACTCAGTAAACAGTTACAATAATTTTAATATATCATTTCTATCATTTAAAGTAACTTATGCATCTTTTAAATAAAAACATTTATCAAACATCACAAAATAAAAAAAATATACATAATAAGAACACGGCGGTTTAGTCGATAAGAGAGTAGATGAACACGTTGATATAACCGCTTTGACTATAGCAATTCGTTATTCCAGTTCCAATCCGATGTGGAATCCCATCATTATAATCTAATTTTGTGGCCAGCCTAACATTCCACAATTGGATCACTATTTATCCGGCTCAAACTAGTCGTTCACCAAAATCCAATATTGAGTTCAACTAACGGTGAGGTCGACCGTTTGACGACTACAAACTAATAGTGATCACTAACTAGCCTAGAAAATCCCTCGCATCGAAGCCTATCAAGAGACAATGCATGTGAATCCCGCCTACCTCTACACTATACAGAGACCACCTTCACATACAACGTTCCCCAAGAAATAAGTAAGAGAAATTCTCAGATCTCATAAGCTATAATATGCTCTAAGGTATCCCATACTACAGAAGAGCATATGACATCTAGCGCTATCTTAGATTGACTCGCCATTTCTGGATATACAGCAATACGTCACTCTTTATGGGTTTTCTACGAATATTTTCTAGTCAACAAAATAATTTATTTTGTATATAGTATATAATTTCTTTTAATTAAAAATACAAACAAGATCTGGTAATGCCTTCTAGTGACAATCATCTATCATTTTCATCTATCAACCATCCCATCCCTCTATCTATCTATTACGTTTTACATGGCATGGACATTATGTAGAACTGGAGGCACTATCCCATCAATCAGTCGAGAATATACATTCTCTCTATCCATCCATTAATCAAATCGATCAATCTATTATCTAATTTCCTACATATCTATTAAAGTAATTTTACTTTTAAAGTAATTTGAAACCCATAAGACATCAATTAATTTCAATTGATGGCTTTGATTGAGTCGAAAGACTAGAAAAATACTATAAAATCATAAGACGTAAAAGCTAAAAATCTGTGAAAATTTGACTACGTGTAAAAAAATGATTATTTCAAAGTTGTTGAAATTGAAAACGAGTTTTTGTACATGAAAGCCCTCGACAACATGTGAAACACCATAAATTTTTTTATTACTTAATTCAAAGAAACGCTTAAGATATCGCGTTTTGAAAATCGGAAGAAAATCTCGAATTTTACGTTTTATTTTTTAAATCAAAAATCAGATTTTGATACGATAAGATTTGGATCTTAAAACCATTCCCAACGTTTCGAAATAAGAGGTAAAATCTTAATTTCATTAAAGAACTTAAAGTAATTGAAAATTACTTAAATATTTTTAATGAAATAAAAGTAGGAAATGGGTATACATACTATATGGAAGCAACACAAATAAAAATTTGAACTAAACTTAACATTTGGATTTATTTTATTTTTTTGATCAGTCAACATTTGGATTTATTTATTTTTGAATTACTGATTTTTCATCGAAACTTAATAAAAATCGATACAAACCTTATACTACTCATAAAATACATCAAATGAACTAAAATAAATAAAAAATAATCATGCAAACATGATCCAATACGTTCAAATATGTATAAATATAATGAAACAATCGATCTATCGAGGATCACATGAATTTTTTATGAAATTATTGCATAACTAGAAGGTAGAAGGGAAGGCAACCTACTTCGAGTTATATTCGACGGTTGAACAGAGTTTAAGATCGTCTCTAGTCAATCTCCAAATTTTTTCTTCGACGAAAATCATTTTTTTTTTGTGTTCGCGCGTAGTCCTTGACGATGTGCACGACTTTTCTTTTTACGGTAAAGCTTGAATTGTTCTACTTCGATGTAGATCTGAGTTGTAAATTTTGAAGAAAAATGGATGAATTTCATTTGGAGAGGAAAATAATAAGAAATCAAAATTTTCTAATAGAATTCAGATATTATAACTTAAGTGGGACGTAAACGTCATTTCGGGAGTTATTTTTTTCTCAAATGTCAATTTGGATAATCTTGTATTCTATTTTGGGTTATTTTTCGATACGAATCTAATGATATGATCAAATTCCTAAAATTATTTTTCTAAAGTGTCGTTTACCTATTTGATAAATATCTAATGCGAAACTCGAGGATTTAATAACTTTTTCGATCGATTTTTGATTAAATCGTGTTTACAGGCTAAAATATTTTTTTTGATCATTTTGAATCCAATGGCAAAGTCAAATTTCGTTAAAAATGGACATAACAAAATCTGAATATTTTACCTTAAGTTCCTCTGTTAAAATTTCTCCAAATTTCACTATTTTATTTTCTCGAGATACTAATTCGAATTCGAGGTATTACAAATTTCCTTTTGATCATTTTTGAAGTTGCTAAATTATTCAATGAATAAGTTTACAATATTTACGTTCTTTTTTCAACACATGTTCTTTGTTGCTTTTCATCTAGGAGCTCATGGCATCTCATGAGATCATTAATTGCTAGACCTGATGTTGGTGCTAGAGTAGAAGGATTAAATGAATCTTCAATTTTATCAACATCCACATGATATTGCCTTTCCTCTTTTGTGCAATCTTTTTTATTATTATTATTTTGTTTATGTTCTTTGGTATAACAAACCATTTTGGATTGTCTTTGAGTAGTAGTCAACAACCATCCCACTAAAATTGCCCCTCTTTTTCATAATATAACTCCTATCTACAAATAATAAATAATAATTAAAATTAGTAGCAATTTAGATAAAATCATATAAGAAAAAATGTGTCAACTAATTAACTTACCAAATCTTGAATATTGTAACCACTTGATGGATACCTCTTTATCTAATGAATTTATTGAAAATAATTGTTGAAGTGGGATTAAATGATCGACTAATGATTCATCAAACCTGAGCTAATTCTATCTGTCGAATAATCCAAAATATTATTAAACTTTTCATGATTCATAAATTCGATCCCTTAATTTTCCTCTCGTTTGATTCTTACATGTGGTTGCATCAATTGAGACACACACCCAACCTTTACACAAAGCTCCTTCCCCCTTTCTCTAATTAAGATTCCTTTCTTTTTATGCATTTGCCTTTTTTTATTCTTTTGGATTGTGGGAGGTTGTATATTATTCATCTGAGCAGGTTGATGAGATGAGAATTATGATTGACCAGAAAAAATTGAGGTACATTGAATATTTTTGAATTGAACATCTATTGAAAATCAAATTGCGGGAGTAGTTGTATTGGTTGAAATTAAGATTAAAGAATGGACATTATGGAGCCATAATGGGAGAATGGAGAATGAAGAAATAAAAGAATTGAGGAATTTGAATTTTTTTTATAATGTATATCAAATTTTATAGTGTAGAAAATTTGGACGAATTTATAGTGTATTGTGTAGGAAACGACAACGGTCAAATTTCCAACTGTTAGTATTTCATTTAAATTTTAAATTATAAAATAATCGAAATAACGATTGTATCAAAAGTTGAATTTTAGTAGTGTGTCTGTTAGAGTACATGCATTGGCTAGCCATAGTTAACAAACAACTAACATCTAACAGCCTTAACACATACGGTAGTGTGTCCGTTGGAGTACATGCACTGGCTAAACTTTAGATGGTCAAAAATAAGATACTTGTTAGTATGTACACTATGAATTCTCTTCGTAGGAGTGTGGATGTGGACACGAGATTTTCGAATATCCCAACCACATTGAGGGATTTTGGAGTTACCACTATTCATATTGTAAAAGGGTGTGAATGGTTACCCATAATGTATTCTTTTGAAAAATCATTTGTTTCGGCGTTTAGTGACTCTCGTATAGATACAACTCATTTGGTCCAAGATTCTAGGTAAGGGAGTCCATGTTAGGGAGTAGGGAAGGTGTTAGGCACCCTATTCGCTCCACCGTTGGTGGTAACCTCGGATTCGATCCTTTTTTGAAAATAAAATAAAATAAAAAAGTCGAAAAAATTCGTTATGTGCCCTCAAGTATGAGGGGCTTTGATGTTAATTCAATCCATTGAGGGTACCCTTATTGAAAAAGGGCCCCTTCGATAACTCAAATCATTTGTGGTGTGTGCATAGGTGTAGAGAATGGGAGATAAGTAAAAGAGGGGAAGTTAGAGGGGTGAGAGGGGGTGTTTTGTCCAAAGCTCACCTTGTTCTTGACTTTATCTTCTTTGATTCTTCAAATGATAAGTCTACTTTTTTTTATCTTGAATGTGTAAGATTGGATAGAAGATTGAGAGGAGATAATGTTTGATTTGAGAGAGTTGAGAGTTGATGGAGTATTTTTGGGAGATATAGGATTTTTGTATTTTTTCTTAAATTTTCATTAGATTTTGTGAGTTGAGAATGATGGGGTTTTATAGGATTTGGAGAGTATTTTTAAAGGTAGAGTTGAGTGAAAAAATGAAATAGAGTAAAATGGCTAAGGGTTTATGAGAGAGGATTTGTAAATTAAGGGTGATAAAAATGTATTTATATAAGAAGGGTTAAATGGGTTATTTGTAACCCAAATAGGTTGGATCTTTCAACCCATTTGAGTTAAGTATTAGGTCGAATGAAATGAATGGTGTTTGGTTGAGAGACTGTGGGTGTAAGATGATGGTTGAGGGTATGGTGAATTGAAAGGAGTGGATTTTAATTTAAAAAATGGGTTATTTAAGAGGGGAATTGATTAGGTTTTCGGAGAGTGAGAAAGTGGCGCCCCACCAAACGCTAACACAAATCCCTATTTCAGATCTCGAGGTACTAGGTGGCACCTCGAAATTTCGGCATGGTCTCATCTGTTTATGTTAGCATTTCAAGACGTTCAACCTACACTTGATAAACAACATACAATCCTGCATATATATACAAAATATAATACTAGCGGAAGCCTATAAACATCTAATAACGTATGAAAGATTAGAGTGTGGAAGAAGAAATTATAATCTAGGATTATAAGAAAATTTCTCACTCTAACATAAGTCCTATCGCTCAGAACAAAATTTATAATACTTTTGGACAAATCGACACCATTAGGGGGTATAACCCCAATACTCATCAAGTGACGAACTCTGACTGTCTATCTGACCCACCAGATGATTCTCACTTGTTTTCTACACCTACTTCGCCAAGCTTCAGATCTGAAACTAAAAAAAATGGAGAAGAAAATGGTGAGTAACAATGGTTACCTAGTAGGGAAACAAACAATTTCTACTAATAACCTCTCCTAACATGAATGAATAAACATACTGAATCATTTTAAAATATGCAAAGTTTTACAGAAGAAACTACGATTAACTGGTACATATAATCAGGGATGAGCAACTAAATATTTTAAAACTCACATTACATCGATCAGCAGTATTCACTATAACATTCTTTTTTCTTATACAAATCTAATTAATCAAATGGAAACATTAAACATATATTTCATTTTATATGTCAAAATAAGACAATAGATACATAATATACAATGGTGGAGTATTAGAATTAGAGAGTTGAGATTCACGATTGGATCGCTTTTAGTCGGGACATGATGTTACAATTATTCTCTAGCTTTTAGTTCTTGATTTTGTGGCCGATCGCTGCATTTACCACGTTTGGTTGACCATTTATCCGGCTCAGGCTGACCGTTTGACGTGACCGTAAGCAGTGGGTCTCATTTCGATGTGTCAAAACGTTCGACTACTATAGATTGTTAGTGATTACTAACTAATCATCTTCGTCTATGCCTATCAGGCGTGCATGTGATTCCCAAATATACAAACCATTCGTATACGACCACCTTTACATTACAAGTTCACTAGTAAAGATAGAGAGGAATAAACCCGGATTCCAATTGTGAATTCACTCTCATATGCGTCCCATACCAAGTAAGAGTTTGGTGGTCCCTACCGTACATCCCAAGATAGTACACCACTCCGGATGATATGACGCACTATCCCTTCAGGCATTCACAAGATCTTTAACAGTTCACAAAATAGCTACATATACATATCATTTCTTTTCTTTGAAAACCAATAAGAAATTTATTTGGAAAACAAATAAGAAATTAATATTATAGGATTGAGAATGGATATCCAGTTTCCTACCATGCAATTGTGGCCACCGACCTAAAATAAACAACATAATGGAAAAATAAACAGCGCCTCGCGCTAAGAGAAAGTAAATAAACATGCAACCAGTAATATTATCCCTAGATATCCATTCACCAACCTACACACAACAAAACAATGTAAAATACAGACATCACCCCTCGGGTGTTATTCTAACATTTTGCCGTTTCATCCCCTTTTTTTCTTTTTTCAATTTTTTTTCAATTTTCAATCTCTTCAATAAAATATCCATTTTCTGATATTCATCCACTCAATATAAATTCATTGAATATTAAATCATATTTTTCAACTATAGAATTTATTTTTATCAATAATATTGAAAAGTAATATAAATTTTATATCAAAACGGGATCCGAGCAGTGCACAAGACCCAATTGATGGAAATAACCCGTTAAAATATCTACACACTTATAATTTGTTAAAAAATAAAATTAAACATATCAAACATGCAATTTCTAGCGTGAATTTTGAAATAACAAAATAATTCTATATTTTGAAAATATATAAAAAATTTTGATAAAATCATAAATGCAATTTTCACAATCTACGATTTCTAATAGAAATTGAGAGTTCCTTACTATCTCTGTGTGAAATGATCGAAATGCGTGCGTGAAAATCGAAGCGAACGACACGAAAATCAAGATGAATTGGATTTCGAAGCTACTTATTTTTTAGTCTAACTCGGTGATTTTGAAGATCTCGACACCTTTGTAAAACCCCGAACTTTTAATTCGTATCTCGAGGAACAAATAAATAGTGGAATTTTAAGAAAATCTTGAAAGTGGGACTTAGGGTAAAACTGTAGGACCTTATTCTGATCATTTTTAATGGAATTTGACCCCACCATTGGATTCAAAATGCTCGAAAAACATACTTTAGCCTGTAAGCACGCTCAAATGTGAGTCCGAATATAAAAATTGCAAAATCCTCGATTACCGGGTCGGACCAGACTAAAATAATGACTTTTTATTAGAGTAATAATTTTTAAAATTTGATTATACCATTGGATTCATAACGAAAAATTATTCAACATGGACTATTTATTTGTCATTTTTGGAGATCAGGAAGTCGAATTATCGCCAAAAACGAAAATGACATCAAGTTTAGGGGTCACATCAGGCTAAAAATGTAAATTTTTTATGGAGACATAATTTGTAGAAATTGACTATACCATTAGATCCGAAACGAAAAATTAGGTGAAATAGAGTATTCATTTGTCAGTTTTGGAGTCCGGATGATAAAGTTATCATCAATGGAAACAATTGACAAAATACCGAATTCGTCCCACATTTTATTTAAATAATAATTTTAATTTTTTTTATATGTCATCTTCCCCAACGCGTCCATACGGCCGAGACATATAAAAAAAAACGAATTTTTTTTTTCTTTTTCGATCTTCAATCTCAGATCTCTTACAAACGGCTCGCCTTCGACGATCGACGCAGAAGGGAGAAATGTCCGTAGCTACGTTCTCTATAAAACCCACCCAACCTTTCTTTGTTTCACTTTCTATTTTACCCGATATCGTCAAAAATCAGTCGTATTTGGATATGAAAATTTCAAAACTTTGACCTTGGATTTCGTCCGTTTCCGGGTCAAACCGTCTTTCATCGTAGAAGGGAGAAGAGACGAGCACATCGAGATCTTCAAAACCACCGGGACGGTTTCGAAAATCAGTCGCTTCGAAGTTCGGTTTGCCTCGATTTTCGCGCACGTGCTTTAATTCCGTCGCCTAGTGATTGTAAGGAACTCTCAATTTCTATTAGTAATCATAATTGTGAAAATTGCATTTAGGATTTTATTGGAAAAATTTAGATGTATTTCCGAAATATAGAATTCTTTGTTTATTTCAAAATTCACGCCAGAAATTGCATGTTTGATATGTTTAATTGTATTTTTAACAAATTATACGTGGGTAAAGTATTATAACGGGTTATTTCCATAAATTGGGTCTTGTGCACCGCTCGGACCCTGTTTTAATATAAGTTTTGTATTTTTTTTCGAGATTTTTGATAGAAATGAATTTCATAGTTAGAAAAACGATTTACTATTCAATTAACTCATGTTGAGTTGATGAATATTAGAAAATGGATGTTTTATTGAAGAGATTGAAAATTGTAAAAATCGAAAAAAGGGAAAAAGGGTATGAAACGGTAAAATGTTAGAGTCACACCCGAGGGGTGATGTCTGCATTTTACGTTATTGTGCTGTGTGTAGGTTGGTGAACAGATATCCAGGGATAATATTATTGGCTGCATGTTTATTTCCTTTCTGTTAGCGCGAGGCGCTGTTTACGTTTCCGTTATGTTATTTATTTTAGGCCGGGTGGCCACACTTGCATGGTAGGAAACTGGATATCCATTCTCAACCTTGTATTGTTAATTTCTCTTTTGTTTTCAAATGAAAATAATATACATATGTAGCTATTTTGTGAGCTGTTAAAAAGTTTGTGAATGCCTGAAGGGATAGTGCGTCATATCATCCGGAGTGGTGTACTATCCTGGGATGTACGGTAGGGACCACCAAGCTCATACGTGGTATGGGACGCGTATGAGAATGGAGTCACAACTGGAATCCGGGTTTATTCCTCTCTATCTTTACCAGTGAACTTGTAATGTAAAGGTGGTCGTATACGAATGGTTTGCATATTTGGGAATCACATGCACGCCTGATACGCATAGACGAAGATGATTAGTCAGTGATCACTAACAATCTATAGTAGTCAAACGTTCTGACACATCGAAAAGAGACCCATTGCTTACGGTCACGTCAAACGGCCAGCCTGAGCCGGATAAATGGTCAACCAAGCGTGGTAAGTGCAGCGACCGACCACAAAATCAGGAACTAAAAGCCAGAGAGAAATTGTAACATCATGTCCCGACTGGGAGCGATCCAGTCGTGAATCCCAACACTCTAATTCCAATACTCCACCATTGTGTATTATGTATCTGTTGTTTATTTTAATATATAAAATGAAATCCATGTTTATTATTTCCCTTTGATCAATTAGATTTGTATAAAAAGATAATGTTATAGTGAGTACTGCTGATCGATGTAATGTGAGTTTTAAAATGTTTAGTTGTTCATCCCTGGCTATATGTACCAGTTAATCGTAATTTCTTTTGTAAAACTTTGACTATTTTAAAATGATTCAGTATGCTTATTCGTTCATGTTAGGAGGGGTTATTGGCAGAAATTGTTTGTTTCCCTACTGGGTAACCATTGTTACTCACCCTTTCTTTCTCTATTTTTTTAGTTTCAGATCCGAAGTTTGGCGAGGCAGATATAGAGCACGAGTGAGAATCATCTGGTGGGTCAGATAGACAGCCAGAGTTCGTCACTTGGTGAGTATTGGGGTTATTATCCCTAGTGGTGTCGATTTATCCGAGAGTATTATACATGTTGTTCTGAGTGTTAGGATTTCTGTTAGAGTGAGGAATTTTGTGTAATCCTGTATTCTGGTTATTCTTCCGCACTCTGATCTTTCGTACGTTATTAGACGTGTATAAGCTTCCGCTAGTATTATATTTTGTATATGTATGCAGGATTGTATGTCGTGTATCAGGTGCAGGTTGAACGCCTTGGAATGCTAACATAAACAGAGGAGACCATGCCGAAATTTCGAGGTGCCACCTAGTACCTCGAGATCTGACATGGGGATTTGTGTTAGCCTTCGTCCTTTCTCCCTTCTACGACGGAGGACGGTTTGACCCCGAAACAAACGAAATCTGAGGTCGAAGTTTAAAAAATCCCATATATAAATACGGATAATTTTTGACGATAAGGGGTGAAAAAGAAAAGAAAATAGAAGGAATTTGAATGGGTTTTGTAGATGTCGAGGCTGCGGACGTTTCTCCCTTTTACGTCGGAAGTCAACGGCTAGCCGTTTGTGAGAGATCTAAGGTTAAAATTTGAAGAAAAAATATTTTTTTTAAAAACAGGTTGACTGGTTTTGGACGACTGGGGAAGACAATGAATTAAAAAAGATATTAAAAAATTTATTTATATAAAATATGGGATGAAATCGATATTTTAGCTATTGTTTCGTTTGACTATAACTTGACCATCCGGACTCCAAAACTAACAAATAAATACTCTATTTCGTCAAATTTTTTGTTCTAGATCTAATGGTGTAGTCAATTTCTATAAATTATGTTTTTAACAGAAGTTTATATTTTTAGCCTGAGGTGACCCCTAAAATTGACGTTATTTTCGTTTTTGACGATAATTCGACTTTTTGTACTCCAAAAATGATAAATAAATATTTCATGTTTAATAATTTTTTGTTAAGAATCTAATGGTATAATCAAATCTTAATAATTCTTATTCTAACAAAAAGTCATTATTTTAGCTTAGTTCGACTCGGTAATCGAGGATTTTGTAACTTTTATGTTTAGACTCGCATTTGAGCGTGCTTATAGGCTAAAATATATTTTTCGATCATGTTGAATCTAATGATGAGGTCAGATTCTATAAAAAATGATTAGAAACATCTTAAAATTTTATCCTTAAGTTTCACTTTCAAGATTTTCTCAAAATTCTATTATTTATTTTTTCTCGAGATACAAATCGAAAACTTGGGATTTTATAAAGAGAGATGGTGACATGTGTCAAGATGTGTAGAGATTAAAGTTTTAGATGAGTTGATGAAAAATTAGTGTTTGATTTTAGAAAAGGGGTATGGGTTTGTAGGGAATGTTGATGGTAAGTTAGGGGGAGGTATGGGTTTGTAGGGAATGATGATGATAAGTTAGGGGAGGGTATGAGTTTGTAGAGAATAATGATGATAGATTAGAGGAGGGGTGATTGATTGATGTAATTTTTTAAAGAAAGGTGATGGGAGTAGGTTTTTGGATGAATGAGGTGAGTTAAGGTAGTGACATGTGTCCCACCTTGATGATCTTAGGTGATTAGTTGTGATGTTGGGCTTGAGTTGAGAGTTGGGTTTGGGTAGATTGGTTGGGCTTGGATAGGTAATTGGGTAGTGGGTTGAATAGTAATAGTAATGGGCTTGGGTTTGATAGTATTGGGTTGAGTTTATTTGGATTAGGATAGGATAGTTGATGGGCTTAGGTGTTCTTTGGTCTGTGGGCCACGTGGGTAGGGCCTTAGGTAGTGGGTTGAATAGTAATGGATTTAGATTAGGGTTAGGATGAGTTGAGAGATGAGAGGAGTGGTGTGAGTTCTTTTGGTCTATGGGCCACGTGAGTAGGGCTTGGGCCATTTATTGAAATAAATAGAGATTTTTGAAGGTTTGGGCTTTTGAGTCAACTCCAATTTTGATAGATTTTGGGGCATTTTACGTTGAGGGCCCAGTCAAATTTAAGTGTCTATAGTGGGCATAATGCTTACTGACGTTGCAACACATACTAGTCATAAAAATTGGAATTTTACTATGACCCTTCATTGTTTTTATATTTGAGACACCTAATCCTATTTTTCAACATGTGATATGCCACTTGACCTTGGTCTTATCTTATTAAGGAAAAATGAAAAAAAAAATCTATGATTTTTATTTTGAAAACCAATCATATTCAACCTCTTGTATAAGATGATGATGTGATGATCAAGTGGTTTTCATCATAAAATAGGAACCAAATGATGATGATGATGCGATCATCTTAATCATCACATCATCATGGTTTTACTCAAAAGATTGAGGATGATTTTTGAAATAAAAAATCATGAAACCTTAATGAAAGTGCTCTTGATCTATGGGTGCAAATCCGATTTTTGGGATCTCCACCAAATTTTACAGTTTAGGAATTAAAAACTAACTCTAAACAAGATAAAATAAAATCTACGAGTAGGCTATAAGTACGGGAATCAAGTTATGGGATTTGAAGGTATTAGAGATCAATCCCGCCCGTTGAAAGGCGGTCTCTACTATTCTAAAAAAATTTACATTACAAAATGGCCTAAATAAAGATAAGAAAGCTTTCTGGTTTGCCAGTGTGATTGCGGTGATTGGTTTCCTAAAAAATTAGAGGTGAACGTTCCTCGTACGAAGTTTTTTGGTATGTATCCACTCCTAGATTGCTCTCGAACTTGAAGATGTGAACTTTTTTTCTAAATCTGAAGGTTTTTTGACTTTTCTAGGTGTTTTTTAAGATTTTTCGGTATTTTTTGGGTTGGAAGATAAGGCTTGAGGGTTAGGTATTGAGTTATGACTTCAAATTTAGGATTTTGAGACTATTTTGGGAAGAGTTCAAAATTTGATGGAGTGTTACTTCGCCCATGGTAGTCGTTCCTTCATAAGGTAGCAACGAGTTATTTGGATTTGATGATGATATTCTAGCAAGACGACTCTTTTGACAGGTCCAAAATGGCACAATCAGTGGTTTAGAACATTTGAAAATAATTATGACCTGGTTGAGATGAATTCGGATTAATCGTTGGTTCTAAGAGATTGATTCTTAGTTATATGATTAAAGATTTTAATATTAATTAGCCCTTGTCTGGTGGTAATGATTGAATCTAGTTGCACTATGAACCTATATCAACCACAAAAGTGATAAAGATTGGTTAGGTTTTAACTTTGATTGGGTCAAACTCTTAGTCAAATTGATTGATTAAATCAAGGACTAAATCCTTTGTTGTGAATTAATCTAAACCTTTGAATATAGAGCCAATTGGTCCAGTCGATTTAGCATTGATTAGTTTGATCCATTTGCCAATTAGTCCGACTGGTTCGACTTAACTTATATTTTTCGTCAATTTTATTAGGATGGATTGATGTTGTGGGTTTGAATTACATAGTGTGGATCGGTCCGCCCATTTACCTATTGGTCAGATTGAAGAATTGCAACCCAATAACACCCATAGTCTATTCGGGTCGTGTGTTAAGAGGATAACACCTAGATTTGGGATCTCTAAACTTACTATATGATTGATGTTAGGTTAGGACAAATTTGAAGTCACTTCAACTTGAAAAAATGATATACCTCCCAGTTTCACCTGATTAGATAATACGTGGTGTTCCAATTTAATATACCCAAATGTATAGGACTAAAGCTGTAGTATTTGCATGCGTTACTCGTGTCCCAATGGACCAGGTTGGCTATGTTCTGGTTATGGGGTACAGGGAATGATACAACCTCATATATACAAGCATGTGAGTATGTGCAATGAGAAATTTTCGAATATTGGGCCCGTGGGCCATATCATATCATCTAAATGTGGATATCACAAAAAATCATCATGGAGCACAAATATCAACAATCAAAATCAGCATGTATATCAGATATCATATAAACATCAAATCGATCAACCAATCAAGGTTGTTATCAGGGACAATTAAGATGATGAAATTAGTTGAGATTGATCAATCTAGAAAACATGTAAACAACATGAAGCATGTGATAAAACAAGAAGATAATCATCAATTATTAATCAAGATCAACCAATTAACATACCAACTACATGATCAAACTAATCAAGATACCATAATGACAATCACACACCTTAGGTTAGCACATGATATATCAAGAAATCAAATGAAAAGCATGTATCATGTTACGTGATAACACAAAGAATAATATCTGATCAAAAAAATATCATGAAAAAAGAAAGCACATTTTTTTGAGGGACTTACTAGGCCGACCCGTTTGTTGAATTTTTATTACAAAAATTCCATGAAGTTTGTTACACAACTAAGCCAGTCGGACTAACTCAACAAAATTTCAAATCTTACTAAGCGTCATTGGATCAATACTACAATCTTTGAGATTTCATCGAAAAACTTAGATTCAAAAATAAAATAAAATGACAATTTTTTTAACTTAGATTCAAAGTTTGTAAAATGGAGGACTACTGAAATTCGAAATTTAAAATTAAAATCCAAAATGAAAATTAGAATTTCTTCCTTCAAAAGTTTGTGGTGTTGGATGATGTTTTTTGAATGCTTCGTGATGAACCCAATGCGCCTTAATAAGAATGAAGTATTACTAAGTTAGTAAGCCTAGTCTTACTTTTGAATTCCACAAATTGCTGGGTTGGAAGCTCTCCTTATTTCATTAGGTAAAAGACAAAGGAGAGTGACCACATTTGTTTAAATAATTAAACCAATAACATCTCTTCAACAAATGTCGAGAGGACGATATAACATGTATAGTTTTATTTTCAAAATAAAAATAAAAATGATAAATTGTGGTAACAACCTTCATGATAAATTGTGGGTCCCAACCAAGATTTGTGTTATAACAAACTGGATAAAACAAGGGGATTTTGTATCAAAGAACGCAACAGATATGTATGCCTACGTGGAATTCTTTTTTTTTTTTTTTCATTTTTTGGATTTTTTTTAGAAAGTCTTCCCAGCCCACTGCACTATCTGTCCTCTTGGGCCCTGTTCTCATATTTCTCATCTTGTCCATGGCTCAGATCATGGCACACCATCCTTCTTTGATCTATAACAACTCCTTGAAATCGTTTTTTTATCTCACTTCCTAACCCACGAACCATCAATATTCTTTTAATTTTTTTTTTTTTTTTTTTTTTGATCTCCTCTCTGCACATCCACAAGTCACAGCACAACCCTCCTCTTACAACACAATCCTTTCTCTTTTCTCTCCTTTTATCTGCACGAATGTAGTCTCAAACAAATCTCTTTTTAAGTTTCACATCTCAGCTAGCTAACCCAGGCCAACACCCCAATGAGATGAGATCGTGCAATTCCCCAAGAGATCGTGGTCCTCATGTCAGCCCACGGCCCTTCTCTATTTTTTTTTTCTTTCATATTTCTTTCTTTTGAACCGTTAATCTCTAATTGTGTTGGATTATTAAAACGTGACATTGATTGGGATCACAAAAACAACTAACTACACACAAAAAATAAAGAAAATATCCTAAAATAATAAAAAATCAAATACTCAACATAAAACAACACCCCCCCCCCCCCCTCAAAAAAAAAAAAAAGCCAAATTTGGCAATGCATCAATATTTGAGTTTTTCAACTTTGATCCTCAATGTCCTCAGTGGTGTCGTCATTGAAAGTGCCCTCGATCCACGGGTATGAATCCAATTTTTGAAGTCGCCACCTAGTTTTACGATTTTGGAATAAAAAAAATTGACTTTAAACAAGATAAAGAAGAATCTATGAATGAACTAGGGGTACAGAGATTAAACAATGGGATTTTAAAGTATTATACGCACCAATCCCACTCGCCGAAAGACAGATTCTACTATTCTCAAAAAATTTACATTGTAAAAAATGGCCTAAATAAAGATAAGAAAATTATTTGATTTACCTGTGTGATTACGGCGATTGGTTCTCTTAGAAATTAAGGGTGAGCACTCCTCGTGCAAAGTTCTTTGGTTTGTATCCGCTCCGAGATTGTTCCTGAACTCAAAGATGAGATTTTTTTTTTTTTTTAGATCTGAAGGTTTTCTGACTTTTCTAGGTGTATTTTTAAGGTTTCTAGGTATTTTTTAGGTTGAAAATCAAGACTTGAGGGTTAGGTATTAAGCTAGGACTTCAAAATATAAGGTTTTGGGAGTGTTCTGACAAATTTATGACCTATTTTCTCTACGATTTCTGAGAACCTACGAGATTTGGTGGTTGAAATACCTTTTTATAGAAATATTAGATAGGGTTAGAGTTAGATTAGGTTGTTTTTTTAATAGAGTTCATCTCTAATTAATCTTCAACTGATTTTAGATAAGATTTAAGTGATTTTTTATTTGGATTTAGTTGATTTAAGTCTCGTAGAATTAAATTTTTAATTTTTTGAAGAACTCTTTGGTGGAATATCAGGTGGGGCCCAATTTGAATAAATGAGCCACCACTTGAAATTGGGCCATGGGCCTACTTAATTGTGTTTATTTATTAAAAGTTTTAATTTGATTTATTAAGATTTCAATTTACATTAATTAATATTTTTAATTATTGATTTTACATTTTCACATTTTAGGGTTAGAAAATTATCGTTTTGCCCTCAAAGAGGGTTTTTGTGTTGAGAGATAGTTTTGAGATGTTTCGGAATTAATTTTTTTTTATAAGGAATTCATTAAAAATATAGATTTGCATCATTAATGAATTTTTGGGGTAAAATAGTTATGGGCTCCACAAGGAGCATTTTGGTAATTTGGTCAAATTTTGTGAAAATTGGTAATATAGTTTCAATGGTTCTAAGTTGTCATTTTATATGTTAAAAATGGTCTTCCTAAGTATAATGTAAGCTCTAAGGTGTTTTGGCATCAGGGGTATTTTGGTAATTTGATCATTTTTTGATAATTTTTATTATAAAGCTTACTTTTGTCCCAAAATGATGATATCTATGTTTCGAATCATATTTTCCTAACGTAATGTAATTTCTAAGATTTGTTTGCGTTGAATATCTCATCAAAGCTTTGAAACACATGCTTAGTAACGAAAAAAAAAACCTTTCAGAATATTCGTCCATCATTTGGAATCGTCGCAATCATGTGATAAATTGTCGAATCAGACAATTGTAAAAATGAACTGTCTATACTTAAGTCATTTTTCATTAGTCCATAATAGAATAACCAAGTCAAGAGGCATGTCACTATGTGAAAAATGCCAAAATTCGATTATGAGTACGCTAAATTCAACGGGCCTACTCACTCAACATATTTCGATGGTATAAATCTAGTCGCAACCAAATTCATGGGCCTTGGCTTGGGGCGTCAATGGGTCAGTTATGGTTCGGTTCCTAAAGAACTTAGAACCATAACCACTATATTTATGTCGGTTCTGATTCTTGTCGGTTCCGGATCCAATTCCAAAGTAAATGGAACCAAAACCTGAACCACCAATAAACATGGGTATTCATCGATTTCGGTTCTCAAGAATCGAATGAGATAAAATAATTCAAATCATTATAATAAAACTTGTTTCCTTTAAAAAAATTATTTACTTAGATATAATTTTTTATATTAAAGATACAAATTAATGATATTTTTCAAGAATAAAATTTATCTTAGTTAAAAGTAATAAATTTTTAGAAGATATAGCTCATTTTAAGCTTCAATCGATAATTTATATGAAAAATTGAAGAATTTTACATAACATGAATTAATTTTGATATAAGAGAATTCCTTAAATCATCCATACTATGAAAAGAAATGACAAAAATAAATCGGTTTTGGGTACCTGTTGGTACCCATTGGATAGAACCCAATGGCTTTGGTTCCTATCGATTCAATTTCATTTTAAACCCGTCTCTAATAAATTTCAATAAAAAGGGAATCAAAATAGGGGTTTTCGATTTTAGTTAAATGGGTACCCATTGACACCCCTAGCCATGGCCCAACGATTTTTTTAGACCCAAAATAGATTTCTTTTCCAATCCCTAACCCCATTCTCTCTTCCATCTAGAGTTAACGTAGGAAGAGTCAGAGAGAGATCAGGAGAGAAGAATCGATAAGTACTCTTTAATTTTCAAGAGTTTTTACATGAAATCGAAAAAACATATTGATCAGGTAATTTCGACTACTTAGCTCTGAGTTTGTTTGAGCTTTCTTCAACATAGTTTCAGAGGAATCGATGAGTACTTGAGAGCAGTGTGAGCTTTTAAATAGTTTTTACACGATCTAGAAAAGGAAACATGTAACTTTCGATGTGCAACGAAGAATTCTGAAAAGAAATCCAATACATTTGCTCAGGTAATTTCGATTTTGTGAGCTCTCTTTCAAAATACTATGGGTATATTTCGATTTTTTAAGTTAGTTTTTTTTATTTATTGTTGCCAGTTCTTCTTTGCTGGGAATTCTATTGAAGGTGCGCACCCTAACCCTCTTTACAAGAGATTTTAAGCAAAGGTGACTTTAGGGTTTGAAAAATGTGAATTTATTTCATAGGTTCCATGGTGCACATGTGGGGTTTGATAAATTTAATTTAGTATTTTTAATGTTTGTTTCCTTGATTTTAGTCATTGAAATTCTTTATTCTCTTGTTATTTTTCACCTCTTTCTAGATAATTCTCATTTTTCAGTTTTCTTGTTTACAAAAATAAATTAAACAAAACTCTTACATTCCATATAATTTATAGTTTCATAATACCGATGGATTGTACTTGGTACAATTGGAACTCTAGTAAAATTACCAAATTTTAGAGATTATGTCAATGGACTATAGGTTGAAACTCTTGGTGGCATGCTAGCTCATTTGTCCCCCTTTACTCGGAGCTTGATATTCTTGAGAAACAATTCTTTATTATTCATATAGTAATATTTGTAATAGTATGTCTATTCAACCGATGGCATGATGGCCTCTACAATACAAGGAGGAGATAAGATGACAACCCTAGATCCTTCGTGACTCCCACCTATAAAAAAAATCTTTAAAGAAAATAGTACTAAAATTCTAGAAAAAGGTAGCACCAAATATACAAGAAGCCCAAGTATACTAATGATAACTATATGAATAAGTATATTCCCTTATGATTTTTCCAATTTTCTTCTTAAGGTTAAATAGGGAATCTACCCCCTTTTGCTACCATCGACTTCCCATGAACTATGCCATGAAGCTCATTCAAAAATCAGAGAAACTATCGATCAATCTTGGAGTAAGTCCGTGGAACCATGTCAAGGTCGCTCCGTACAAGTGGGAGGGAAATACTCGACATATGAGATCATCATTTCCTTCTTCAAGTGTCATTACCTGTTTGTAATGGTAGAGATGTTCCATTGAATCAACAGATCCATTTTAGAGATTGAACTTGTGAATGGAATATTTTTGAGGCAGCTTTTCGTCTATGATCGTCGCTACGAATGGAGATTCTTTCAAATCCTTAATTGCCAACTAAGCAAGTAGCTTGACCTACTTTCCCTTACCAAGTACCACCATAACGTTATTTTCATCTTTTTTTTCTTCAGCATAGAGTCTAGTTCATCTTGGTTGACGAACTAATCATCGTTTCACTTATTTCTTGATTGTTCTACTCTTTGGTGAGTTGTCATTTTTAACGCTACCTCTTTAGCTTGCTCTACTTGTAGAGTTGGACCGTTGACGTTTCCTTGAGATTGATTATTCTCTCTTCTTAATCTCTCTTGAGGGTGATTTGCCCCCGAACATTTGAGTTGAGTTTGTAAAATTGCATTCTTTTGGTGCAAAAATGCAATAGTTTCTTGTTGCTTCTGCATTTGAGTTTGTACTCTCTGAAGTTGATCCTATAGAGTCTGAAGGATCTCTTCCTGGTTTTGAGGGATTAGCTATATGATGATATGAAAAAGAGTGAATGGTTTCTTGGGTATTGTTCTACTTATGCAAGTTCGTTTAAGAAGGATGTCTTGTTAGTTTGACTTTAGTTAAAAAGATAGTTAGCTCGTCAGAGGCTAAGAGTCTTCTTAGTTGAGAGTGTTGATTTGCAAAACTATCCTCAAGATTGCTCATGCATGATTTGAGCTACGTGTGTGTCATGAGTAGAGTACTTTTTAGGAAAGGAAGTGAAGGAGAAGGCTTTAGGTTGGTGGGATATCTGGGTTTGTTATTTGATTCCCACGAATGAAGCCAAAAAAGTGTAGGAGATTTTTTAGGTCTTCCACTTCTCGAGATCTGCATTGTTGATGATATTTTGATCCTCAAGTTTCGTGTTGACTTTCCACTATCTCTAGTCTTCTTCTTCATTTGAACTTTATTTTTCGATTGTCTTTTCTGTTGGTATTACCTGAAATGACATTGGTGTAGTATCGGCTAAAGGGTCTCCAATGATCAAGTTAATGTTTGATAGAAAACAGAATAAATAGAAGAATTTTTGAAATAAAAAGATTTAATATATTGTGAGTTGTGTTTGAGTAGGAGAAGTCTCCTTATTTATAAAGTTGGCTTATTAATTTAAAGCATGAAAGTTCTTACCTAGGTTTATTTTGTCAATACTATAATTTTTCCCTCTGACTCTACTTGGGTAGTTCTAAGTTATTTAATAAGGAGATTGACTTTCTAAAGGAATTGATCCTTATGAAGATATTGTACTAAAGGGTTGACTCCTTGAGGAGACCGTATTACCTTATGGAGTTACCTCCTTGAGGAGGCCACACCACTTGGCCAAACCACTTTGTGGTTGACAGAGTTGAAGGGACCGGCTTTGATAGAAGCTGAACCACCTTGTGGTTGAAAGCTTGAATGTGTCAGCTCTTATAGAGGCCAAATCACCTTGTGATTGAAAGGTTGAAGGGGTCGGATCTTTTGAGGCTGAACCACATTGTGGTTGATAGAGTTGAAGGGGTCAGCTCTTATAAAAGCTGAACCACCTTGTGATTGAAATGTTGAAAGGGTCAACTCTTATCGAGGTCGGAACCACCTTGTCCCACGATTTTAATGGGTTGCACCCCTTTTAGCTGAATCGATTAGAGTATGGGCGAAACCTATTGTATGTTCAAACATTGCTTCAAGTTAAATTGAACTTTAAAGGTAAAGAAATTGGAGTGCGGGAGGCAGTAGTAGGATTGGGGGTACAAGTAGTAAAAATAGAAAATTAAATGTTTTCTCCACCTTGGTTTTCTTCTTCTTTTTTTTTTTTTTTTTTAAACGTTTGAAATATATGAGATAGTATCTGAACATAATTTTGGGACTTTAAAAGGCTTCAATAAAAAAATTTAATAGAATTTTGAAGCTCCAACTTGACTATCCTATTTGCCTAGGAGAAGTCTTCTATTTATAGGTCTTTGGGAAACCCTTGGCTTTATAAATGTCCAAACTCCATAAGTTCCTCTTAATTTCAACAAACCATATTAAATGACCTTGTTTAGCCATCATCAAAATGTCCTTGATCGTCTTTTACACCTCTTTGAACCTTGCTAATCATGATGATCAAATGATAGAAGTGTCAAAACTCTTAAGGTTCTAAATAATTTTATAAGAGGAGTAAATGTGTTGTGTATGTGAACACCTTTGTGAAGCTTACTTAGTATTTGATCAAATACCTATTAGGTATTTTACCTAACACATTATAAGATCTTATTTGATAATGACAAGGAAGGATAGCCCAAATAATATTAGCAATTGCAAAGAAGATAAACAACCATACAAAGAAAAGAGTAAGAACACAATACCCACAACACGAGATTTTACGTGGTTCACCCAAAGGCTACGTCGATGGAGGTATGAGCGTTGGACCACTATAAAGAAAACCAGGTAAATTGATACAAGGAGTCACCTCTATCACTTAGCAAGTTCTTCTAGATCTTAATCTTCTCAAACCTTTCAACCCTCCTTTCTTAGATTTTTTTTCTTTCTCCATGCTTTTCTCTAGAAAAGACTTAGACTTGAAGTTAAACCTTTTACAAAAAAAAAAAAAACCCCCATCTTTTAGAAGCATTACAAACTGTGCTACTTACATAATTACATTCTCAACCCAAATTACCTTGGACCGATAAGAAAAAAAAAACATTTGGATCGGGCCTAATTGATTTTGAGTCATACTTCAACAATCTTCATCTTAGTGAAAAAACTCTTCGACCCTTGGAAATGTTGAAACCTCAATGTGTTTATAAAACTTCCCCCTTGATGAGAAACATCTCATCTCCATGCACCTCAAGTGGGGAGGTGCCCTCCAATCTCAACAAGCAATGAGATTAAGCAAGTTTAAGCAATGTTCAAACTTGTCGCATGTAATTGATTTAATGAGACCTCCCTCACTTGCTACTAGTACAAAGTGCACTTCATTTTCCCATCCATACCTTTGAGGTGGTATGATGGTTTTTCTTGGTCTTCCTTGTGTTATGCTAGAAAACTCATCATAAGAATTTGAGGTTCTTCCTTTATAATTTTTTCCATGCTAATAAGGGTACCAACTACCTTGTTACCAACAACCAATTTCTCATTATCATTTTTTTTAATTCTCCCTTTTTAATGGAACCTTTATCAAAAATCACATTTTTACTTAGAATTTTCATCTTATTTATCGGATCCCAAAGCTTGAATCCTTTCACTCCCTTTCTAATTTGAAAAAGATGCACTCGAGTGACTTTGATTGCAACTTGTTTCTCTCATCACTAGGAATGAGAACATATGTTTTACATCCAAATACCTTCAATATAAAGTAGCCCACTTATTTTTTGTCCATATCTCTTCAGCACACTTAAATTCAAGTAGCTTAGATGGTGACCGATTAACCAAATAACAAGCATGGTTAATCGATTCTGCCCAAAATGATTTAGACAACCTTGCATGTAACATGATGCATCTCTTTCTTTCCATGAGAATTCTATTCATCATCTCGATCGCACCATTTTATTGAGGATTTTTCTTCATGATGAAATGCTTTATGATGCTTTCTTATTTACAAAACTTCAAGAACTTGCCATCTTTATACTCATCCCCATTATCAATTCTCAAATATTTGACTTTTTTCCTTGTTTAATTTTCTATCTTAGTCTTCCATTCTACAAACTTGGCAAAAACATCAGATTTCTCTTTCATAAACTAAACCCAAACCTTTCTTGAAAAATCATCCATGATAGTGATAAAGTAGTGAACTCCCCCTTTTGACAGGCCCCCACATTAGAATGAATGTAATCTAACAATCCCTTACTTTTGATTCCTTCATTTACAATCTTGAACAACACCTTACTTTACTTTCTCATCACACAAAACTTATAAAATTATAGCTTGTATGGCCTAACACCCTTCAACAATTATCATCGGTGTAACTCTTGTATTGTTTTTTCACTTATATGGCCAAGTCTTAGTGTCAAAGTTGAGTTTCATCATTTCTAGAATTTTCCTTCTTGATATTGCAACTCCACCTATAATTGTGTTCCCCAAAAGCTTGTAGAGGTTATTTGCAAGTTTCACACCTTTTATTATCACCATGGCTCCCTTAGACACCTTGAGTACTCTATCATTTGTTGAAAATGAACACCGATACAAGTCGATTGTACCCAAGGACATAAAAGTCTTCTTGAGTACCGACATATGCCTTACACTACACAAGGTTCTAACAGCCCCATCATATATTCTTATCTTCACAGTATTTATTCTAATGACTTTGCATGTTGCATCGTTACCCATTAGAACATCTTCACTGTCATGAGGTTCATACGAATCAAACCAATCATGATTGGAACAAATATGAAAAGTACACTCAGAATCTAAAATCCGAGAATTGGAAGTGAGATTACTCGAAGATGTCGCTAAGAGTTTTCCATTGCTTTCTAATGCTATGCTTACCATGGAGCTTGACTTGGCTTCGTTCCTTTTTTTATCTCCATTTTGTACTTTCTACAATATCTTTTTTAATGTCCATTCTTCTCATAATAATATCACTCCACTTCTTTTTTACTTCTAGATTTGGATCTATAATTTTTTCCTTCGGATTTTCTTTTCTCATTGTTTGGCCTCACTCACTTGAACCTTTTGCAATGAGTCATTTACCTTGAATATCATTCTCACTTGACTTATTCATGGTCATGTGAAAGATAAGGTCTTGAACCACCTACTCTAACTTGCAAGTCTCCTTACCAAACAAAAGTATAGTCCAAAAGTGTTTGCAGGAATTAGGAAGTGATCTCAACAAAAACAATGCTTTGTCTTTTTCAAACTTCACTTCTACCTTCAACAAAACACTAAGATACCGATTGAATGTATTAAAGTGCTTCCTAATCAAGTCCCTCCCCCATCTAACTTAGTGTGGCGCCTCGCCGAACGCTAACACAAATCCCCATGTCAGATCTCGAGGTACTAAATGGCACCTCGAAATTTCGGCATGGTCTCCTCTGTTTATGTTAGCATTCCAAGGCGTTCAACCTTCACCTGATAAACGACATACAATCCTGCATACATATGCAAAATATAATACTAGCGGAAGCTTATACACGTCTAATAACGTACGAATTATCAGAGTGCGGAAGAAGAAAATTTACGGGATTATACAAAATTTTCTCACTCTAACAAGAGTCCTAACGCTCAATACAAATCTATAATACTCCTAGACAAATGGAGTATAACTCCAATACTTACCAGGTGACGGACTCTGGCTGTCTATCTGACCCACCAGATGATTCTCACTCATGTTCTACTCCTGCCTCGCTAAGCTTCGGATCTGAAACTAAAAAATGGAGGATGAATGGGTGAGTAACAATGGTTACCCAGTAAGGAAGCAACAATTTCTGCCAATAACCTCTCCTAACATGAACGAATAAACATACTGAATCATTTTAAAATAAACAAAATTTCACAGAAGAAAACTACGATTAACTGGTACATATAACCAGGGATGAGCAACTAAACATTTTAAAACTCACATTACATCGATCAGCAGTACTCACTATAACATTCTCTTTTCATACAAATCTAATTGATCAAATGGAAACAATAAACATGCATTTCATTTTATATATCAAAATAAGCAACAGATACATAATACACGATGGTGGAGTATTGGAATTAGAGAGTTGGGATTCACGACTGGATCGCTCCCAGTCGGGACATAATGTTACAATTCTTCTCTGGTTTTTAGTTCCTGATTTTGTGGCCGGTCGCTGCCCTTACCACGTTTGGTTGACCATTTATCCGGCTCAGGCTGGCCGTTTGACGTGACCGTAAGCAATGGGTCTCTTTTCGATGTGTCAGAACGTTCGACTACTATAGATTGTTAGTGATCACTGACCAATCATCTTCGTCTATGCCTATCAGGCGTACATGTGATTCCCAAATATGCAAACCATTCGTATACGACCACCTTTACATTACAAGTTCACTGGTAAAGATAGAGAGGAATAACCCGGATTCCAGTTGTGACTCCACTCTCATACGCGTCCCATACCACGTATGAGTTTGGTGGTCCCTACCGTACATCCCAGGATAGTACACCACTCCGGATGATATGATGCACTATCCCTTCAGGCATTCACAAACTCTTTAACAGCTCACAAAATAGTTACATATATATATATTATTTTCATTTGAAAACAAAAGAGAAATTAACAATACAAGGTTGAGAATAGATATCCAGTTTCCTACCATGCAAGTGTGGCCACCCGGCCTAAAATAAATAACATAACGGAGCGCCTCGCGCTAACAGAAAGGAAATAAACATGCAACCAATAATATTATCCCTGGATATCTGTTCACCAACCTGCACACAACACAACAACGTAAAATGCAGACATCACCCCTCGGGTGTGACTCTGACATTTTACCGTTTCATACCCTTTTTCCCTCTTTCCGATTTTTACACTTTTCAATCTCTTCAATAAAACATCCATTTTCTGATATTCATCAATTCAGTACGAGTTCATTGAATATTAAATCACATTTTCCAACTAAAGCATTTATTTTTATCAATAATATTGAAAAAGAATGCAAATTTTATATCCAAACGGGGTCCGAACAGTGCACAAGACCCAATTTATGGAAATAACCCGTTAAAATATCCTACCCACGTATAATTTGTTAAAAATACAATTAAACATATCAATCATGCAATTTCTGGCGTGAATTTTTGAAATAACAAAAGATTCTACATTTCGGAAATACATCCAAATTTTTCCAATAAAATCCTAAGTGCAATTTTCACAATCTACGATTATAATAGAAATTGAGAGTTCCTTACAATGTCTAGGCGAAAGGATCAAAGCTTGTGCGCGGAAATCGAGGCGATCGGCACGGAAATTGAGACGGACCGAACTTCGAAGCGGCTGATTTTCGAAACCGGCCTGGTGGTTTCGAAGATCTCGACGTGCTCGTCTCTTCTCCCTTCTACGGCGAAAGGTGGTTTGACCCCGAAATCGATGAAAACCGAGGTCGAAGTGACGAAAATCTCCGTATAAAAATACGGCTGATTTTTGACTATACGGGGTGAAAAAGACGAGAAAACGGAAGGAACTTGGTTGGGTTATGTAGAGAATGAGGCGGCGGACGTTTCTCCCTTCTGCGTCGGAAAGCGATTTGACCCCGAAACTGACGAAATCCGAGGTCAAAGTTTCGAAATTTCCGTATCCAAATACGGCTGATTTTTGACGATATCGGGTGAAATAGAAAGTGAAATGAAGATAGGTTGGGTGGGTTTTGTAGAGAACGAAGCTGCGGACATTTCTCCCTTCTGCGGCGATCGTCAAAAATGGACCGTTTGCGAGAGATCTGAAGTGGAAAAATCGGAGAAAAAAAAACAAATTTTCGTTTTATATGTCTCGGTCATATGACGCGTTGGGGAAGATGGGTTTAAAAAAAAATTAAAAAAATTTTTTTTTTTTTTATTTTTAATATAAAAGTTGGGACGAAATTGGTATTTTGTCAATTGTTTGGATCGTCGATAACTTGATCATTCGGACTCCAAATCTGACAAACGAATACTCTATTTTGCCTAATTTTTCGTTCCGGATCTAATGGTATAGTCAATTTTTATAAATTATGTCTCTATCAAAAATTTACATTTTTGGCCTGACGTGACCCCTAAACTTGATGTCGTTTTCGTTTTTTGGCGATAATTCAACTTCCTGATCTCCAAAAATGACAAATAAATAGTTCATGTTGAATAATTTTTCGTTATGAACCCAATGGTATGATCAAATTTTAAAAATTATTCCTCTAACAAAAAGTCACTGTTTTAGTCTGGTCCGACCCGATAATCGAGGATTTTGCAACTTTTATATTCGGACTCGCATTTGAGCGTGCTTACAGGCTAAACTATGTTTTTCGATCATTTTGAATCTAATGGTGAGGTCAGATTCCATTAAAAATGATCAAAAACATCCTAAAGTTTTACCTCTAAATCCCACTTTCAAGATTTTCTTAAAATTCCACTATATATTTTTCCTCGAGATACGAATTAAAAATTCGGGGTGTTACACTTAGGCCATAGAGTTGGCCCTTAAGGGATAATTTGTTGGATAAAATCTTTCTCATGTAAAATTTTTCAAGCTTATCTCATTTTCCTTTTGTGATTTTTGCTTCCATGACGTTGTACATGACTTAATTGGAAATATACAACTTAATGGAACTAATCACCTTCAAATCCAATTCCTCCCATATTTCATTGAGCATGTTCTCCAACTTCGGTTTAATATCTCAAATACAATTATGAAGCTCTTGTTGGATAAGAATATTCTTCATCTTCCTTTGGCAAAATGTAAAGTTTGATTTTCCATTAAATAGTTTCGCCTCAAACTTTATTCCATCAGAACTTTCGGTCATCGTTGTATCATTTTTTGCCATTGCAAACACCCTAGGCTCCGACACCACTTGTTGTGTATGTGAACACCTTTATGAAGCTCGTTTAATAATTTGATCAAACACCTATTGGGTATTTCATCAAACACCTTATATGCCACATCTTCCAATACCTTGTTTTATAATGACAATAAATGATAACCCAACTAATATTAGCAAATGCAAAGAAGATAAATAACCACACAAAAAAAGAGTAAGATCATAATACCCATAACATAAGATTTTACGTGGTTCATCCAAAGGTTACGTTCACGGTGTAGATACCCCAATTTGCATGAACCGATTAAGAAAATCCAAATTTTCTCAAATTAATTTCAATTAAAAATTTAAGCCTTTTAATAAGCCTGCATTACCACTTGGCATCATCCTCATGCATCATGTCATAGAGTTTTACATGTTCAACCTTGTCCCTAATCTAATCTAATTTCATACCATTTCTATGATTCAATTCGAATCTATATCCATTCTCTATTAACTGACCTATCACCCACACTCTAACCCAAGTCCATAAACAAAGTTCATATCCTAATCAAGTCAAGTCACCCTAAGACCTTAACCCAAAGTTCATAATACCATTATCCATAAACCTAGTCCATCTCCTAACTCAAAGGCCATAGCCCAAGTCCATCCCCTAAGCCGAATACCAAGTTCATTTTCTCACACCCACTCAAAGGATGACACATGTTGATTGTAGACACCTCATTTTTGCACTCGCCTGATTAATCAACTCGTCAATCCGATCGCAACGATTCCCAATGATGGATGATTATTCCAACACTTTATTTTGTTACCAGATATATTTTAGAAATCCGGATGAGGTATCTCGAACGGACAAAACCTTAGAAACCATGCTATACTAGGAAAATACGATCCCAAAAACATAGAAATCATCATCTTGCAGACCAAAAAGAAACTTCACGATAAAAATCATTAAAAATGATCAAATTATCAAAATACCCCTAACATCAAAACAACCCTAGAGCCTACGTTACGCTTAGGAAAACTCATTCAAACGCATAAAATAACAAATCGAAACCAAATAAATTATTTCGCCAATTTTTACAGAATTCAACAAAACTACAAAAATACCCCTCATAAAGTTCACGACCATTTCATACAAAAATTTCATAAATGACAAAAACCAACATTCTCATTGAATACCTTATGAAAAACTGATTCCAAAACATCCTGGAACATTAAAAAATGACTTAAAACGTAAAAAATCATCTCCGAGGATAAAACAGTAATTTTACAATTTTAATAATTAAGAATTTCAAAATTAATAAATAAACCATTAAATAATGTAAATTGAAACATTAATAAAATTATTTTAAAATTTTGAATCAAAAAATCGATCAATCAGGCTTTCAGGCAAAATTATTGATGGTTGCCAGGATATTTATTCAAGGACCCCTTCATCTGGGGGCCCAAAGAATTAAAGGTATAATAAAAGGGGGTTCTCCAAAAATTAAAGTCAATCAAGTAAGACTAAAGTCAATCAAATAAGGCTAAAGTCAAGATATTAAAAGTCAACCAAGAAAGACTAAAGTCAAAGTATTAAAGTCAATCTCATAAGACTAAAGTCAAAATCCTAAATCAAAATCCTAATCTAAACTAATCAAGTCAATCTCATAAGACTAAAGTCAAAACCCTAAATCAAAACCCTAATCTAAACTAATCAAGTCAATCTCATAAGACTAAAGTCAAAACCCTAATCAAATCCTAATTCTTCTAAAAAACTTTATAAATAGGAGCCTCCACACCCTATTTTCGTATCAAATCAAAAATCCTAAGAGAAGTAGGTCAAAAAGCTTCCCTAGCCTCCCACAAACCCTGATTTTGAAGCCCCAACTCCTTACCTAACACCCATACTTCGATTTTAGCAAATGCAAAGAAGATAAATAACCACACAAAAAAAGAGTAAGATCATAATACCCATATCATAAGATTTTACGTGGTTCATCCAAAGGTTACGTTCACGGTGTAGATACCCCAATTTGCATGAACCGATTAAGAAAATCTAAATTTTCTCAAATTAATTTCAATTAAGAACTTAAGCCTTTCAATGAGCCTGCATTACCACTTGGCATCATCCTCATGCATCATGTCATATAGTTTTACATGTTCAACCTTGTCCCTAATCTAATCTAATTTCATACCATTTCTATGATTCAATTCGAATATATATCCATTCTCTATTAACTGACCCATCACCCACACTCTAACCCAAGTCCATAAACAAAGTTCATATCCTAATCAAGTCAAGTCACCCTAAGACCTTAACCCAAAGTTCATAATACCATTATCCATAAACCTAGTCCATCTCCTAACTCAAAGGCCATAGCCCAAGTCCATCCCCTAAGCCCAATACCAAGTTCATTTTCTCACACCCACTCAAAGGATGACTGATGAGAATGAAAAATACCATATTTTTCTCCTTTAATGTTTAGTCCTTTATACATATTTGATGCCTAAATGTACTCATTATTCTTTTATTTTGACTTAGGATGCAAATGGAGGTGTTAAGTGCAAAATGAAATTAATTTGGCGATTTTGAACAGTTTCGACATCACTTCGTAATCTGAGCATAACTCTCTCATCCGAACTCCAATTGAGATGATTCAAAATGCTATGGAACGCTAAGAAAAATATCTACAACTTTCATGTTTTGAGTTTTGAAAATATATTGACCGTATCAAGGTCGAAAGCGGACTTGAAGTTGCTACACTTGCACTGTTGACGCGGATTTGATACGATTTATTTGAGAAAGTCTCCAAATCTGGTGTACGAAAATTCCAATTTAAAACACAACTTTCTTAGTTATATTAGGACTTTATTTTATTTTTAATATTTTTCCTTAATAAGTTAGATTAGGATATTGTTATTGAAGAATATTTTTAGGAGATTTTGTAGGCTTCTAAGGAGGAAAAATAACGAGTAGAAGAAAAGAGACTTGAAGAAGATATCTCTCTCCTCCCTTCTTCTCTAATTTTTTTTGGGAGTTTTGATTATGGCTTTGTTTGGCTAAACTTTTCTAATTGGTCGAAGGAAACGGAAGCCTGGGAATCAATAAAAACTGTGAGATCTAATTGATTTTTATGGTTCAATTATGCTTTGAGTATTGGATGTTCTTCTATGCCTATTTTCATTATTGTCTCGTTTAATTACTAGGAGGCCTACTAGCTTATTATTCGTTGCAATCTACTGTTAGGTTAGATATCAAATCCGTAATTGTTTGATCCCTCTAATTTATGAATCAACTAAGATTTAATGATTTGCTGCGTCAGAAATTATTAGATCTTAGGAAGAACACTTGACTAAATTAAATACAACTGCTTGTGTTTGTATTGTTTAGCTTCATCGATCTCTCTAATTCTTAAGGCTACTATTATATTAAACCTTTAACGCTTGTTTTGGATTGTTTAGTAGTTAGGGTTAATTAAATCGCTTGTTTTCTATTTAACTATGACTAAGGAGAGATAGGAAAATAGTTCCAACGGTGAATATTCAAACTGTGAATTGATATATACTTGCATCGATGATCAGTTGTAAAATTCCTATGGTGGAAGTTGACTTAGACCAATGTTTGTTCTTTTGATTGATTTTAATTCTTCTATTTGAATTGATCCTTAGTTATTTTTCTTAAAATTATTTTCATTATACTTGAAACCCCCCTTTTTATTCACATAGCATAAAAACTAGGCTAGATACTCTCCGTGGGAACGATCCTTACTCGCACTAATACATTTATATTTTAGGAGTATAGATTTTATTTTTGATTGCATGCGACAGCACACCAATGACACATGTTGATTGTAAACACCCCATTTTTGCACTCGCCTGATTAATCAACTCGTCAACCCGATTGTAACGATTCCCAATGATGGATGATTATTCCAACACTTTATTTTGTTACCAAATATATTTCAGAAATTCGAATGAGATATCTCGAACTGACAAAACCTTAGAAACCATGCTACACTAGGAACATACGACCCTAGAAACATAGAGATCATCATCTTGCAAACCAAAAAGAAGTTTCACGATAAAAATCACTAAAAATGATCAAATTACCAAAATACCCTTAACATTAAAACAACCCTAGAGCCTACGTTACGCTTAGCAAAACTCATTCAAACGCATAAAATAACAAATCAAAATCAAATAAATCATTTCGCCAATTTCCACAGAATTTGACAAAATTACGAAAATGCCCCTCATAAAGTTCACGACCATTTCATACAAAAATTTCATAAATGAAAAAAACCAACATTCCCATTGAATTCCTTATGAAAAACTGATTCCAAAACATCCTAAAACATTGAAAAACGACTTAAAACGCAAAAAATCCTCTCCGAGGATAAAACAGTAATTTTATAATTTTAATAATTAAGAATTTCAAAAGTAATAAATAAACTATTAAATAATGTAAATTGAAACATTAATAAAATTATTTTAAAAATTTGAACCAAAAAATCGATCAATCAGACTTTCAGGCAAAATTATTGATGGTTGCCAGGATATTAGAGATATAATAAAAGGGGGTTCTCCAAAAATTAAAGTCAATCAAATAAGACTAAAGTCAATCAAGTAAGGCTAAAGTCAATATATTAAAAGTCAACCAAGAAAGACTAAATTCAAAGTATTAAAGTCAATCTCATAAGACTAAAGTCAAAACCCTAATCTAAACTAATCAAGTCAATCTCATAAGACTAAAGTCAAAATCCTAAATCAAAATCTTAATCTAAACTAATCAAGTCAATCTCATATGACTAAAGTCAAAACCCTAAATCAAAACGCTAATCTAAACTAATCAAATCAATCTCATAAGACTAAAATCAAAACCCTAATTAAAACCCTAAAAGAAATCCTAATCAAATCCTAATTCTTCTAAAAAACTTTATAAATAGGAGCCTCCATACCCTTTTTCGTATCAAATAAAAAACCCTAAGAGAAGTAGGTTAAAAAGCTTCCCTAACCTCCCACAAACCCTAATTTTGAAGTCCCAACTCTTTACCTAACACCCATACTTCAATTTTAGCCTGAAAAACACCTAAAAGCCCTTCAAAAACACCCCAAAATCGATAAAAAAATTCGAAGAATCCAGATCTAAGGAAGAGATACCTTGCCTCGGAGATCCGAAATCAGATCCGGAGTCAAAACGAAGTAAGGAGTACGGTACAAGGAGCAGTTTTATCAAATCTGAGGGAATAGAACCGTTGCGTTCGAAGGTAAAATCTCTTTTATTTTTTCTATCTAGGTTTTTGTTAACAATGTAGTCTTATTTGGGATAAGTAGAGACCGGCATTGGTTGGGCGGGGTTGGTGCCTAACACCTTCCAACCTCGTAATGTGATCCCCAGATTCAGTTTTTCTTTAGTAGATTAGTTTCTTTATCCATTTAAAGTCAGTATTCGATTCTTAGACCGTAATAACTAGGTGGCGACTCCTAAACCTCAAGGGTCAAAAGTTGATCCGTGCACCTCGCGGATCGAGGGCACTTTTAGTGGAGACTCCGCTCGGGATGGTTGAAGATCAAACTTGAAAAACCCCAAGTATGGGAGCATTGCTAAAATGATTTTTTATTTTTATATTTAATTGTTAGTTTATTTGTTTATTTATTTATTTATTTGTTAGTTATTTTTATCATTCTTTTTGTTCAATTATGGATCGTGTGTTTAAATTGTGAACATATATTTTTGCATGTCATTATTTGCTTATGATTTAATCAAAGATCATTTGGAATGACCCCAAATAACATGAGATTTCAAAAGGATAAATTTATTGAGGATGGAATATTTATTATTGGATCATGGAGATTGTAAAAAAAAAAAGAAACAAAAGAAATATTTTACTTTATTATCCATCTTTTTTAGGTGTATGTCCATCCATTTTTGGATAACAAGAGATTTTTTTTTTTAACTGTGTTTGATTCATTGATTGTCAGCTTTTTTTCTTATATGTGTGCAGTTTTTTTTTTTTTTTTAAATAAATAAGTTGTGCTGTCCATTGACAGCAAGCATAAAAGCAAAAAAAAAAAAAAAAAAAAAGGAGTTTTTTTAATGCTGCTAGCAAACAGCACTTATTGGGCAGCAAATAAAAATAAAACAAAGAGTTTTTTTTTTTTTTTTTCAAGGGTACTGTTAGCCAACAGCACCTACACTTCGTTAAAATTCGATTTTAAAGGTGGTGTGCCCCAATAAAAAGTTGGTTTTTAATAGTCAAACACTCAATGTGTTTATTATGTGGGTGGTGTGCTGTTAATGTTTTTTTTTTCCTCTTTTTCTATCTTCTTCTCCAAACATATGACAGCAAGAAGGAAAAATGTTTCCTTCTTTCTCTTTCTCTCTCTCTCTCTCTCTCACCTTCATCTCTCCTTGTCTCACATGGTTCAAACCGAAATCCAAACTTCTGTTCAAGAAAAAAAAACATTGTTTCTCCATGATCGAAACACCGATTCTCAATATGGCCCACAATGACCAAAACGAAGATAATTTCAGAAGTTGCTGATTTTTGATAGTTAGTAGATCTTAATCGATTTTTTTTTAATTTGTGTTGTTTTCTTTCGGAAAATCTGAGTTGGTTTTCGATTTGAATCAAGAATTCCACTGTCTCATGTATTTAATCAAACTTGCAACGCGAGAAAATATCGGAATTATTGAATCGGTAATGGAGGAAAATGGAAATCTTGGTTTATGGAATTCGTGGAGACCGTGGCATGAAGAGTTTTTTTTTAATTTTTTTTTTTCGCTTCTGTTTTTGGTAGATGATTTATTTATTTAGTTAATTAAATCTTTAAAAAAAAAAAAAAAAAAAACTTGGTTTGGTTTTATAGATACAGAGAGAAAGGAGAGAGTGCGTTGAAGTTTGAACGGTGAATGGTGTTGCTGCCAGCACTATATATAAAAGGTGATTATTTGTGTTGGTGGCAAGCACATATAAAAAAAAATGTGAGTCATGAGTTGTAAAGTTGTGTGTTGTGGGTTGTAATTTGAGTTTTGAGTTATACGTTGTAGCAGCAACATCTACATAAATAAATAAAAAAACAATTGAGGTGTTGATGTTGGCAGCATGTTGGGGGCAGCATGATATTAATAATAATAAAAAATGGGTGTGTGCTCTTGACAAACAGTGAGGAAAAACTTTGAGTTGAAACTTCTTTAGTGAGCCATGCTATCATAATTCACTTATCAAGATATTAAATCTTACTCAATGTCATTGGGCCCATTTTGATTATCAAATAAAAAATTCTGATGCATTGGCCTTCTAGATTTTGAAAATTTTATTTATTTAAAAAAAAAAAAAATAGGTTATTTGATTTTAAAAAGAAGTCTCTATCTCAACAATTATCATTATCTCTTCAATTCAATATTCCTTAAGAATCTCGATGCGTTTAGGGTCACCAAAGCGATTTTCATTTGAATTAATAAAAAATCTTGGATTAAAAAAAAAAAAAAACTATGTGCTTGTTTCGATTGATTTTAATTATTAGTCCTATTGTGATTGCCTATCTAAATAGGTCATAAATTGATATAATTGTGCTTATTTTGATCCTAGTATTGATGTGATGGGATGTGATTGGTTTGTGTATTATTGGGATTAATATTTCTATGTTGTGATGGTATGATCAGGCCCATGGGCCTAGTGTTTGGAAAAGGCCCCGGGCACACCCCACCCTGTTTTGCACACACCACATGCACGTTTACTGTTTTGCACACTTACACATCCTATATAGCCAATGTGGCACTAGTGCGTGGCCGGGTCTCTTAAGAGATGCGACGTCATTCATGAAAACCACAACTCCAGTCACGTAACTTAGGGTATATCAAACTGGGGCATCAATACTGTCTGATCAGGTGATTCTAAGAGGTATATTGATGCACTCAGGCTGGTGCGACCTGAGCCTTTGACCTATTGTGAGCCACACAGTCACATGTCCCGATTGCCAACGTAGTACTATTACGTGGTTGGTCCCCTCGTGGGATGTCAAACCATTTATGAAAGCTACAACTCTTGACTCATACCCGCAGGTATATAAAAGATAATCCAAGTACATCAATTGCACTTCTTGGTCAAAACCGGTACCTAAACGAGATCTTGCCCCGTTGTACCCTATTGTATGAGGGGGATAAACTACGTCTATTCTATATGAGAAGTGTTTAAGTGGGCCTTTGCTCAGCATCGTGCGCCACCTCTCAACTGGAGATCAAACTGGTTGTTTTATGCTTCAGAGAAGTGAGTTGAGGTTTTAGATTATCACCTATATGATATATCAAACCAAGTCACCACGTACCGTCTGATTGAGTATGCTCAAAAGGTATATAGGTGCACTTGGGCAAGAGTGGCCAGATAAATTGCATTGCACGTAGTAAACCTAGAGTCTAGAAGCCTTCCTATAGGTCACGACTCAAACTTATCGTGGGTGTTCCTGGGTTGCTCTGTTTAATCTAACCAATAGGTAAGTGGGTGGACTGAACCAGACTATTAAAACTAAGCCCATTATATCGATCCGACACAATCGATGAAGTGTACCGATCAATTTGAACCAATTAAACCAGTTGGCCTAATTAATAAATGGATCAAACTGATCAATACCAAATCAGTTATACTAATTGGTTTCACTTTTAAAGATCCATACCACTTTGTATAGAAAGATTCGATCTTAGGATCAAATTAATTTGTCTAATCAAAGGTTCAATCTCAATCAAGGATAGACCCGCGTCTAATTTTTCTCACTTTCTTGGTCACTATAGACTTATAGTGCATTTGGATTCGATATTTTCCACCGGACTTGGGCTATTTTATATCGAAACTTTAATCATGTGGTTAAGAGTCAAACCTTTAGAGTCAATGGTTAACCTTAGTTTACTTCTAATCAGGTGATAATTGGTCCCAAACATTCTAAACCTCCATCTATACCACTTTGGGTCCGTAAAAAAAGCTGTCTTTCTAGAGTACCTTTGCCAAGTAGTCAGTCTTTGCCACGAGAAAAAACGAGTACCATGGATGAAGCTGCGCTTCGTCAGATTTTAGAATCTTTTTAAGCACAGATTATTGCTTCTGTCCAAACACAAATGGAATCCCTGAAAATTGAAAAGGAAAAAGATAGAGCTATAGAACCTCAAGATGTGTTTGACCTCGTTGAAAACCAAGAAGATGATCAGTTACACGTCGGCCCTGTCCTAGCTCATCGAATAACTCAGGTTGAAACTGCTTTGAAGAATATTAAAGACCCCAATAATCTTACTCTTGGATTAGGGGCAATGACCTTATTTCCCACGGTCCGTCTGCCAGAGAAGTTCACAATGCCAGATATGGAGAAGTTTGACGGTATTGGATGCCCTACGACTCACTTAAAAGTATATGTCAACATAATGCAATCTCAGGGTCTGAGTGAAGAATAGATGGCTCAACTTTTTCAAGGAACTCTTATAGGTCCTCCCCTACGCTGGTTAATGTCATTGGACTCATCTCGGGTAAGAACATGGCATGAATTGATGAAAGAATTTATTAGTCGATATTCATTTAATACGGATATTGAACTCACAAGAAGAGACCTAGAAACTGCTAAACAGAAACCCGGGGAAACTTTCACTGAGTTCATTGCTCGATGAAGAGCTAAAGCTGCTCAATTATGGGACTGACCTCAAGAAAACGAACATGTCAAGATTATCCGTAGGAATCTCACTCCAAATTATGCCAAGTACTTGATGCCGCAGTACCTTCCCACTTTTCAGTCCCTCTTTGAGGCTGGAAATCAAGTTGAGGATGCCTACTCTTCGGGACTTTTTGATAATTCGTCTGAGTCAAAATCCAAACATTTCAAACCTAATGTCAATTCCTTACAAGTGGCCAACACCACATTCGCACTATCTCCTCAAGCTACTCAGCCTTCACAAACTAAGCCTAGGAGACAGTTTGCCAATCTTGGAATGTCTCTTAGTATTGCTTATCAAAAATTGATGAAAAGGGGATTGCTGACACCTTTTCAACCTAAGCCTTTACCTAATCTTCTTCCCCCAAACATGGATAATGGGTAATTTTGTGAATTCCATCAAATGCCTGGTCATGTTCTTGACAGGTGTATTACTCTCCGACATGCTATCCAAGACCTTATTGAGCAAGGAAAAGTCACCATACCCACTCATACTACTCCCAATGTTAAGACTAACCCTTTGCCTACTTTTCAAAATCAGCCCCCTCCTACTCTGAACCTAATATCCATATCCAAACCCGAATCAATTGACCCAATTTCCTTCATTCACCCAATTGGTCTTAACAGTGCATTCGCTCCATGCCAGAATGAGCTCAACTACCCTAAGGCAGTGACAGAACTGAAGAACAGAGAAATCATTGAAGTAACGGGTTGTCCCGTATATGACAGGCTTGAATCGGAATATGAAGAGATAGTAAAAGCAGGCAAGTTCAAGTCATCCATCGAAGATAATTGAAGTGGCATAGACTCTAGAATTGTGTCCCTCCATTCAGAATGATGTCGTTTTTTAAGTCTTCTTAGTTTTTGTTTAGCTTCAGTTGCGTCAGTCTTTGAATTCAGTTAGTCATCTTTATTTTTGGGTTTTAGTAAGGTTTGTCAGTCTATGTTCTTTTCAATTCCAATAAAATAAAGAAGCTTTTGATTATCCTGTGTGCAATAATGATGTGAATATAAAATCTAACATGAGAAATGACTTAAAGCTCACTAATCAAATTTGATAAATATTGGAATTAAAGAGTACACTCAAGAAGTACAAATTGGTGATACATTATCCTCAGGAGAACATGAGAGAATAGTAAACTTACTTGAGAAATTCAACAATGTTTCTTGCATGATTTCATAAGGATATATGGATGGATCATATAAAAATATAGATCAAGACATAAAGTCAAGAGTGCTTTCAAAATCAAAGATTATTGGTTAAAAGTGATATAGCTGAAAGCATCGACAAAGACGCTAAGTTACAAGTGGATCTACCATGTTTCTAACTCAAAAGAGGAGAGTTTCATTCATATGAGAATAAAAGATTTTCTCGAAGTTTTAGAAGAGTTGAATAGTCAGAAAACTCAATCATACTCGATTTCACAAAAGAAGACTGAAGAATATTCATTCTCAAAAGAAGACCTTACTCGATAGAGCAATCCAGATATCGAATTCATGAAACTTAGACCAAGTTGAGCAGTATTCATCAAAGGAGGCCTCCTTTGATCGAATCATTTTCCTATGTTACAAAAAAAAAACTTTATTTAGCCTCTCGCAGCCTTTTTAAAAAATAAAAAATAGATAGCCTCTTCTTTCTAAATCACACCGACCAACCTTGGGAGGGAATCTTAGTATGAACTACGTTTTGACCTGATCCCAAAAGAAAAAGAAATATTTGGGGTACGTAGGCAACCTGAGAAGTTACTTCAGGCCCGATCACGCAAAGAATAAGTGTATTCTCTTAAAAAAAAGTGTCATCTAAAAGGAAAATCCCCTATTGAAAGGTTCAAAAGAAAAGAATGCCAAACTAAGGGCATTAGAAAAAAGAATCAAAAGAATTGATAAAAAGAAAAGAATGCCAAACTAGGGGCATTTAGAAAAAATTAAAATAATTGACAGAAAAGAAAGAATATCAAACTAGGGGCATTTTGGAAAGTTGAGCCTTATATCTTTTCTTTCTAAACTATATCCTAAGCCCACCTATTAAGTCCTCCTTAATGCTAATTGACTCGGTTAAGGTGCAGGGAACCAAGAAGATTTCGAGTTGGTTATTCAAGATCATGAAGAAAAAAAAAAGAAGCCCGCTAAGTCGAAAACCCGAAAAGGCGACTTAGGCAAAATTTAGGGCATAACCATAAAAAAGAAAGCCTGCTAGGTTGAAAACCTGAAAAGACGACCTAGGAAAAAATCAAGACATCATCAGAAAAAGAAAAATAAAGTCCGCTAGATTGAAAACCTGAAGAGGCGATCTAGGCAAAAATTAGGGCATCATCAAATGGGAGGAAAGGTCTCATCAAGAAGAAAAATTCAGAAGGAATCTTGTACAGAAACTAGAAAATGCAGAACCATTCAAGCCACAATATTCGTTTTTCAGCCAAAAGCTCACATCTGACGAAGACAATGTTGAAGTCTAAAACATCAGAAGTCATCTTGAACATTGTAGGATCTTCAAAAATATGTTTACTTATTTAAGTGTTCGCTAATGGAAGATGTAGAATCATCAACCACTTTGAAGAGAAAGATCTTCTATTCTAATATTTATCAAGATTTTTTAAGTCCAACTCAAGCATTTTTCAAAAGAAATTCGAAAGAAAATGATCAATCCCTTATTGCACATATGATAACCTTAAGAGTCTTAAATTTAAAGGAATGTCAATTCTTCTATCTGTCATAAATCAAAGTCCATATTTTTTAAGCGTAATCCATTCCATCAGTCTCATAGTCAAGTTTCAGTTAAAGCCAACCTTGAAACTAGGGGCATTTTTGAAAGTCATTTAATTCTAAAGTTTTGTTCTTAATCACATGATAAAAAGAAAAATCTTATTTAAAAGTCCGATGAAGTCCAATGATAATTATGAATTCGGATGCATGATAAGCCAGTAAAGGCTCAATCTTTCAAACTTTGAGCTCGATTTTGAATCATAGAATAAATTAATAGGAATGTTTAAGTTCCTATAAATCTAAGTCCGAGAAACGTGGCTAAGTAAGTACGATTCCGAGAAACGAGACTCCAATTTTTTGAATCATAGAATGAGTAGGTTTTTTGAAGTGCCTACAAACCTAAGTTCAAGTCCGAGAAATGAGACCCAAACTTTTTGAATCATAGAATGAATAGGCTTTTTGAAGTGCCTACAAACCTAAGTTCGAGTCTGAGAAAGGAAACTCCAACTTTTTGAATCATAGAATGAGTAGGCTTTTTGAAGTGCCTACAAACCTAAGTTCGAGTCCGAGAAACGAGACTCCAACTTTTTGAATCATAGAATGAGTGGACTTTTTGAAGTGCCTATAAACCTAAGTTCGAGTCCGAGAAACGAGACTCCAACTTTTTGAATCATAGAATGAGTAGGCTTTTTGAAGTGCCTACAAACCTAAGTTCGAGTCCGAGAAACAAGACTCCAACTTTTTGAATCATAGAAGGAGTAGGTTTTTTCAAGTGCCTACAAACCTAGGTTCGAGTCCGAGAAGCGAGACTCCAACTTTTTGAATCATAGAATGAATAGGTTTTTTGAAGTGCCTATAAACCTTAGTTTGAGTCTGAGAAACGAGACTTCAATTTTAATAGGATTGTTTAAGTTTCGTAGCCCGAGAAGCATGGCAACAATAGGCTCGAGTCCGATAAGCGAGACCCAAACTTTTTCGAACTCTAAAACAGAATTTCAAATAGGATTTAACGAAGTTCCTACAATGTTATGACTCCAATTACCTCATTGTTCAACCTTGCCATGATTGCTTTTATTGCATAATCACATTTCAATTTTGAATCATTATTGTCAATGAGAGAAGATCTCTAGGACCTAACACATTTTTACTCAGTAAGCATCATACCATTGCACACACGTGCACTTTTGCATAAGTCAAGAAGAATTTTCTAAAATTCGAGGATCTGACATCGTTAGTGAGAGTTCAAACTCGAGGACCTGACAAACTTGTTCGGGAAGAGTTTTACCCTAAAAAGATCCGAACATCTTGACGAATTGCTAAATCAGGTTGCAAAATGAACGGTCACTAGCTTTGGCATTCGGATATCGCACTATCTACAAAAATAGATTTGCTATCTAGTTTACTTCAACCCTCTGCCAAAGAGGGGTATCTGTAGACACCCCATTTTTGCACTCGCCTGATTAATCAACTCGTCAACCCGATCGCAACGATTTCCAATGATGGATGATTATTCCAACACTTTATTTTGTTACCAGATATGTTTCAGAAATCCGGATGAGGTATCTCGAACTGACAAAACCTTAGAAATCACGTTACGCTAGGAAAATACGACCCCATAAACATAGAAATCATCATCTTGCAGACCAAAAAGAAGCTTCACGATAAAATCACTAAAAATGATCAAATTACCAAAATACCCCTAACATCAAAACAACCTAGAGCCTACGTTACGCTTAGGAAAACTCATTCAAACGCATAAAATAACAAATCGAAACCAAATAAATCATTTTGCCAATTTTCACAGAATTCGACAAAATTATGAAAATGCCCCTCATAAAGTTCACGACCATTTCATACAAAAAATTTCATAAATGACAAAAACCAACATTCCCATTGAATTCCTTATGAAAAATTGATTCCAAAACATCCTAAAACATTGAAAAACGACTTAAAACGCAAAAAATCCTCTCCGATGGTAAAACAGTAATTTTACAATTTTAATAATTAAAAATTTTGAAATTAATAAATAAACCATTAAATAATGTAAAGTGAAACATTAATAAAATTATTTTAAAATTTTGAACAAAAAAATCGATCAATCAGGCTTTCAAGCAAAATTATTGATGGTTGCCAAGATATTTATTCAAGGATCCCTCCATCTGGGAGCCCAAAGAATTAAAGATATAATAAAAGGGGGTTCTTCAAAAATTAAAGTCAATCAAGTAATACTAAATTCAATCTTAAAGTCAATCAAGTAAGGCTAAAGTCAAGATATTAAAAGTCAACCAAGAAAGACTAAAGTCAAAGTATTAAAGTCAATCTCATAAGACTAAAGTCAAAACCCTAATTTAAACTAATCAAGTCAATCTCATAAGACTAAAGTCAAAACCCTAATTAAAATCCTAAAAGAAACCCTAATCGAATCCTAATTCTTCTAAAAAACTTTATAAATAGGAGCCTCCACACCCTATTTTCGTATCAAATCAAAACCCTAAGAGAAGTAGGTCAAAAAGCTTCCCTAGCCTCCCACAAACCCTAATTTTGAAGCCCCAACTCTTTACCTAACACCCATACTTCAATTTTAGCCTGAAAAACACCTAGAATGGCTTCAAAAATACCCCAAAATCGATAAAAAAAATTCGAAGAATCCAGATCTAAGGAAGAGATACCTTGCCTCGGAGATCCGAAATCAGATCCGGAGATAGAACAAAGTGAGTACGGTACAAGGAGCAGTTTTATCAAATCTGAGGGAATAGAACCGTTGCGCTCGAAGGTAAAATCTCTTTAATTTTTTCTATCTAGGTTTTTGTTAGCAATGTAATCTTATTTGGGATAAGTAGAGACCGGCATTGGCCGGACGGGGTTAGTGCCTAACACCTTCCAACCCCCTAATGTGATCCCCGGATTTAGTTTTTTTTTAGTAGATTAATTTCTTTATCCATTTAGAGTTAGTATTCGGTTCCTATACCGTAATAACTAGGTGGCGACTCACAAACTTCAATGGTCAAAAGTGGATCCTCGCACCCCGCAGATCGAGGGCGCTTTCATTGATCTCCTATAAGCCCTCAATACCCAATGCTTTTGGAAAGTCAGCTCCCCACTGTGAAAACCCAAGAATACCTTTTCTCAAAAAGTGTGGTCAAATAAAAAATGTACTTTGATTTTTGATAATAATCCATAAAGATGAGAGAACTTCCAATCATGCCCTCAAAAGGTGAGACTCTTCAAATATATACATGAAATTCTTTTATTAGTCCATTTCAAAAATATACATCCACCATTGCTTTATGAGTTATTTACAAATGAATTAAGGTCTACTTTTTATCTACCACTTCACATTTACACATGTCACTCCCATACTCCCAAAAATATTTTTGTTCTCCCGTTAATCCATTTTAAAAATATACATACACCTTTACATTATGAGTTATTTACAAATGAACCAAGGTCTACTCTTTACCTATTATTTCACATTTACATATGTTACTCCCTTATTCACCCTCCTAAAAATATTTTTTGTTATTTCATCTCTATTTACCAAAAAATCAAATATCAAATGTTCATTCTCTTTATTTTTAGGGTTGGACCACTTTATCCTTAAAAGTCCTTCAAAAACTCTATAAATACCATTATTTTTATAAATCAAGTCCCTAAATCTCAACCTAAAACTCTACCAAAAGCCATACTCATCCTCTCATTTTCTAACCTTCAATTCACTCAACCCTAAATCATATTACTCAACTCTCAAGTTCACTTCTTAACGATCAAGTTCATTCAAGACTATCAAGAGACAAGGTGGATTAGGATGTAGTTTACTTTTAAAGCTTGCATTTTCTTCTTTTATCCCTCTATTTTCTTTTATTTCTAGAAATCTTAAGATGTAATGTACACTCTCTCACCTCCGGTAAGTTGGCCTAAGGTTCTATCTAAAGGGTGGGGGTTGAAGCATTATTTTCTTTATTTATATGTTTCATGCATCATATTACATACAATGCACATACTTACTATGCTTGGCAATGATGAAGAAATGTGACACCCTCTTGTTTGAGTGAAACACTAAGTTTCTAGTCTTATATACATGCATTAAGGTTGTGGCATCAAGGGAATTCCATCATGGAGTTTCTCTAAAAGCTCAAACCTACATTCACATTCATAAAAACAATGTGGTTACAGGAGCCATCCTTTTTCATAGGATGCCCCTTAATGTCATATTGAAATCAAAACCCTTTTTTAAGAAAATATTTCACTCAATGCATATACCACTTATAACATGCATTCTCATACATTTTTCTTATTTTCTTAAGTTTTTAAAAATAATGGTCAAGTTTCAAGGTAACCAACCACTTTTGGTGGAGAGGATGGAGTGCCTAACACCTTTCCCATCTTCTAACAAAACCTCCTTACTTAGATCTTATGTAGACCTTGTTCCTTCCAACAAATAAGAGTCGTTACAATGGTAAAAATCAATTTCAAAAATCATTTCGGGTGTTCATTCACACCCATTTCCAAAAAATAATGGTAGTGACTCCAAACAATGTAACATTGAAATTCCACGATAATCTTCTCATGTCTACACATGAAGGTATGTGCATTAGAACTCGATTTCACTATGAAGAAAATGGGGCAAATTGATACAAGGAGTCACCTCTATCACTTAGCTTCACCTTCTTCTACATCTCAATCTTCCCAAACCTATCAACTATCATTTCTTGAATTTCTTCATTTCTCTACTCTTTTCTCTAGAAAAGACTTAGACTTCTTACAAAATAAAACAAAACTTCATCCTTTTAGAAGCACCACAAACTGGACTACTTATAAGTTACAAGTCCAACCCAAATTACCTTGGACCGATAAAAAATACAGACATTTGGATCGGGCTTAATTGATTTTGAGCCATACTTCAATAAAATGTGTCCACACCCTTTGAAAATAGTTAAATCTCAATGAAAACAAGAACAATGACATATAATTTTATGTTTTAGAGAATTGTTCTTGATGGATAAAATCATTTTGATTCCTTTAACTTGGTCAAATTGAAAAGAATTATTGAAGAATGACCTTGAATTAAGAACAAGAGAGGGGTTAAAAGTCAATTACCTTAGATTGAGTCTCAATAAACTAAGAATAAGAATGTGGTTGTCACTCTGTGCGAATTCAGGGTTAAGGTTAGGAGAAATGTGCAATTTACACAAAAATCACATTTATGAAATTAAGCAAGTATTAATGCAAGAGTTAAGAGAGAATTTACCTTGAGTTTTCTTAAAAAAGAAAAGATTAGGAGGGTTTAAATGTCAATTCCCCTTAAGCAAATCTGGAGCACTCTAGTGCACAACTATCAATGATAACAAACCAACCATCTAAACCATGCCTAAGGCAAGGGCCAAGCCAGAATGACAAAAGTCTATGGGTTACCCAAGGTCCAAATTAAACTTTGCCTAGGCCTTGGGTGACTACCTTGAGTAAAAATAGCCTAAACCATGGGTAACCCACAGCCAAACTTGAATTTTGGTCACAAAAATTAGTCTTAAGAGTCAGGCCACTTAGAGGTGGGCCCCACTTGATTATAACGTTATCCATTCATCGTTTATCTTCACAAATTGTCACGAGGATTATAATTGACATTGAAAAACTTAAGATAAGCTAAAAGATGAGACGAGAAAAGGGTATATACGTATTTGAAATTTTATTTTAAAGTGAGTGGGCATTTAGAAAGAAAAGTTTTACTAAGTAGATTATCAAAGTTGGGACAAAAAATTGGTTGTTATTTGGAAAGAAAAGTCCCTCTCAAAAAGTCCAGTAAGTAATTTTGCTATATTATGCTCGACCAGAATGTTCACCAAGTCGATGTCGATTTGGATGAGTCAAATAAAAATATAATAAATCTATAATTATCTAAAAATAATTTTAAAATTTTAAAATAAATAATGATATTTACTTTTTTACTATACAAAACATATTAAATATAACTGTGTTATTTGACTTGTCTCCCACAAAGTGTTGCATATTATAGGTTCTCATTCTTGGTTTAAAATAAAATTGAAATTGCCTCATGGCAAGGAGGAGGGGTGACATTAATACAGACAATAGAGCTTAGGGGTGTAAATCAGTCCGGGCTTACTTGGGCCTAAACAAAATCGGACTGAATTTAAGGCTTGATCTCTATTCAAGTTCCAATATTGGGCCAGACTTCTGGAGCTAATCCAAAGTTGGCTTTGAGTAAAGCTTCAGGTCAGACCCACTTAGGGCCATCTTTATTAAATTTAAAAAAACTTTAAAAAAAAAAAAAAAAAAACAAACATTAACATTGTTTACAATTGAATTACAAAACTTATAAATCAATGTAGGAGGGGGTCCATTTCTAAAAAATAAAATCAAAATTAATTACGAAAGGGAAGGGGTTATTGGGCTGGGCTTATTGATATGGTTGGATTCACGCTAGGCTTGCAAATGGTCTAGGCCCGGAGCAAAGAGGAATATGTGCCTTGATTTGGGCTCACGGGCTTTATCCACCCCTAGTACAACTTTTTTTTTGAGTGTTAAGGTAGTTATGATCATTGATGTCGTTTTTAATAAAATGCTAGATAGAAGTTCATGCAAAGTACCTTACTTGCCTTTTACATTATAAACGTTAATCAACGAAAGCAAAATAAAATTAAGATCACCCGATACGTTACAGACGACCAAGAGCTAAATACAATTGCAAATAAAACAAAAATTGTTACATCTTAATTTCTTCCAACCTAGTTTATTACTCTATTGTTAACCAACCCGAAGTCTCTAGAGCAGCCTAATTAGGAGAGTTGAACTTGCATTTCAACAATTTTCCATTATTTTGAAGTTAATTGAAGAAGTCTGAATTGCAAAATTGGAAATTCGGGTCAAATGCGAATGAATCAAGCGTGAAACCCAAGTCCACAATGGGAGAATTCGAGGACGAAGTAGTGGCTGATATTATCTCAGTATGATCAGACTCTGAAGTTTGCAAATTCAATCTACCTCCAAAACCATTCATCTTGCATTGTGATTCCGATGTAGCTGGAGATATAAATGGTGGAGAAAAACTACCCATAAAATTGTTATCAAGCATCGATGATGAAAATACGTGATTTTTATCAATCTTCACACCTTCAATTGATGAAGAAGGAAAAGTGAAGGAATTTGGCTCTAGGGTGTCAAAGTTTTCGAATTTTCTGAATTCGAGGCCAGTTTTAAAATTCAAGAGTGTTTCTTGTGTTTGTTTTTGCTTTTGTTGTTCTTGTTCTTGTTTTTGTTTTTGTTTTTGTTTTTGATCTTCTTGATTTGGGTTTTGGGTTGGCCGAGTTTGGGGGAATGTTTGGATGCAGGTGTGTCTTCCTCGATAAGTCACATCGAACATCGATGGGTTGTTCTCGGATCTTTGTACTTGCTTTGTAGCCAAACACCCTTGAACATTACGATATGTGCATCGATAATAGCCTCTGCAAGTATAAAACACATCTAATTAGAGAAGAGAATAAGCTAATCTCACCAAAACTTTTGAAATGTTACATGTATATATATATATATATGTATGAAGCCAAGATTACTGACCCAGCCCACATGTTTAAAATATTTACCAAAAGAGTCATATACCTATATTTTTTAACCAAAATGGGTATCAACCACACAGTCACGTTGGGGATTTTAAATAATGGTTATATATTATATAATCACAATTGCTATTTACTTATTTATCCTTTTCTGAACCAACAATCAATTCATGGGCATAAATGTAAGTTCATCAAATTGTACCTAAACTCATACAATATATTTATTATATGTGTGTGCAGATGATCTTATGGTCATCAAAGGAAGGGACTTCAGAGTCATGGCTTGATAGGTAAAACTTAACTGATATATAGATGTTGTTTAGTAACAATCGCTCTCAATTAAAGGGACTACAAAGACACATTTCTCTCAATTTTTGCTCCAAAAGAAAAAAATATTTAATTGAGTGATTCCCTTAATGTTACTTGAACAAAGACCAATCAAATGCTGACACATAATCACTTTTTAACTTCCATTTTTATTTATATCTAATAATCACACTAAGAAAACTTATCCTCCTCGAAACCGTATTGAAATTGTTTGTGGCATTTTTATTGGTCTCTATAAAAGTATCTTTTCTTTGAGTCATCCCATTGAATAGACACTCATAAAGAGATGGACTTTTCTAAAGCTAAAACAATACTATTGAGATGAAATAAAATAAAACACAAAAGAATAATTATGAAAACACTCCACGAATTAATAAGGACAACTCACACTATAACTGAATTATTTTATCTTATAGGAGTTTAAAAGTTCTAAAATCCTCATCAAAAGTCAACTCATTCCGAAACTTCTAATTCAGATAAGACAAAATAATTCGACTATGATGTGGGTTTCCCTTATTAATGCGTGGAGTTCTTTTATAATTACCTAAACACAAATTTACTAGACATGGGTATTGGTCTTATATGGATTGTGCAAAATTTTCTAGTGAATCATATTATTGAGAATCCCTAAAAGTATTCTCCCATCGAGATAGTAATCCAACACACATGGAGATAGTAGTCCAATACAAATACCAAGATGTATGTATGTATGTATATAAATTCAAAGTAGTGCTTCATATTAGATCAAAAGAGGAGCATGAGATATATGGCAAACACAATTAATTTATTTAGAGGGTTGAGATCCGTTGACTCGTGAAAAACACAAAATCTTGACTTATTAAAACATGAAATCCAAAAGATAGCATGTCAGAGGCATTTAATGTTTATTAATAATAGATGGAATTTTGTGTATTTTAGACTAAGTCAACGAATTTCGAACCGTATTTGTGTATCTCTTTTTCTTTTCTAGTTCTCTCACCTAGGATACTTGGCTCCAAGAATGTCTTTCTGCCCATATTTCCTCCAACTAAATCCATCTTCAAGAGGTCCTTCAAGCCCTGGCCCCGAGCAAACTTGTATTTGTTCAGTCCATTGCGATGGCGTCTTCCTACAAGATGCAGCAAACAAGTTAAAAACAATGTGGTTTTGAAATTTCAATAAAAATTTAGTTCCATAGAAAACGAAGTAAAATGTTTCTCAACTTGTATTTCCGATAACATGAATTCCATACCTTTTCTTGGATGTGTCACCGCGATCGGTATCATCACTTTGGGGACTTGAAAGTGGGGACTCCAACATGCCAATTGTGGGTCCTGTTGGCTTGAACAATTCATCGAGTCCGTTCTTATGAATCATCGAAAGGGTGTTATCGAATGAAGATAATATCTTTTCGATTAGTAATTCTCCAATCGGAGAAGAAGGGTTGAGATGGATCCGAAGTTGTTGCACTAGCTGTCTCCCTTGAATTAGCTCATTTATCAATGGCTTTCGCTCCCAATTCTCGTTCACCTCCATTTATAAAGTTCCACAAAAATTGTAACTTGGAACAGATAAGAATCGCGGTTTCGGCTGCAAATTAGTTCCAAAATTCCAAATCAGGAAATAAGTCGAGAAAATTTGAAGGTAGAGGTAATGAAAATTTGAATTGGGTACTTGTGTTTTTGAATGATTGAAGCTGAAAACAGAGAGAAAGAGAGGGAGAAGTTTAAACAGAGAAAGTAGGTCAGAGAGCTTGAGGAGGAGAAAGGGTGAGGGTTCTTTATTTAAGGGAAAACCTTTTGAATGGAAGAAAGTTTGACTGAAGAAAGCGAGTTATTTTTTTTTTTTCCACAGAGACCAGTCTTTGGTCATAGAGTACTAGATTGAGTGTGATATTGAGAGGTCCAACTTCCAAGTGCTGACCCTTCAAACTTGCTGACTCGTCAAATTCTCCAAACAAGAGTTCTAAAACTCGGCCACTCGGCAACTCATTCCAGTCTTTGGAGAATATTAGGTGAGGTGTTCAATGTGAATTCTCCGCTACCCTATATATATATATATATATAGGGAAATGTTCAGCACCCTAAGTTTTACCACACACTTTAACAAACGTTTTTTGTCCTACATGGGTTAGAAGTTTTGGAATGAGCTGATTTTTGGTGAGGATGATCTCTATGATTAGAAGATCATCCTCCCCAAAAATCAGCCCATTCCGAAATGTTTAGCCCCATGTTTACACGTTGAAAAATTGTGGACCGTCCATTTTTTGTAAATCAATTTTGATGGGGTTAGAAGTTTTGGAATGAGCTGATTTTTGGTGAGGATGATCTCCTCACCATAGAGATCATCCTCACCAAAAATCAGCTCATTCCGAAACTTCTAACCCATGTAAGACAAAACGCGTTTGTTAAAGTGTGTGGTAAAACTAAGGGTGGCGAACGGGACCCATATATATATATATAGGGTAGGGTCAGGTTCAAGGGACATATGAGAAAACATATGTAAAAATAATGTAACATTAATAAATTTTCAAAATATGGGTTAGAAGTTTCAGATTGAGCTGATTTTTTGTGAGGATGATCTCTATAATGGGAAGATCATTCTGAAAAAAAATTAGTCCAATCTGAAACTTCTAACCCCATTAAAAGTGATTTAGAATGTGGATCGTCGATTTTTTGTCAATTTTTGTCAATAATTTGTAAATCACTTTTGATGGATTTAGAAATTTCTGATTGAGCTAATTTTTTGTGAGGATGATCTTCTCATCATAGTGACCATCCTCGCAAAAAATC
>NC_141385.1:13077891-13213111 GCF_017979445.1 Akebia trifoliata | reverse complement strand
ATCTTCAACAATCTTCAAACCTATTTACTGTATCTACAACAATCTTCAAACCTGGAGGACAAGAGATAGGAATTTTGGAGAAATAAAAGATGATGGACTTCCAAATAGAAAATTCAAGGGCTTTCTACAAAAGGTCAAAGTGAGATTGAAAATACAGTTGAATGGATTAAAAATTATTCACCAAAGGTTAAAGAGCTTGAAGATGATATATTTAGATTATTTATCATTAGTCTATAAGAAAAGACCTTAGGTCAAGAGTGCATGTCATCAGTGTGGAAACAAACTGAGGCGTCTCAAATTTGATATTTTTTTGAAAAAATATTGGCAATTTTCAAAATAATGATCAAGTACCAGGTATTATTTTCACAATTCTTTTTTATACACTAAAAGAAATAACCACCATTATTTCTATTACATTATTATTATTATTATTATTATTATTATTATTATTATTTTAAATCAGACTAAAGATAAATAAATCATAAAAACAAGGAATGGGAGGGTGACAAAGCAATACTTAATAAATAAATAAAAATGAAAAATAGTTATTTAACGTTACACCACCATAAGTCCAGAAACTGACACTTCCATGAACAAAAAACTGACTGATATGGAATTATAAAAAATAAAAATAAAAAACATCTATTTTCTTATCCTTTCTGATTTACTCTCTTTGATTGCCCTTGGAAAATGAAATTTCCAGGTGTATGTTCAACACATTTTTCTGAAATTCATTTTCCTACCCCCAAGAAATTTTCCACCCTGGGCAGGAAAATGTTCTCCCATCCCACCCTACCCTACCCTACCCCAAGAAAAATGACTTTCCCACCTCCAAATGTTACACCCTATCCCTAAAACTAAAAACCAACAATTTTCCTGGCATGTTCCTAAACGCAATCAAAGGAATCAATCTTCCAAAAAATTCATATTTCCTTGAAAACGAATTCCCTGAAATCACAGACCATGCAACTAATCTTTCCATCCATCCTTGGGAAGCCGTCTTGATGCAAGGCCTTTGGAAGATAAGCTCGGTGTAACAGGTTTCGAAGGTGTTCTGGGCGCTTCCTCGTCATCCCAACTGTCGCCCCAACTATTGTCCCATCCATCTGTTACCTCCGGTTCTGTTTTTCCTCCACCACATATCGGCAACTCTGTTTCAAGCTTTTGATATTTAGAGCTATCGCTACGGTGGTGCTTCCGCCATAATCTGGCACACATCAAAGCTGAAGCTATTAGCAGTACTGCAGCTATGGATATGTACGCAATCGAGGGAGATTTCTTTAGGAAATTAGTGTACGTGGACTTGGCGGTGTAATCAATTTTTTTCTGACCCGAATTGTGTAAGAGCAGATCCCCGAAATCGATGCTGCAGTCACCATTTTTGGCCGTCAAAACAATCAATGTGTTCTTGTTGTTGTCCTTTCCAATGGAAACCTTCAGCTGCATTGTTCAAAACCAAATTCCATGGATTCAAACAGATATCTTAATTATTTTAAGAACTTTACTACTATCAAGCAAAGCAATTATATTACTCGAGATGTCCCTAGTCTCCAATCAAATATTGTATCCGAACTGCAGAATCTGTGAACCAACTCTCAAGTTGGTTAGTCCACAAAGCCCATCAATCAATAACCAAAATAATCGGACAAAATCAATCCATCTGATTTTGGATAAAATCAAATATAGGAACAATGTGTATCCCCTGTTGAAGTTGTAGACAACTGTTGAAGTTGTTTGAATGTGTTATAATGCTTTGCAATTTTGAGGTAATAACTTGATCTAAACTTTTGTAATGTTTGAATGATGTGTTTTAATCTTTAATTAGGTTGTGATAAATAATTTAAGAAGTTGGGTGTAAGTAAAAGTTGGGGTGTCAGTAGCAGCCCTATAAATAAGATGGAGAAGAAAGCAAAATATTTTTTTTCAAAAAGGAAAGAAAAAGAAAGTGGAATAACAACAAAGCCTTATCCCAAAGACTTGGGGTAAATATGGATTGATAAATGAGGTAGATCTGTCACAAACATGGTAATATATGCTGCAACCAGATATGAATGCTTGCCTTGCTATAACTACTACCCACAGAGGATTGGCATATAGGTACTAGAGCACAGGACATGGGACTGCTAAAATTAGTGCACTTTACACATGCAAACATCAATGGTTGGTTAAGCTCGACATTGGTGTTTGGCAGAGAGATGTTCATCAAACAAGTTTGTTTTAATTTTGAATCATAAAATGGAAATTCTCTACGGGAATATAGTCAGCAAGGAATTGAAGAGAAAAGTTTAAACTTAACACACAAATTTAAGGGATCATGTGCCCAATGTTTTACTAGGCCAAGCAATTCTAAATTCATCTAAAAATCACTAATTAGGATGATATGCAGTTTACAAGAGATATATATGCTAAATTGTGAAATATCATTCCAGTACTCATGCTTCAAAGAAGTTCCACTTAAATATAAGACCAAAACTCCCCATCATTATTGCACGTTTATCTTCTCTCATCTCATGCAACTGAGATAGCACCCCAAGGACAAAAAAATGTGTAAAGTTCAAAACAAAGTGGTATTTATTTCTGAGAATGTTCTTCCACGGCACATCAGTATAGTTATTGATAGATCAAATTTATGTCAAACAAATATTTCAGTTAAGATAGGTGTACAGCACCCTAAAAAAAGGGTCTCCCATAAGACAAATAGATATAGAAAAAGTAAGTTATTAAGTTTTACCATAACAGAAGTTTCAGGATTACATGGACTTGATTTTTTTTTTCCTTTAAAATGTAGTTTTTTTTTTTTTTTTATAAACCCAGATCCAAACTAGTGACAAGGTGATCCATTGTCTAAGTTACCTTCAAAAGCATATCTTGGAAATGAACCAATAAATATCCTCTTAAAATCCTGAAGTACAGACTAACAATATCTCATCATTTGAAATGGTACACTTTTCAAGTCAAAATTTTCCTCATTCTAGCATTCATTTAGAACACCAGTACACTTTCCAAGGCACCAACTATGAAAGTGAATCCTGTCATAGATCTAAATCTGAGTATGGTGTCTTTCCTAATTGGATGTTCAGATCCAGTTGGTTTGCATCCACATCCCTAAAACGAGTAGATTCTTTTATATGAGTTAACTTCTTACAAGGCCCATTGCAGCTCTCGATGCAATAGCAAGTCTTGACTAATCCAAGATATTACAGCTCTTCTATAGGGGAACTGTGCAAAAGGGGTGGTGGGTTTTAAAGTGTTGTAATAAGTAGTTCAAATTTGCTTACCAAACATAGAATGTGGAGCATTCCTGGACATATTGGTTATTAGATATATTTCTTGTAGATTCTGTAGCAAATGACACAAATGATATTGACTTGGCCAACACAATGGCCGCACTAAAGCCAAATGTCTCAGCTCAGTGCCATTTTGGCATTGCAGCTGTGAACTCCTAGGTTCAGTTCCTACTTACTTCCAAGAAAAAAAGAAAAACTCTATGATACCACTTTGATGGGGTCAGGCCGGCTCTACGAGCTTTGCAGCTACTGGCTTGCTCTAGTCTATCTACACTCTACAGGCAGGCTTGTTGGCCTCTTGAATGCTCAAGCCTGGTAAGCACGGCCCAACTGGCTAGCCTTTTTCCCTTAAAACTAGCCTCAGTACTTACGAATTAAGCATTTGAAAGGGAGCAATAGTTGTTGCTGAATCTTCTGGACTGTGGAGGTGTGTGAATCTGAGATGAGAGAAGTCTAAAACTCCAATAATTTATCAGTAAGGACCAGCCAGTAGGCTTGGAATGAATAAGTTACCATGAATAGGATCTCTCCAGTAATGCTTTTGAACAATTAGATAAGAGTTTTCTGTATATACCTTTTTATCTGCTTTCTCTTGGAGTTCAACAGCTGTTTTCTCTAGATGGACAAAATCGGGAGCCGAGATTTTAACTGTGAGTGGACTTGTACCCTTGTTCTGAATCAAAAGTGAAAGATCTGGAGATTCTGGAAACCAAAAACCATAATTAAATAAAAAAATCAGCATAATCTAAATTTTTTTTGTTGCAATTTTAAACATTAATGCATTCTTATCCAGATGAACATGAACCTAATGTAAATATAAAATATCCACTTCATCCAGATTGTTATCATTTGCAACCAATTTAATAAATAAATAATACCAATAGAATTCCCAATTACCACTGTCATGGAATAATAGAACACGTTGAATTATTGCTCCAATCCCTGATTCGAAGTTCAGACACGTGACTAACCATAACCAATTACACATATTGAAATCCTCAATAAATTTATGACCCTCTCTTTGTAGAAGTGTGCTATAGTTATTGTTGAGTTGGCAATTGATTACTTACAATATTTTCTATTAAAATTTATTGTCTCTCCATTCTTATATATAAAGGTTTAGTCATCTCCATTACATATAAGAAAATACTTCAGTTCAACCACAGGAGATTAAAGTTTTGAAAAGAAGAGAGAGGAAATTCTTATGGAATGATAAGGTTGAGGAACCTAAATATCATATCGTCAAATGGGAAAAGATATGTATCCCTTAGGGGGTGGAGGGTTGGGGTTACGAAGGTTAAAGTTAGTAAATCAAACATTATTGGGGAAATAATTCTGGAAATTTAAGGAGGAGTCTTATACCTTCTGGAGAAGAATTATTGTGGAAAATTTTGGGAGTGATGAATTCAGGCAGGGAATGCTCGGGTGAGGACCCCTTATGGCTGAGGTTTATGGGAGGGAATCTTAGATGGCAGGGAGGCTTTTAATGATGGCATCAGGTTTAAGGTGGAGAGAGAAAATTGGGTAAGACATTTGGGAGGAAAGGCAAATTGGTGATCCTTCACTTAGATCATAGTTTCCTCTTATGTTCTCTCAATCTAAAAAGAAGGTATAGTGCATTTTTCGCAAAGTTGGAAATGTGGGGGATGCACCCTATTGAAATTTTGAATTTGGGAGGAACAACAAAGAATTGGAAATGTAATCAATCGCTTGATTGTTGGAGAAAATTTCAGCCTTTTCAGTTTCCCCTAGGTTGGAAGGAAAACGAAGATAGTTTAAGATTCAGAATGGGAAACTTTTTTGATCAAAGCTTTCTCTTTGGTTCTCACCCACTCTTGTCTCAACCATTTCTGGGAGCTCTCACTGGGGGAGCTTAATCTTCTATCTAAAGCATTTCTTTTCTTTTTTTTCTTTTTTTTTTTTGAGGCATTGAAATTTCTGTAACATCCATCACTTTATTGACCGGAAAAGTATCATCGTAGATATTTGTGTCATGTATAAAAAAGAGGCAATGTTAATCACCTCCCCCCTTAATTGTCCTGAAGCAAGCTCTATCGGGTCACATCTTGTGCTAGACTATCTTTGCCTCTGTTTTGGGTTTCTTCTTTAATTTTCCTTATAGACAATTTAAGTTCAAAGGTAGAATAATTTCAAGACTTCTTCCATTCGTGGTATGTTGGTGAGAGCATAATGTTGTAGCTTTTGAAGGGAAGGAGGAAGGACCGGACCACATTATCATGCAGACCAAAGGAATCATGTTTCTATCGTGTAAGCATCAGAGGATTTCAAGGGAAAACTTTGCTTTTTGATGGGACTGTTATTTCGTGAGTTGAGAATGTGAGCTTTCTCGAGTTGAGAGATAAAAGTGTGAGATTTCTTGTATGTATTTATTTTTATATTTTTGTTTTGTCTATGTGCCTGTTCTGAGCTTTATTTTTTTATTTCTTGTTGTTTGCCTTGGGTACTCTCAATTGGTCTTCTCAACTTTTGCTTTCCGCTCCCTCTCTGCTTGCATCCTTTTCCGTTGATTAATGAAATTGCTTTGGTTTATTAATATTTTTCTACTAAATGTCACTATGTTTACAATTTTGCCACACTAAACTGGTAAAATGACTTCCAAGATATTTTGATCTAAATGAATATTTCTGTTCGAAGTTTGATCTGTTTGTTTGTTTTTTTCTTCCATTAGACAATATATTAATTAGCTAAAGGCACTAAGAGAGTAGTGAAAGAGATACTTAGGAAGTCTAAGGGAAAAAATCACACATAGAACCAAACTTAGTGATGACATGTTGATGTTCAAGAGATTATTAAATAAAATGATCCACTACAAGTCATGGCAGACAAGAAGATCTGAAGAAAACTTACAAAAAAAAATATGTGAGGAGAGCGGTAAATAAAGCTAAAAGTAGGGAATGTGAAGATCTATATTACATGTTGGATGTTAGAGAAGGTGAGAAAGCCAAGAATCAGGGAAATGAAAACTAGAAATTTACATAATGCTAGGTGCATTAAAAGCAAAGATGAAAGAGTATTAGTATGATATGAAGAGATTAAAAAAAGGTGGAGAGTTTTCTTCAAAAAATTATTAAATGAGGACCACCATAGAGACTTCGGGCTGGCAAGAAAGATGAGAAATTCAAGAGCACACATTCATTCACCTTAGGTTGTTTGTTTGGTAGGGCCCATCATTGTGATTGATGAGAATGATAAGTGCAGAGGGGTTGGGCAGGAGTTGGATTCGTTGTTTGTGTTACATCGAACTTGCAAAAATGAAACAGAAAGAGTCTTTTGAGCTCAAAAACAACTCTAAAGTATATACAAAAATGGAAACGAAGTGTTTTATTCAAAATTGTTCTAGTGCTTTGTGGTGGTGAATCCACCACTCACATGAATTTCTTAACAATGCAACCATTGATGAACATTTTAATGCTAGTAAGAACCACAGTTATTATATTAAACATAGTTACTTACGACACTCTTACTTTAAATAAGAAATTCATAAAACTTTCTATTTTTCTTGCTAGTTGGTTAAAGAATTCAGAACAGAGATGGGAAAGAGAATCTAAAGACTATTGTCACCAGTTATACACAAATTGAAACTACTCAAAACTAGACCTTCGAAATAAGTAATGCAACTATATTTCATAATAATAAACAACCAGTAAAAAGTAAAATTAGTAACAAAAAGACAAATTACTCAAACTTAAAAAAAGGATGAGACAGTCACCATTTCCTGGAACTCTTAAACAAGCAATCAACTCGTTCTTCTCATCTGTGCACTTATTGGACGAATGACATTCTTCACCCCAAGCACCCTCTTCTTTATTCATCGGTTTCGAAAGGACGGAATCCCCTTCTTCCTTTGTTCCCTTCTCTTTAGGCCCCCTTTTACCAGACTCTGATCCATCAATTAATTTTGTTTTGTCTTCTTTATTCACCTGTGACTTTTTACTTGAATCATCCTCCTTATTTGTACCCACTTTAGAACTTTCATTTGAACCTGATTCCTCACTCGAACTTCCCACCAAAGGATCATTTTTTATTCCCCCTTGATCACCACTACCCTTCTTTATTCGATCAACTTTTGGAACTGATTTCGGTTCACTTGGTTTCACAATTAATTTATCTTTCAACCGTGAGGAATTATTTTGATCGATTCCTTTGGTGAGATCCGTCTTCTTTACCTATAATAAAACATGATTAGTGAAAAAAATTTACACTAATTTACTAAATTACATACTTCACAAAATCCCATTCAAATTTCTTCATTCTTATTCATTTTTTTACCTCTAATTCAGCACCAAAGCTAAATATAACAACTAAGGAGAGTACAAGAAACGCCGTCAAAACGCTATAATTCTTCATTTCTTCTGTATAAACGTACTTCCTTTCGCTAAATGAAATCTTTAATTCAATCCATTCGATTGAACTGATACAGAGAGATTCAAAGCCAAAAATTATAAATTTGGGTTTAAAGATCTAACTATGAGTTTAAGAATTAAAATTTAACGAAAATGATATTAGATTACTAACCTAGGAGTCCAAGAAAATCTCCAGTTCCTTCAGCCAATCTTACTTGCTTCTACAACATAAAAACCCTAACTTCAATCAGCTCGATTTAACTGAAACTAGAAATTCAAACCAAAATATTGAAACATGTAGGGTGTAAAATCTAAATTTAAAAAAAAAAATGTAGAGATCTGAAACAAAAGTTTTGAAATGGAGAGTTTTGCAGATTAAACTATGAATTTAAGATTCGATTGAGGTTAGAATAGATCACAAACCTCAGATTCTGAAAAACAAGAAGCTTTTGAAGAGTTGAGAGATCATCATCCATTAATGAAGGTCAGAAAGAAGAATCCAAGAAAGAAATCTTCGGCAACTACAAGAGGGAAGTCCACGCGAGTTCTAGTCAAGTTGAGTTGAGTAATTGAGGCATGGAGGAATATCGTGAAATGACGGAAGTACCCCTAAGAGTATACTATGTAGTATGGTTAAATAAGGCATGTGCCTTTGATCAATGGTTTTAAAGTTCGGTTTCGCGTCTTAGACGAGTTTTCCAATATCTTTAGGACGCCTTCTCCAAAAATTTGAAAAATGAAGATGGGGTAAATCTCCTTCTAAAAATTGAGTTGTGTGTTCGTCTCATTCATGCATGATATCGAGATAACTCGGGCGATACATCTCGATTTCGGACGAGTTTTGAAATCACGATTTGATGTCTTCATTCACATAGGATCTTAATCTCAACTTTAGCCCTTTTTGAGTTCAAAACAAAACATAACTTGTAACGGTGGTATCAAACTAGAATTAATCGAGGGTGTTCTTACAGAGCTTGCATTGGCACGAATTCAATGCAATTGACAACTTTTAACTAAAAGGCTAATATTTTTTAACTCGGTCCTCTACTTAGCTGGTGTGGCAAGAGCACAGAATCATAGATCTCTTTCCTTTTGTATCCCAAAGAAAACAATCTATGATTTGTGCCCTTTTCATGTTAGTCGAGTAGAGGACCAAGTGAAAAAACTTGAGTCCAGAAATCACGACTGTAATTAAAATTGTATAAAAGAAATAAAAGTCTAATATGATTAATTTCAAGTTTTGATGTTACCTCCAAAAATCAGGTTACAATCAATAAGTCATAGTATATGGGACTTACCCACTTTATCTCCATGACTGAGACCATCTCCAAGGCCCTCTCACATGGACATTCCTTGGATAAACTAAGGATCGGCTCAAGGAGATCCCAGGGGAGGATCGGCTTGAGTTCCCATGGGCATTTGGACATAATATCATAGAATGATATTGCAATTCTCATATGGGCCTTGAGGTCATGTACCATACTTACCCTCAAATTGTCCTTATGGGAGAATTATTTGGCTATCCAAACCAGGTGGCATGAGCGTGCCTTCAGACTACTCTAGTACATAGGTTAGTAGTTTCTATCACATTGATTGTAGTATAATACGTGCAATGGTGTGCCCTAAATACCTAGAGATGGACTCAATATGGCAGTGTGACCTTGTCAAGTGCCCAATATATGTCATGTGAGCCTCAAGTTGTCTCACGATAGTTGGGTTATGGCCCTCAGTGTAGCTTATGTACATTCATGCCACTATAAGCGCATTACTGGGTGGCAAGCTTGTTTGGGCACATAAGGCTTGTGTTAGTTGGGTAACCACTAAAGCACGACATAGTCTTGTCGTTGTTGGGCCTAGAAGATCGTGACACTTGTGTTACAAAACTCTTTCCTTCTATAAAAAAATATTATTGTATAATTATAGAACATATGATTTTAGCATTCTCAACAACCATATTTATTTCATAAATACCTTAAAAAATTATTATTTGTATTTTAATAAAAGAAAATTGATAATTTTGTTGTCATTGTTCGATGGCATTCTTGTAACTAATGTAAAATCTCAAATTAAAGGTTATCCAGAAAAACCCTGCAAACTAAAAGGATTTATCTCATGTAATTGAACAAAATAATTTTATAAAATGTTTATCTAAATCCATTGGGAATTAAGATTGGATTTTCTTCAATACCCCCTAAAATCTTACAAGCTTCAACATCTAAAACTACTTCTAAAAAATTGCACTTTTTCCAAAAAAAATTATCTGTGAAACACTAATCCCTCCTAAAATAATATATTCTGATTTCCTTGAAGAATTAATCAAAAGATTATCAAATTAGAAAGAGAAAATAACAATCAATGTTCTCTCACAAGATTCTAATAAATTATTAATTTTTAAAAGAATTAATTTCTAACAATTCTATTTTTAAAAATTTGAAAGAAGAATGCGTAAATAATTCTGATTTAAATAAGTCATTTAGGCCAAAAATTCATACCCACAAAGAAAAAATTATTATCGAAGATCAACTCATGTTGACCTTCAATTTGAAGAACCAACAAATCCTAAAATTCATTTTGATGAAAATGTAATCCATAAATGGAATATAGATAGCTTATTTGAATAAATACTTGCTATATGTACAAACACTCCCAAAAGAATATTGTTTTAGCCGCCATTGCCATTGGATTCTCTAGCCAATTATATGGTTGGTGGCATGACTATTTATCTCAAAATCTAAGAGACGAAATTTTAAATGCAGTCAAATGAGATGAACAAGGTGAACTAATAAAAATTGAAAATGAAGAATAAGGTGATCAAGTTCTAACTCTAATAATAAATATAGAAAAAATTCAAGACATTGAAGAAAAAAATTAGGGAACAACTAATTAATCTCAAATGTCATGTCTTAACAGATTTTAGATGGTATAAAGATGTATTTTTAATAACGTAATATACATTATCTCAAAGTAATTAATGAACCATTTTGGAAAGAAAAATTTATTGTAGAAAAAGTAAAACAAAATTTAAAAGAAAAATATGGACTCTTAAATTATCATTATTTTTCTTATGGTGAAGTAATACAACAATAAATACTACTGGTCTAAAATTATGTTCTGACCTTAAACTACAAAATAGTTAAAGAATAAAAAAATCAAACACTAAAAAGAATTAGGAGGTTTTTGTTTGAATATATAGCAAGCATTAGCATATATAAATATTTGATTTGAAATATCTAAGATTTGAAATTAAGATAGACCATTTATATTCCATTCATAGATTACATTTCCATCAAAATGAATTTTAAGATTTTTTGCTTCTTCAAATTGAAGGTCAACAGGAGTTGGTCTTCGATAATAATTTTATTACTTGTGGGTATGGATTTTTTTTTTTTTTTTACTTTAATATCTTATTTAAATCAAGATTATTTAGGTATTCTTCTATTGATTTTTCAGAAATAGATTTGTCAGAAATTAATGTTTCATTTTCAGAAGTTTCGAACTTACTAATTTGATTAAAATCTTGTGAGAGAAAATTGATTATTGTTTTCTCTTTCCAATTTGATAATCTTTTGAATAATTGCTCACGATACAAAACTGCACTTCCCCATAAAAATGTATCCTGAGGTGTACATATCTACAGTCCCAAAGTTGTTACATCAGGAGAGTCGATTGAGTGTGCTACGTGGGGTAGTCAGATTATCACAGCTCATTTTTTAAATGATGATTATTTATATCTTTTCTTAAATAATTTTTGTCAATTTGAAATCTTGAGATAGAAGAAATATTAATAGAAATCATAATGATTTATCTCATAGGGCTTCCAAAATCAAATTCAATAAAGATTGAATTCGGTTTTAATTTATTTACCTTTATTGGTAGCGTATACATGATATCAAATATATGTTGGAATGGAGTGAAAAGTTTTGTTATCATTTTATTTTGAATTTAAGGTCCTAAAATTTGATGGTTTGGCAAAAAGAATGGGTTCTTCTTGTTTTTGAAAAAAAAAAATATCCATTTGGAAATTCTAGCATTGTTTGAACCTAATCATTTTCATTGACCGTCCATTTTAAAACCATTGATATTAATTAAAAAATAAGAGTTTTTTTTTTTTTTTTTCAAATCTCATTTATGCCTAAAAACTGAGAAAATATCACTACAGGTAACTTCAAGAAAAAAGTATTGTAGAGGATCCACGCCCACGTTGTCTTTTAACATCTAACCGATCAAGTCAAGATCTAGAACGATGTCCCCATTCTTACAACATAGGGATAATGTCTACGTGGCATGTTTTGGTAGGAGTTTAAGTGATATTGGGAACAATGTCTACGTATTTTGGTTGGAGTATAAGTCACATTGCGCTCCTAACCAAACCTTTAATCTAAATGGCACATAGCCCAATGTGTTTGTTCCCACAACTATTAGTGTGAGTAAGATAGATTTGGTTGGACTCTAAGGTGTTGTTTGCATACCAGAAGTAGAACTATTGTTGCAAAGAGTAGGAGCTGGAATACTCTGTAAAGGAGTTAGAGAAGTACTTCTGTACTGAAAAGGCGTTTGGCAAATAACTCTGTAAAGTACTGGCAGAAGTATTTTTATGCTGAAAGTCTGTTTGAAAATCATACTGACTTCTCATGACTTTTGGAAAAAAGACCAAAATACACTTATATTCTACTAATTATTATTATTATTTTTTGTCTTCTAGTATCATTATATGTCTTCAAACTATACTGTTTTTTACATTTTAACTATAAATATTAATATAATGTGTATTTAAATCCAAGTATACTCAAAATTTAAAAAAAATTGACAGCACCTCCCTTAAAAATTGGATGTTTTTACATATCACCCATTAAATTACCATATATATAAAAGATATGTCTGAAACATACAAAGTCATGATATATATATGTATTTTCATATTTAAGCAAATCTCATACATGCAATTTAAATATATCTATCTAAAAAATAACAGCATAACTAACACAACTATTAAAATTAAAATTATTATAAACTGCAATATATTACATCCTATTAATGCATAAAAAAAACAAATCCTTGGTGGTCTTTTGTTGTTTATTTTTTTCACATGTTTATTAATCACACTAACTTCGTCGATAGATTCAACTTCATCAGCTCATAATAATCCTCCAATATGAATTTAGAATTAAAGAAGAAATAAATTCTACCCAGCTATAATAAAAATATATATGTTATAAGGAAAATATGACAAGTTCATGTTTTCTTTATTGACAATTATTATCTTCAAAGATGGATACATATAAAATTTTTTACATTTGTTTTCTTTGGTTCTAGTAGTAATAATAACCAACTCCCAATCAAATAAACAACAAAGTGTTATTAAAGCTACAATCAAAGATTTCAAATATATGAAAAATCAAAATTGATAAATTTAAAATATCTTAAATAAATAACAAGTCAAATGTTTAATAACATTTAAATTAAAGTTACTCTTTCACCTAGAGTAGGTAGAGTAGAACTCCTAGAAAATAGTTCATTATTCTTTTATCCAAAGTAAGTATAGTAGAATTCTTAGAATCTAATTCATTACTCTTTCACCCAAAGTACGTAGAATATAACTCCCAGAATCTAGTTTATTACTCCTTCACCCAAAGTAGGTAAAGTAGGACATTCAATCTTTCTCAAATGTTACTTAGATTTTTCTCAAATTTTTCTTAGGTTTTTTTATAGACTTTTATAATATCGTTATCAAATTTTTCTCAGGTTTTTTATAGATTTTTATAAGATCATTATCAGATTTTTCTCAATTTTTTCTTAGATCTTTCTTAAATTTTACCCATATTTTTTTCAAATTTTTTCTCAGGTTTTCCGTAAATTTTTCTCAAACTTTTCTTAGATTTTTCTCAAATATTTCAGGTTTTCTATAGGCTCTTCTCATATTTTTCTCAAGTTTTCTGTTGATTTTTTCTCAGATTCATTTCGGATTTTGCTCAAATTTATCTCAAACTCGTCTTACGTTTTTTTTAGACTTTTCTCAAATTTCTCTTAAATTCATCCTAGGTTTTTCTTAGAATTTTCTCAAATTTTACTCAGACTTTTCTCAGATTTCTCCCAAACCTTTCTCAAAGTTTACTCAGACCTTTTTTAGATCTTACTCAGATTTTACTCAGACCTTACTCAGATTTTGCTCAGATTTTTATCAGATTTTGCTCAAACCTTACTTAAATTTTGCTCAGACCTTATTCAAATTTTACCTAGATTTTGTTCGGACTTACTCAAACTTTACCCAAATTTTTTGCTCAACCATCTTACTTAATTTTTTATTTTGAAATTCATCGTGAATGTGCAAAATAGAGGATCACATTTTCAAAATCATCATTACATTATTGCACACACGTGCACATTCATTGTATTTGCATTAGTCATGGAGAATTTCCCAAAATTCATGGATCTGACACTGTTAATGAGAGGTCCCACTCGAAAACCTAATAACTTTTAATTCGGAGAAAGTTTTACCAACAAGGATTCGAACGTCCTGATGAATTGCTAAATTAGACTACAATATGAACTATCACTCACTTTGGCATTCAGATATCGTATTATCTATAAAGTAGATTTGTTATCTATTTTGCTTCAATCTTCTGTAAAAAAAGGGGCATCTGTAGACACTTCATTTTTTCATTTGCTTAATTAATCAACTTGTCAATCCAATTGCAATGGTTCTCAATGATGAATGAATATTTTAAAATTTAGATGAGATATTTCAAGCAAGCAAACTTTAGAAACTACATTACGCTAGAAAAATATGACCTAAAACATAGAAATCGTCATTTTAAAATAAAAAGAAGTTTTACGAGAAAAATCATCAAAAATGATCAAATTATCAAAATACTTATAATATCAGAACATCCCTAAAAGCTACATTACACTTAAGAAAATCCTTTAGAACACATAAAACAACAAACTAAAACAAAATAAGTTGTTTCGCCAATTTGACAAAATTTGACAAAATTACAAAAATGCCTCTCATGGGATCTACGATTATGTCATACCAAAAATTCATAAGTGATACAAATCAATATTCTCATTAAATTCCTTATGAAAAATTAATTTTGAAATATTTCAAACCATAAAAAAATGACATCCTAACTCAAAAATCCTCTTCGAGGGCAAAACGATAATTTTTCAATCCTAAATTTTAAAAATCTGAAACTAATAATTAAAATATTGATTAACATAAAATAAAATCTTAATAAATCAAATTAAAAACTTTGAACAAATAATTTCAATTAATTAAGCCTGTGGGTCAAATTTTAAGTGGTGGCTCATCTGATATTTAATAAATAACCCTCCACTAGATGTCTTAAAGAATTCAGAATAATTTAATAAAGAACCTTCCATTGGGAGGTTATCTAAAATTTAAAAAATTCTCATTCTACATAAGTTAAAAAATTAAAATCAAAATAAAAACTAATTAAAATCTCATCTAAATCACTTAACAAATTAGTTAGAGATAGACCTTATTTCTAATAAACATAATCAAACCATAATCTTATCAACAAAGTTCTTTAAAAAGGAGCATCCACCACCTAATTTTGGAGGTCTTGAGAAACTCTAGAAAATAAATGTCAAAAATCTTTCAAATACTTCCTAAAATCCTAAATTTGAAGTCCCAAGTCAATATTTAATTCTCAAGCCTTAGTTTTCAATCTAAAAAACACCTAGAAAGCCTAAAAATACCCCAAAAAATCAGTAAAATATCCAAATCTAAAAAAATGTAATCTCATCTCGAAGATCGAAAGTGGATCTAAAAACAAAGATAAAGTAAAAAAGATTTATACAAAGAACGCGCACTTCTAATTTTTTAGGGAACCGATTGTTGTAATCACTCAGGTAAAAGAAAATGTATTTTTTTTATTATTATTATGAATTTATGCTATTTTTGCAGTGTAAATATTTAGGAAGAGTAGAGATCAATTTTCGTCGAGCGGGATTGGTGCCTAACACCTTTCAATCGTAAAACATAATTTCCCTACCCAAAATCTCTTTGTGGTTCTATGTTTATTGTCTATTTAGAGTCATTTTTTGATTCATAGACCATAAAACTAGGTGACGAGTCCCAAAAAGAAAATTTGGATCTGCATCTATGAATTAAAAACGTTTCACAAGTTGACCCCTATTCATTCCTACACTAGTACAGAGACCACAAGCTTTGCCAACCCCATGGGCTCTGTCGTCTCCAACGGCTTGGACCCCAAAACCCATTCTAAGTAAACCCCCCATCAGTCACACAGTAAGTACTGCAATATGGACAGAATCAACAAGCATGGCTTAATAGGGTAAATAGGGTATTCACTAGGTTACCAATGGCATTATCAGAGTTACTCCCAATCTTGCTCGGGGGAAAGTATCTCACAAAACGACCATCCAACCCAGAAGTTGCAAAAGGATCAGGATACAATCCCGACTTATTTTGTGAATTTCACATAGGTACACCAGGGCACTCTACAGACCAATGCTAGCAAATCAAGCATCAAGTACAGAACCTAATAGACAAGAAGGCTCTCATATTGGACAGCTTAGCAAATCCAACTCAGCAACAAATATAAATCAAAACCCCCTACCTCCCCAAAATAGAGGGAGAAGCGAGCACGCAGTGAACGCCATCCTAGGAGTAGAACTAGACTTTAGTCTATCAACTTTAATATCTCTCGTTGGATCGAAGATTAGGATCCACCTAACGAAGGAATCAGAGACACAAACAATTAATGCCCTCTCCCAATTGCCAATCAAAATGATTGATCTCACCATCTATCCTAACTATCAAGCTACCAATTTTACCACTCAACCACCTCTCATCATACCCTCCGCGTCACCAAACCTTCAAAACTCGACATGGCCACCTTTTCAGATACCCTACGCTTCATTCTCATAACCATCACTCGTCATTCACTATACTATATCAACCCGCAAGCAGCCTCTCCCACACCTTCACACCCAAACTAGAGCTACCACCCCTCATCCTCCTCGTAAAATCTGATCCATCCCAAATAACCATACTCTCACCTAAACCATTTTCATATAGCTCTAACCAAACAGTCCCATATAGTTATGAAACAAATATCATCACATTGGTAGGGGTTGAAACAATGAAGAAAACGATGGTGACTGATATTGGTCACATGACCAAAATGGGGAGGTGCCAGAGAGTGCCAACGAAAGGAATAAGAATCGGGGAAAAAATAATAAAAAGAAAATAAGATGAAGAGAAAAGGAAATAAAAGGGAAAGGACAAGGTAGACGAAGATAATAAGGAAGAAAAGAAAGAAAAAATGTCAAACAAAGAGGCAACAGACTTCATCAAGTTTGTTCGCAAGAGTGAACATAATATAGTAAATCAACTAAACAAACAACTGGCTGAGTTCAACATCTTGGGTCTTCTACAAAATTCAAATGAACACTAAGAAGTATTGTTGAGAGTTTTAGGAAAATAACATGTACTTACGAATACTTCGCCCACACAGTTGGAACAAATAATAAGTCAAATAATGGCTCTCAACCCCATTGAATTCATGGAAAAAGAATTCGTGCTAGAAGGACGAAGGCACGTGGAACCGTTAAATATCATAGTCATATGTAAAGGCATGATGGTCACCAGAGTATTTATTGATAATAGCTCGGCCCTCAATGTTTTTCCTTTGGAAACCTTCTGCAAACTCAATGCGAACTGGTCGCATGTCAAGCCTAATAACAAAGTCGTCCGAGGCTTCAATAGCTCAAGAAGAGATTCTCTAGGAGAAGTGGACCTACCAATCACTATAGGCCCTTGTACCTTCAAGGTCATAGAAATATCGACAACATTCAACTTGCTATTAGGAAAGTCATGGATCCACATTACGGGAATGGTACCTTCCTTTTTGTACTAGAGGGTCAAGTTTATAATGGGACAAAGGATGATATCAGTTTTAGCAGAAATCCTGATCTCGATGGGAAGATCCCTTGACGTTCCTTTTATAGACAAAAATGACGAAGGACAAGACATTATACCACCCCTATCAACTTGTTATCATTAATCACATCAATAAGGGAAAAGAAAAAGTAAAGGTAAAATTATCAAGGGAAAATCTGATGATCGAATAGGTCCTAAAGAAGGCAGGTTACCAACCTAGAAAAGGGTTAGGGCCAAGTGAAAAGGGGAAGGCTATGCTGGTTACGGCAAACAAATACACCCCTTATTTCAATTTAGGATTCAGACCTACAAAAAATGATATATCGAATATGAATGATAAAAGGAGGGAACTCCGATTAGCAAGAAAAAAAATCGTGAACCAAACATCTGAAATTTAGGCAAGGTCCCTCATATCAGCGTCAATTTTCCGAAATCACAATTCAGACCCGACAGCCTATCAGAACAACTGCCACCAAAGCCAACAAGAAAGCCAAGGTTTATAAGTCTCAAAGCCAACCGCATTCAAGAAGACTCAGTTGTTGAGTCCCAACTCTCTCTCATGGATGGCATTGATATCCTATTCAATGGGGATTCCAACGAGAGCCCACAAGAGATAATAAGAGAGCCTGTGAAAGTAAAAATCGTTATGAGCAAGAAGAATGATTTACCGTTTCCCACCAACATTGACTAGACATCAGTCATTGTTCCATCCAACTTCAGAGGGACCATACTCGACCCTGACATTGGTTAGCTAGAAGTAATTGTCATCCCCGAACCACCAAGGGAACCACTTCCCACCTCATCTACCCAGTCCGAGAAGGGGAGATTCTGAACAATTGGAAGGAATTCCTTATCACCATTGAGGCCGTAGAAGCCTTCAAAATAAAATGTCATTAGACAATTTTAATTTGCCTGAGGAACATAATGAGCCCTCGTTCTCAGGGAAAGAATATTTTGAGGCCTCTTTATCTTTACAAATAAATTTACATGATTGTTCTTCTTATTTTAAATATCCGAAAATAATAAAAAATCAAATATTTCTCAAAAATCAAAAAAATAAAAACACATCCCAAAATAAAATAAAAAATAAAAAAAATTTCAAAATTACAAAAAATAGATATTTTCCAAAAATAAAAAAAAAGTTTTCAATGGACTTATCTCGATTAAATGAGTACTCATATAGAACGAAGTTTGAAAGGGAGGAGTACGATTTCGACTTCAAACTCGACTTTGACCTCATGGAGATCGAAGAAGAGTTGGAAGACGAAATAGAGTACTCACCTAAAGAAATCAAAAATTTTGTGGAAGGTCACGAGAAAGGTATTCAGTCAAATATTGAAGATACTAATTTAATCAATCTTGGTACTGAAGATGACTCACGAATTGTCAAAATCGGAGCTTTATGAAAGCGCCCTCGATCCGTTGGGTGCGCAGATCCGCTTTTGACCATTGAGGTTTGGGAGTCGCCACCTATTTATAGATTTTTTTTAAGGGTTGATTTGGATAGAATTAGTGTTTAATTAGAATTCTTTTAGTTAGAGTTGTATTTTCGTTAGAATTGTTTTAAGTAGAGTTATATTTTAATTAGAATTATTTTAGGTAGAGTTATATTTTAGTTAGAACTCTATTCAATAAAGTTATTATTTAATTAGAACACTATTAGGATTTTGACTTTTGGTCTTATTTGATTGACTTTAATACTTTGACTTTAGTCTTAATTGGTTGACTTTTAATATCTTGACTTTAGTTTTACTTGATTGACTTTAATTTTTTACTTTAGTCTTACTTGATTGACTTTAATTTTTTGGAGAACCCCCCTCTATTATATCTTTAATTCTTTGGACCCCCAAATGGAGGGGTCCTTAAAGAAATATCTTGCGAACCCTCAACAATTTTGCCTGAGAGCCTGATTGATCGATTTTTTTAGTTTAAAATTTTAAATTAACTTCACTAATGTTTCACTTTAATTATTTAATGTTTTATTTATTAATTTCAAAAATTTTAATTGTAAAAATTGTGAAATTACTGTTTTGCCCCCGGAGAGGACTTTTCGCGTTTCAAGTCGGTTTTTGATGTTATAGGATGTTTTAGAATTGGTTTTTTGTAAGGAATTCAATGGGAATATTGGTTTGTGTCATTTATGAAATTTTTTGTGTAAAATGGTTGTGAACTTTATGAGGGGTATTTTCGTAATTTTGTCAAATTTTGTGAAAATTGACGAAATGATTTATTTAGTTCCGATTTGTTGTTTTATGTGTTCGAAAGGATTTTTCTAAGCGTAATGTAGGCTCTAGGGTTGTTTTGATGTTAGGGGTATTTTGGTAATTTGATCAATTTTTAGTGATTTTTATCATGAAACTTCTTTTTGTTTGAAAAATGATGATTTCTATGTTTCTGAGGTCGTATTTTCCTAGCGTAACGTGGTTTCTAAGGTTTTGTCAGTTCGAGATACCTCATCCGGATTTCTGAAACATATCTGGTAACAAAATAAAGCAATAGAATAAACATCCATCATCGGGAACCGTTGCGATCGGGTTGACGAGTTGATTAATCAGGCGGATGCAAAAATGGGGTGTCTACAGATGCCCCTCTTTGGTAGAGGGTTAAAGCAAACTAGATAGCAAATCTATTTTGGTAGATAGTGCGATATCCGAATGCCAAAGCTAGTGACAGTTCATTTTGTAGCTTGATTTAGCAATTCGTCGGGGTGTTCGAATCCTTGAGGGTAAAACTCTCCTCGAATTAAAAAATGTCAGGTCCTTGAGCGAGAGCTCTCACTGGCAGTGTCAAATCCTTGAATTTTAGCAAACTCTCCTTGACTAATGTAACAACTGTGCAAGTGTGTGACTTAAAATCTGAGATAAATTTCAAAGAGATTAAGTTGGAACTGAATAAAATCTGAGCATAAAATGAATATAAATCTGAGCATAAACTAAGCATAGACTGAGCATAAACTGAGCATAACTGAGCATAATCTGAGCATAAACTGATCATAATTCTGAGAAAATACTCGGCGGTAACTGAGCAAAATCCAAGATAACCCTTGGCGGCATCTGAGCAAAATTCAAGATAACCTTTGGCGGCAACTGAGCAAAATTCAAGATAACCCTTGGCGGCATCTGAGCAAAATCCAAGATAACCCTTGGCGGCAACTGAGCAAAATCCAAGATAACCCTTGGCGGCATCTGAGCAAAATCCAAGATAACCCTTGGTGGCAACTGAGCAAAATCCAAGATAACCCTTGACGGCATCTGAGCAAAATCCAAGATAACCCTTGGTGGCAACTGAGCAAAATCCAAGATAACCCTTGACGGCTGAAAGCTCCCTCGATCTGCGGGGTGCGCAGATCCACTTTTGACCCTTGAGGTTTGGGAGTCGCTACCTAGTTATTACGGTCTAGGAACCGATCAATGACTCTAAACAGATAAAGGACTAATCTAGAACAGAAAAACTGAATTCGAGGATCATGTTACGGGGTTGGAAGGTGTTAGGCACCAACCCCGCCCGGCCAAAGCCGGTCTCTACTAATTTTTCAAATAAGTCACATTGCTAAAAAACCCATATAATAATAAAAAGAATAAGAAGTTATACCTTTCCGATAGCAAAGACTTTGTTCCCTCAGATCTGATAAAAATTACTCCTTGTACTGTACTTCTTGCTTCGTTCTGTCTCCAGATTTGATTTCCGATCTCCGAGGCAAGGTATCTATTTTTTCTTGGATCTGATTTCTTTGAGTTTTTTATAGATTTTGGGGTGTTTTTGAAGGGCTTTTAGGTATTTTTTAGGCTAAAATCGAAGAAGGGATGTTAAGTAAAGAGTTGAGGCTCCAAAACTAGGGTTTATGGGAGGCTAGGGGGGCTTTTATACCTACTTTTCTTAGGGTTTTTGATTTGATACGAAAATAGGGTGTGAGGACCCCTATTTATAGATTTTTTTAAGGGTTGATTTAGATAGAGTTAGTGTTTAATTGGAGTTCTTTTAATTAGAGCTGTGTTTTAGTTAGAATTATTTTAGGTAGAGTTGTGTTTTAATTAGAATTGTTTTAGGTAGAATTGTGTTTTAGTTAGAACTCTATTAGATAGAGTTATTATTTAATTAGAACTCTATTAGGGTTTTGACTTTTGATTTTATTTGATTGACTTTTAATATTTTGACTTTAGTCTTAATTGATTGACTTTTAATATCTTGACTTTAGTCTTGTTTAATTGATTTTAATTTTAACTTTAGTCTTACTTGATTGACTTTAATACCTTGACCTTAGTCTTGTTTGATTGACTTTAATTTTTTGGAGAACCCTCTTCTATTATATCTTTAATTCTTTGGACCCCCAAATGGAGGGGTCCTTAAAGAAATATCTCACGAACCCTCAACAATTTTTCATGAGAGTCCGATTGATCGATTTTTTTAGTTCAAAATTTTAAATTAATTTCATTAATGTTTTATTTTAATTATTTAATGTTTTATTTATTAATTTCAAAATTTTTAATTATGAAAATTGTGAAATTACCGTTTTGCCCCTGGAGAGGACTTTTCACGTTTTAAGTCGATTTTTAATGTTCTAGGATGTTTTAGAATAGATTTTTCGTAAGGAATTCAATGAAAATATTGATTTGTGTCATTTATGAAATTTTTGTGTGAAATGGTCATAAACTTTATGAGGGGCATTTTCGTAATTTTGTCAAATTCTGTTAAAATTGGTAAAATAATTTATTTGGTTTCAATTTGTTGTTTTATGTGTTTGAATAGGTTTTCCTAATCGTTACGTAGGCTCTAGGGTTATTTTAAGATTAGGGGTATTTTGGTAATTTGGTCAATTTTTAGTGATTTTTATCGTGAAGCTTCTTTTTATTTGTAAAATGATGATTTCTATGTTTCTGGAGTCGTATTTTCCTAGCGTAGCGTGGTTTCTAATGTTTTGTTAGTTCGAGATACCTCATCCGGATTTCTGAAACATATCTGGTAACAAAATAAAGTAATGGAATAAACATCCATCATTGAGAATCATTGCGATCGAGTTGACGAGTTGATTAATCAGGCAGATGCAAAAATGGGGTGTCTACAGCGGCATCTGAGCAAAACTGGCAAAGAAATGAAGGAATTTGGGAAAGAATGAATGAATTTGGAGAAGACTAATTAAAATGAATCAGAGAACGAATAAATCTAGAAGATAATGAATCTGGAAGAGAAATGATCGATTCCAAGAATGAATGGATCTGGAAAAGAATCTAGGAACGAAAGAATGCCATATCTTCTACTCTAGGTAAATGAATTATTAGTTACTCTCTGGGCACAGTCAAATGTGAGATCCGAAGTGCTTTTGTTTGAACCTCAAGGTTTTATCCAAAAGTTTTATGAATTTAAAGCCTGAGTTTTTATTTCTATTGAACCTCAAAGGTTTTTCGAAAAACTGTTATCAAGAGGGTAACCTTAAGCTTGGAGTACCCATTATCTTTTAGAATTAACATTGCTCAAAACAAAATGCCCCTAGTTTGACAATAAACATGGCATTGAAGATAATTGAACACATCATGCAAAAATTAAAAAAATGCCCCTGGTATAAGGGGGAAATTACATATTTAGAAGAAAAAGAAAATGCCCCTTGTATGAAGGTTTGAAATATTTGATTACCACAAGCGCAATAAAGATCCAACTTTTAATTTTGATTAATTTTATTGAAGGTTTTGAGTCAGGCTCAAGAGAACAAAATTATTTCCTTTTGAGACTCATCATATAATTCACCCTTCTCTCTCTTTGTTCACTTGGGGAAGCAAAAATTTTCAGATCGATCGTAAACAAGATACTTGTGGCTTCTGAGTCCATGCCTAGTTTAAGCTAAGTATTGAACTTGATTATTCGGACTTCTAATGCTTCAGCTCGAACCATTCTTAGCTTTTCTTCTATTTTGCTTTGTTACTCTAACTTTTGCCTAGATTGCATTTTCAGGTTTTCAATCTAGCGAGCTTTCTTTTTTTCTTTACTCTGATTGTTGCCAAAGTTGTCCTTTTGGATTTTCAACCTTGCGAGCTTGCCTTAACTTTTGCCTAAGTCGCCCTTTTCAGATTTTCAACCTAGCAGGCCTTTTTTTTATTTTTTTTCCGTATGGAATTGCTGTCTGATCATGCTTTACTATCTGCACGATACTTAGGAGGACTTTTATGGGTAGGCTTAGGATTGGGCATAAAAAGAAAGGAATTTTGAGGCTCAAAAATCTTAATGTCCCTTGTGTAGTATTTCCTTTTAAATTATTTTTTTTCTTAAATTTTCTTCCCCATTTTGGATGATATTTCTTTTTCTTTTGAATTTTTTTTTCTTTTTAGATTTTTTATGGTGTGGGGAAATAGATTTTTTTTATTTTGATGTGGTCGGGCCTGAAGTAACTTCTCAGGTTGCCTACGTACCCCAAAATTTTGGGATTAGACCAAAACGTAGTTCGAATCTTCCCTCCCCTAGGTTAGGTGATCGGGCTGAGAAAGAAAAAGGCATAATTTTTCTTTTTGAAAAGGCTGCAAAGGGGTTGAGAAAGGATATATTGAACTGGGTAATAGAAGAATTGATTCGGCCAAAGATGGCCTCCTTAAATGTAGTACCGTTTGATTTGATCAAGGTTGGTTGGTTCTAGTAATTCGATTCCATCAAGATCTTGAAGTCTGACAGCTTTTCCCGGTAATATTTCCTTGATGATGAATGGACCTCCCCAATTTGGTTTGAACTTCCCTCTAGGGTCAAAGATAGGTGCCCGATTCTCTTTGAGTACTAAATCCCCGACTTGTAAGTGATGGGCCTTGATCTTTTTGTCAAATACGCGGGCGACTTTTCTTTGATAAGCTTGCACGTGCTACAACGCTCTTAGTCGTTTTTCTTCGATCAAATTAAATTCTTCATACCGTTGGCGAACCCAATCCGCTTCTGAAAACTGACTTTCTAACAAAACCCTAAGAGACGGAATCTCCATTTCAACTGGCAAGACTCCTTCCATGCCATACACTAAGGAGTAGGGAGTAGCTCCAGTAGATGATCGGATTGAAGTTTGATATGCCCATAGTGCAAATGGCAGTTTTTCTGATCAATCTCGATGTGATTGACACATTTTCCTGAGTATCAGTCTTAAGATTCTTATTAGCTGCTTTGACTACTCCATTAGTTTGAGGGCGATAAGGAGATGATTTATGATGTGAGATTTTAAAGTTTGAACACAATTTAATAACCACAGCTTTGAAGTGCGACCCGTTATCAGAGATCAACTCTGAAGGTATCCCGTATCGACTAATGATGTTTGTTTGGATAAACTTTGCAACTCGAGATGTAGTGAGGACAGCATAAGAGGCAGATTCGACCCATTTGGTAAAATAATCGATGGCAACTAGAATGTATTCATGCTCGTTTGATGCCTTAGGCGATATTTTACAGATAATTTCAATTCCCCAGACTGAGAATGGCCATGGTGAAGTCAGACCGACTAATTGAGATGGTGGCACATGTATAAGGTTCGCATGTATTTGGCATTTATGACAAGTTTTGACCATGTGATAACAATCTGTTTCCATCGTGGGCCAGTAGTATCCTTGTCTCATAATTTTCTTAGCTAACATTTTCCCACTCATGTGAGGATCATATTCTCCTGAGTGTAGTTCAACCATTATCTGTTCAGCTTGATCTTCATCAACACACGACAAATGAATCACATCATAAGACCTTTTATATAAACTTCCTGCGCACAGGATGAATTGAGATGCTAATCTTAATAGGGTTTGTCGTTCCTTCCTCGATGCTTCTTCTGGGAATTCTTGTTTTACCTACACTCTCTTTATATCTGTGTACTATGACTTTCCATCGGGTAGTCGAGTAGCAATGTTGATCTGATGGCAGTATACGGGTTTGTTTCTGACTTCGACAGTGATCGACCTCAATTCCATGCCGGGGGGTAAATGGATCATTGAAGATAAAGTTGCTAAGGAGTCAGCAAATCTGTTATCCTCCCTTGACAAGTATTGAAACATGATAGCTTTAAACTTACTGACTAAGTTTAACAAATACTCATGATAAGGTTTCAACTTTTCATCCCTAGTCTTCTATTCTTCCAATGACTGATGTATGACCAAGGCTGAATCCCCAAACACTTCAATTTCTGTAATGCCCAGGTTCAAAGCAGCTTCAAGCCCCGCGATGCATGCCTCATATTCAGCCGTGTTATTAGTGTTTAAAAAGGCTAATTTAATAGCGATAGGAATGTGGCATCCTTCCGGAGAAAATAGGACTGCCCCTATTCCATACCCATTTTGATTGGCTGCTCCATCAAAGTACAACTGCCATGTTTGGTTCTGCAGTTCTTCTTTAACGTGCAAGATGTTCTCATCTGGGAATTGATCAACAAGCCTTATTCCTTCTACTACAGGGTGATCTGCCAAGTATTCTGCTACAGCTCTCCCCTTGATAGACTTCTGTGTAATATGCGTGATGTCAAACTCTGATAACAACAATAACCATCGTGCGATTCTCCCTGTCAGTGCCGGTTTCTTGAAAATATACTTGAGAGGATTCATCCGAGATAACAAGATAATTGAATGAGATAACATATAGTGTCGAAGTTTCTAAGTAGTCCATACTAGTGCCAAGCAAATTTTTTCCAGGGCTGAATACTTTTGTTCATACTCTAACATCTTTTTACTGATGTAGTATATAGCCCTTTCTTTGCGAGTATCTTTGTCATACTGTGCAAGCATGCATCTCATAACTCCTTTTGTGACTGACAGATAAAGAAGAAGTGGTTCATCCGATGTGGGTGGAACCAAAATAGGTGGGTTCAAGAGATACTCCTTGACTTGGTCGGAAGCCTTTTGACATTGCTCATTCCAAACTGTTGGTTCATTCTTCTTGAGAAGTTTGAAAATAGGTTCACAGACGTTGGTGAGTTGGGCGATGAATCTGCTAACATACTGGATTTTTCCTAGAAAACCTTGAATTTGCTTTTCAGTCTCAGGCGGCGGCATCTCTTGGATAGCTTTAATCTTCATAGGGTCTACTTCGATCCCTCTCTGACTGACCATAAATCCCAATAGTTTTCTAGAAGTTACTCCAAATACGCATTTCTGCGGTTTGAGGCGGAGTTGGTACTTTTGAATCCTTGTGAGAAACTTTTCTAACGCAGTAACATGCCCCAGTCGTTCCTTAGATTTGACTATCATATCATTTACATAGATTTCGACTTCCTTATGTATCATGTCATGTAGTAAAGTCGTGGCTGCTCTTTGATATGTGGCTCCAACGTTCTTCAAACCAAAAGGCATGACCTTGTAGCAGAAGGTTCCCTATTTTGTGATGAACGACATTTTTTGCATATCTCGAGGATCCATTTTTATTTGATTGTACCCCAAAAAACCATCCATGAAGGACAACAAAGCGTGTCCTGCTGTATTGTCCACTAGAATATCTGTGTGGTAAAGGGAAACTATCATTTGAGCTTGCTTTGTTTAGGTCTCTGAAATCCACACACATTCTAACTTTTCCATCCTTTTTCGGCACTGGGACGACATTAGCAATCCACTCAGGGTATTATACTATTTCCAAAAATCCAGCGTTAATCTGCTTCGTAACTTCTTCTTTAATTTTTAGAGTCCATTCTGACTTCATACGTCGAAGTTTCTGTTTGATTGGTCGAGCAACAGGATATAACGGAATCCAATGTTGAACAATATCTGTACTTACCCCCACATATCCTCATAAGACCACGCGAACACGTCTTTGAACTTTCTGAGTAAGTCTACTATCCCTTTGCGTTCATCGGGAGATAAAGTGACCCCTATCCAAATTTCTTGAGGACTTTCTTTTGTTCTAAGGTTGATAACCTCTACTTCCTCTATTAGAGGTTGAGCTCGACATTCCTCTTCTTGTTCAAGTAATTTGATTATTTCATAGGGAGGTTCTTCGTCAGAAGATTCTCCCTCCGAAGCCAGATTATTAGTTAAACTATTATTGCACTCGGGGTAATCAAAAATTTCTTTCATTTCATTGAAAAGAGATGGGGTAACAGGACTCATTGCAGACTTGACAGACTCACTTGACTCAGTAGGAAAAACAGACTCAGCAGAAACAACTAACTTGCTCGACTCAACAAAAATAAAGGACTCAACTGGCATGTCAGACTTAATAGGACTAATGGGACCGACAGACCCAGCCTTGACATACAACACAAGACTAATTACATGATAATTTGAGAGACACCCAATAGGGGGTTTGATTACAGACTGAGGATTTGGATCCCTTTCTCAACTGACAACACTAAGACGCTACGATCTTCAATGAATAGTTGATCAATGTTGAGGGAGTCCAGATCGAGCTGCCAGTCTTCAACTTTCTTCTCTTTAACTTCTGTGCTTGCTTCCTTTTCAGGCCATTCCATGCCAAATAAGATTTCAAACCCCGACAGACGAGTACCTATGATGTGATCAATGAACGGTTTTGAGAACCCACAGTAACGGAAGTCTTCTCCTTCTTTCACAAAATAACCATTGAGGGTCTTTCGATAGGGTTTCATTTTAATGAGATCTGTGGTGCGCCTTTACCTTTTTGCAATGGTCTTGTCCCATTTTGTCTTCCAGTATTGAGCCCAATCTTCCTTAGTAGGCTTATATCCTAGTCCGAACGTGCAAATGACCTCTTTAATCATTGGTGCCTCTTTAATACCTTGCTGCTTGCGACCTAAGCCCATACCAGGGAAGAATCTCATTTTCTTAAATATATTGGCCATGTAGCAATTAGAGGTATTTTCCATTGGAAAATATTCTTTCATGGCTTGATCCCATTGGACTGAGCATATCTTTTCAAACTCAAACCCACTGAGCTCTACTCCCAGTTGTTCTGGTTGAATCTCAAGCAACGGCTCATCCTTAACTTCAGTACTGTTTATAATCCCTACAATTTCAGCATCTCCATGGAGAGTAATCACTAGGCCATCCTTGATAAACTTGACCTTCTTGTGTAGCGTAGAAGGGATGGCTTTGATTTGGTGTAACCATGGTCTCCCTAACAGTAAATTGAAAAAAGACTAGATGTCAATAACCTGAAATTTCACAGGAAATTCAGCTATGCCTGTGGACAGTTGAAGGTGGGTGAACCTGGTTATTAGTCTGGGCCGGGGGTTGAGCTGGGGTAACTGAGGTATTGGCGATGTAAGTATGGTTGATATTGGGTTTGGGAACATATGATTTCTTAGGCTTGTTATTTGAGGGGTTAGAAAGAATTCCAGAGGCAAATGCATCCTCGAGTTGCCTTCCGACTTGTAATAAGGACTCAAAGGTAGGGAGATATTGGGCCACTAGGTGCTGAGCATATTACTGTGAGAGGTTCTTTAGGATAATCGCTACTTGTTCCTTCTCCGAAGGTCTATCCCACATTTGAGTAGCCTTGGCCCTCCAGCGACCAATGAAATCAGTGAATGTCTCCCCATTTTTCTGTTTAGTAGCTTTCAAATCCCTTCTTGAGGTCTCAATCTCAGTACTGTATTTATATTGATGTCAGAAGGCCTTTGACATGTTTTCCCATGTACCCATAGTAACTGGATCTTGAGACATTAGCCAACGTAGTGCTGATCCTGATAAAGTTTTTTAGAACAATAACGTCATCTGTTCATCACTAAGCCCCATAATGCGCATGTTGGTAACATACACCTTAAGATGTGTTTTTGCACACCCTGTCCTACTGAACTTGTCCATTTCAGGCATCACAAACTTTTTTGGCAAATGGATTCTAGGGATACGGTTCAGAGCTTCAATGCCTGCTGTAATTTCATCGATACCCTTTATACTCTTTATAACTGACTTCAATTGAGACATTCTGTTGGATAACGCTGGATTTTCATCAACATACTCTTCGTCTCCGTCGAGTTCGAAGACTTCACATGGACGTTTCTCTTCTACCTTTTTTCCTTTTGGGTCATCTAGAGGATTGCCCGTTGATTCTGAGGTCTGTTCTAACACTTCCATTTTGCCTTTTATATTGTTGATATCATTGGCAAAGGCTGCCAAGATCTTACGGATCTCTGTGAGTTCAGATTGACGCCATCTCTACTTGTTGACTTGGTACTGTGGCTCGTTCTAACCGACTGGACTTACGACTCCAACTAGGAGGTGGACGCTTGAGTTTGGACGCAATGATAATCTTATATGACCCCATCAAAGGTAGATTTAGTCAATTTCAGTATTACCCCATTGATAACATTTTCAGAAATCATTTTATTGCAGTTTGTGCACCAATCCATTAATTAATCCATTCACACAATGAATATTCAAAAGGGAAATAAATATTTATTCAAAAGAAAAATAGCTTTATTGACAATGATTGACAAAGAAATATTCTTATTAAAATATCTTTCAACAATTTTGACTTGAATTATTTTTACATGGACACTTGGCTTTGTCTTGATAGTTATTAGGATTGCTGTCAGGCTTGACCCTCTTGGCTCTAACAACTGGCTCTTTGAATTTTGCTGGTCCGTCTGGATATCCTAATGTGCGTTTGTTCCAAGCTTTCTCAATGAGGTGTACCAACTTTTCAGTCAAAGACTCGGGGGGAAAGAAAGCTTTGTGCTGAGGTAAAGATAACTCTTTAGGTACGTCGTACTGTTCTGTGATCAGATTAGGATGGTAAAAAGATGTTTTTTCTAAACCAATCAGACGGACATAGTAGGATCATTTGGTTCCTATATCAGAGGGACCAGTCATCCACCAAGGGCACCTAAAACTTATATGACAGGCAAAGTGAGAGTCTAACCATTTGCTCCAAGCTTTAACTGAGTTGTGACGCACTAACAGGTTTCTCTTGGAAAAGTGTTCTGGCCCATATTCGAGGTTTGAAGGAACATCTACGATTTTGAGACGATCACAAAACCACATATAGAGTAAGTAGGAGCTTCATTTGAAGCTTTCCCGTTCACCATTTTTTATGGCATCTAAACCTGAGAAAGTTTCAGCTAGGATGAGAGGTACCAGGTTGGCTTTCCTTAAGAGTTGAGAGGTTATATCTATGAAGGACTCAGGGATAGTTTGGCCATCCCTATTAGAGGTCAGTATGTATTGGGCTAGGATTCCTAGGCATAATCGATAGTCTCTAGTGGCTCGTCAGGCTTCGGATTTTACATTGACGGGATGACTGCGGGAGCGATACAGGCCCAATAAAGGTACTAAGTCCAATCTTCCGTCATGGACTAAGGTCTTGGCTTCTTCCTTTGAAATGTTAAGTCATGTGGCGAGGTCACCAGAATATCCGATCTTCAATGAGGGCCTGACTAAAGATCCTGAAGTGGATATCATCATGATGCCACAATAATCCTCGTGAGTGGGACACAAGTGCATATACCCCATATGGAATATGTGAAGATAGGGGTTCCATCGCTTAGCCATAGCATGTAAGAGATTCCAGTCTATCTCAAATTCATGGAAGTAAAAAGCACTCCCCAACATGAATTTTCCAAAATTGATCTTCTCTACAGGGTGCATTCCTATGACGGTTGTTTTCATTAACTGGTCGATCGGATTATTGCCAGCGGCTAACATCCTGGTTTGACACAAAAGGGTATTTTAGTACTCTTCCCAGGTCCATGTAAAAGATCAATTTTTTTCTTTTGGAAAATCTTGTTCTTATGAAAAATATTTTTTGGAAAACGTTTTTTCTTGGAAAATATTTTTTCTAGAGAATAACACTTTTTCTAAAAAACACTTCTTTTGAAAAACACTTTTTCTAGAAAATGCTTTCCCTTTGTAAACCATTTTTATTCTTTGAAAACTTGATTTCTATTTCAATTTAAATGGCCCGGCCCACCATGATTGTTGGATCTGGATGGACTGGGTCAAAGAATGGATTCTTTACTGAGTCGGTACACCCATTTTAATTTTTAAAAACAACATTTTTGATCCTTGAGGACAATCATACATTCTGATCTCATCATTCACATACATTCATCAATCAAAAGGTTCCATTTAATAAACAACTCAGGAACACCCATGATAAGTTCGAGTCGTGACCTACAGGGAAGGTTTCTAGACTCTAAGCTTACTACGTGCAATGCATTTTTATCTGGCCACCCTTGCCTAAGCACACCTATATACCTCTCGATACGTGGTGACATGGTTTGATATATTGTATAGGTGATAATCTAAAACCTCAACTCACTTCTCTAAAGTCAAAAACAGCCAGTTTGATCTCTAGTTGAGAGGTAGCGCACGATGCTGAGCAAAGGCCCACTTAAATACCTCTCATCTAGAATAGACGTAGTCTATCCCCCTCGTACAGTAGGGTACAGCGGAGCAAGATCTTGCTTAGGCACTGGTTTTGACCAAAAAGTGCAATTGATATATTTAGATTATCTTTCACATACCTATGGGTACGAGTCAAGAGTTGTAGCTTTCATAAATGGTGAAAATGCCCTCGATCCGCGGGGTGCGCGGATCCGCTTTTGACCCTTGAGGATTGGGAGTCGTCACCTAGTTATTATGGTCTAGGAACCAAACTGACTCTAAAACGGATAAACAACTAATCTACTATAGAAAAACTGAATCCGGGGATCATATTACGGAGTTGGAAGGTGTTAGGCACCAATCCTGCCCGGCCAATGCCGGTCTCTACTTATCCCAAATAAGACTACATTGCTAATGGTAAAACTTAGATAAAAAATAATAGAAATGTTACCTTCGATGCGCAAAGGTTCTATTCCCTCAGATCTGATTAATCCTTGTACCGTACTCCTCGCTTAGCTCTATCTCCGGATCTGATTTTCGATCTCCGAGGTAAGGTATCTCCTTCTTGGATCTGAATTCTTCAAACTTGTTATGGATTTTGGGGTATTTTTGAAAGTCTTCTGGGTGTTTTTCAGGCTAAAATCGAAGCATGGGTGTTAGGTAAGGAGTTGGGGCTTCAAAATTAGGGTTTTGAGGAGGTTGTGGAGGCTTCTTCACCTACTTTTTCTAGGGTTTTTTCTTTGATACGAAAATAGGTTGTGAAGGCTCCTATTTATAAAGTTTTTTAAGAGAATAAGGGTTTGATTAGGGTTTCAATTAGGGTTTAGACTTTGGTCTCATGAAATTGACTTAGTCTTTAGGGTTTTAATTTAGGGTTTTGACTTTAGTCTTATGAGATTGAATTGATTAGTTTAGATTAGGATTTTGATTTAGGATTTTTGATTTTAGTCTTATGAGATTGACTTGATTAATTTAGATTAGGATTTTGATTTAGGGTTTTGACTTTAGTCTTATGAGATTGACTTTAATACTTTGACTTTAGTCTTTCTTGGTTGATTTTTACTATCTTGACTTTAGCCTTACTTGACTTTAGTCTTACTTGATTGACTTTAATGTTTCACTTTACATTATTTAATGATTTATTTATTAATTTTAAAATTTTTAATTATTAAAGTTATAAAATTACCGTTTTACCTTCGAAAATGATTTTTTACGTTTTAAGTCATTTTTCAATGTTTCTGGATGTTTTGGAATTAGTTTTTCGTAAGAAATTCAATGAGAATGTTGGTTTTTATCATTTATGAAATTTTTTGTGTGAAATGGTCGTGAACTTTATGAGGGGTATTTTTGTAATTTTGTCAAATTCTGTGAAAATTGGCGAAATGATTTATTTGATTTCGATTTATTGTTTTATGTGTTTGAATGGGTTTTCCAAAGCGTAATGTAGGCTCTAGGGTTGTTTTGATGTTAGGGGTATTTTGGTAATTTGATCATTTTTGGTGATTTTTATCGTGAAGCTTCTTTTTGGTCTGCAAGATAATGATTTCTATGTTCCTGGGGTCGTAGTTTCCTAGCGTAGCGTGGTTTCTAAGTTTTGTCAGTTCGAGATACCTTATCCGGATTTCTGAAACATATCTGGTAACAAAATAAAGCATTGGAATAAACAACCATCATTGGGAACCGTTGCGATCGGGTTGACGAGTTGATTAATTAGGCGAGTGCAAAAATGGGGTGTCTACAGATGCCCCACTTTGACAGAGGGTTGAAGCAAACTAGATAGCAAATCTATTTTGATAGATAGTACGATATCCGAATGCCAAAGCTAGTGACAGTTCATTTTACAGCCCGATTTAGCAATTCGTCGGGGTGTTCAGATCCTTGAGGGTAAAACTCTCCCCGAACTAAAAAATTGTCAGGTCCTTGAGCTAGAGCTCTCACTAACAGTGTCAGATCCTTGAATTTTAGAAAATTATCCTTGACTAATGAAACAAATGTGCAAATGTGTGCACTGTGTGAAACTAAGTAAAAATCTGAGTAAAACAAAACTCGAGAAAATTTGAATGATATTTGAGACAAATCTGAGCAAAAGTTCGGAGAAAGTTAAATGTCCAACTCTACCTACTCTAGGTAAAAGATTAATGAACTATTTTTTTTGGGAAGTTCTACTCTACCTACTCGGAGTGAAAGAGTAATGAACTAATTTTTGTAAGGAAGTTCTACTCTACCTACTCGGAGTGAAAGCGTAATGAACTAAGCTTTTTGGGAGTCCTACTCTACATGCCCAAGGTGAAAGAGTAATGAACTAATTTTTTTGGGAAGTTCTACTCTACCTACTCGGAGTGAAAGAGTAATGAACTAAGCTTTTTGGGAGTCCTACTCTACCTGCCCAGGGTGAAAGAGTAATGAACTAATTTTTTTGGGAAGTTCTACTCTACTTACTCGGAGTGAAAGAGTAATGAACTAATTTTTTTGGGAGTCCTACTCTACCTGCCTAGGGTGAAAGAGTAATGAACTAATTATTTTGGGAAGTTCTACTCTACCTACTCGAAGTGAAAGAGTAATGAACTAATTTTCTTTTTTAGAAGTTCTACTCTACCTGTCCAGGGTGAAAGAGTAATGAACTAATTATTTTGGGAAGTTCTACTCTAGCTACTCGGAGTGAAAGAGTAACGAACTAATTGTTTTGGGAGTCCTACTCTACCTACTCGGAGTGAAAGAGCAATGAACTAATTATTTTGGGAAGTTCTACTCTACATACTCGGAGTGAAAGAGTAATGAACTAATTTTTTTGGGAAGTTCTACTCTACCTATTCGGAGTGAAAGAGTAATGAACTAAGCTTTTGGGAGTCCTACTCTACCTGCCCAGGGTGAAAGAGTAATGAACTAATTTTTTTTAGGAAGTTCTACTTTACCTATTCGGAATGAAAGAGTACTGAACTAAGCTTTTTGGGAGTCCTACTCTACTTGCCCAAGGTGAAAGAGTAATGAACTAATTTTTTTTTTTGGGAAGTTCTACTCTACCTACTCGGAGTGAAAGAGTAATGAACTAAGCTTTTTGGGAGTCCTACTCTACCTGTCCAGGGTGAAAGAGTAATGAACTAATTTTTTTGGGAAGTTCTACTCTACCTACTCGGAGTGAAAGAGTAATGAACTAAGCTTTTTGAGAGTCCTACTCTACCTGCCCAGGGTGAAAGAGTAATGAACTAATTTTTTTTGGAAGTTCTACTCTTCCTACTCGGAGTGAAAGAGTAATGAACTAAGCTTTTTGGGAGTCCTACTCTACCTGCACAGGGTGAAAAAGTAATGAACTAATTTTTGAGGGAACAAACTGGGGAATAACCTTGCATTCGATTTTTTTTTTAAATAAAAAATTGGATTTTATGAAGGTCCGGTAAACAATTTAACTCTCTTTGAATCTTAGGAGTTTTCAAAATTGCTATCAAGAGGGTAACCTTTAATTCAAAGTTAACCTTATCCTTTGGAGTTGGAATTGACCAGGTTTCAAAATTAAAATGCCCCTAGTTTGATAGGGAACATTGCACTGTGGATAATTGAACATAATCTGAAAACAAATGCCCCTAGTGTAAGGGGGGAAACTGTACTCTTTAGAAAAAGGAAGTGCCTTGTTATGAAAATTTGAAATCCTTGATTACCGCAAGCGCAATAAAGGTTTAACTTTAATTTTTGACTTTTGATATTGAAGATTTTGAGTCAGGCTCAAAGAAATTGGAACAAAATATTTCTTTCTAAAATTCATCATAGAATTTGTTATTTCTCCCCGTCAGTTCGCTTAGGGACATGAAACTCTTCAGATCAATCATAGACGAGATACTTGTTTCCACTAAGTCTATATTTGGTTCAAACTGGGTATTGAAACTTGATTATTCGGACTTCTGATGTTTCAGCTCAGACTGCCTTTTCAACTTCTCAACTCAATGGAGATTTTCTTTTATTTTTTCGTTGCTCTAAGTTTTGCCTAGTGAAAGCGCCCTCGATCCGCGGGGTGCGCGGATCCGCTTTTGGCCCTTGAGGTTTGGGAGTCGCCACCTAGTTATTACGGTCTAGGAACCGATCAATGACTCTAAACGGATAAAAACTAATCTAAAACCAAGAAAACTGAATTCGGGGATCATGTTACGAGATTGGAAGGTGTTAGGCACCAATCCCGCCCGGCCAAAGCCGGTCTCTACTAAAGTCCCAAGTAAATTACATTGCTAAAACCTAGATAAAAAAATAAATAAAAATAAAAATTTACCTTTCCGATGGCAAGGACTTGGTTCCCTCAGATCTGACAAAAAGAGCTCCTTGTACCGTGCTCCCTTGCTTCGTTCTGTTTTCGAATTTGACTTTGGATCTCCGAGGCAAGGTATCTCCTTGTTTTTGAATCTGAACTCTTCAAGTTCGTTGCGGATTTGGGGGTGTTTTAGAAGGCCTTTGGGTGTTTTCTAGACTAAAATTGAAGGAGGGATGTTAGTTAAGGAGTTGGGGCTCCAAAACTAGGGTTTATGGGGGGCTAGGGGAGCTTCTAGACCTACTTCTCCTAGGGTTTATTATTTTATACGAAAATAGGGTGTGAGCACCTCTATTTATAGATGTTTTTAGGGATTGATTTGGATAGAGTTAGTGTTTAATTAGAGATCTTTTAATTAGAGTTGTGTTTTAGTTTGACTTGTTTTAGGTAGAATTGTGTTTTAATTAGAATTGTTTTAGGTAGAATTGTGTTTTAATTCAAATTGTTTTAGGTAGAATTGTTTTTAAGTTAGAACTCTATTAGATAGAGTTATTATTTAATTAGATCTCTATTATGACTTTTGGTCTTATTTGATTGACTTTTAATGTTTTGACTTTAGTCTTAATTGATTGACTTTCAATATCTTGACTTTAGTCTTGCTTAATTGACTTTAATTTTGACTTCAGTCTCACTTGATTGACTTTAATACCTTGACTTTAGTCTTACTTGATTTACTTTTAATTTTTGGAGAAGGCCCCTTTCATTATTTCTTTAATTCTTTGGACCCCCAAATTGAGGGGTTCTTAAAGAAATATCCCACGAACCCTCAACAATTTTGCCTGAGAGCCCGATTGATCAATTTTTTAGGTTCAAAATTTTAAATTAATTTCATTAATGTTTCAATTTAATTATTTAATATTTTATTTATTAATTTCGAATTTTTTTATTATGAAAATTGTGAAATTATCGTTTTGCCCCCGGAGAGGACTTTTCACATTTTAAGTCGGTTTTTAATGTTCTAGGATGTTTTAGAATCGATTTTTCGTAAAGAAATTAATGAGAATGTTGGTTTGTGTCATTTATGAAAATTTTTATGTGAAATGATTATGAACTGTATGAGGGGCATTTTCGTAATTTTGTCAAATTCTGTGAAAATTGGCGAAATGATTTATTTGGTTTCGATTTGTTATTTTATGTGTTTGAGAGAGTTTTTCTAAGCGTAACGTAGGCTCTAGGGTTGTTTTGATGTTAGGGGTATTTTGGTAATTTGGTCAATTTTAGTGATTTTTATCGTGAAGCTTCTTTTTGGTCTACAAGATGATGATTTCTATGTTTCTGGGGTCGTATTTTCCTAGCATAGCATGGTTTCTAAGGTTTTGTCAGTTCGAGATACCTCATCCGGATTTCTGAAACATATCTGGTAACAAAATAAAGCAATGGAATACACATCCATCATTGGGAATCATTGCGATCGGGTTGACGAGTTGATTAATCAGGCGGATGCAAAAATAGGGTGTCTACAGATGCCCCTCTTTGGCAGAGGGTTGAAGCAAACTAGATAGCAAATCTATTTTGGTAGATAGTGCGATATCCGAATGCCAAAGCTAGTGACAGTTCATTTTGCAGCCTGATTTAGCAATTCGTCGAGGTGTTCGGATCCTTGAGGGTTAAACTCTCCCCGAACTAAAAGGTTGTCAGGTCCTCGAGCGAGAGCTCTCACTGATGGCGTCAGATCCCTGAATTTTAAAGAATTCTCCCTGATTAAAAGAACAAGTGTGCAAGTGTGTGCATTGTGTGAAACTGAGTAAAATCTGAGCATAAACTAAGCATAACTGAGCATAAATTGAGCATAAAAAAATTGAATGTCTTACTTTACCTACCATGGGTGAAAGAGTAATAAACAATTTTTTTTGGAAAGTTTTACTCTACCTACTCGGGGTGAAAGAGTAATGAATTCTTTTTCGGGAGTTCTACTCTACCTACTCGGGGTGAAAGAGTAATGAACTATTTTTTCTGGGAGTTTTACTCTACCTACTCAGGGTGAAAGAGTAATGAACTATTTTTTCTGGGAGTCCTACTCTACATACTCGGGGTGAAAGAGTAATGGACTTATTTTCTGGGAGTTTTACTCTACCTACTCGGGGTGAAAGAGTAATGAACTATTTTCGGGAGTTCTACTCTACCTACTCGGGGTGAAAGAGTAATGAACTATTTTCGGGAGTTCTACTCTACCTACTCAGGGTGAAAGAGTAATGAACTACTTTTTCTGGGAGTCCTACTCTACCTACTCGGGGTGAAAGAGTAATGGACTAATTTCCTGGAGTTCTACTCTACATACTCGGGGTGAAAGAATAATGAACTATCTAAGTATAATCTGAGAAAACCCTCGGCAATATCTGACTAAGCATAATCCGAGAAAGCCCTCGGTGGCAACTGGCTGAGCATAATCTGAGCAAACCATCGATGACATCTGGCTGAGCATAGTTCGAGCAAACCCTCGGCGGCATCTGAACATAGTTCCGAGAAAACCCTCGGCGGTATCTGAGCATAGTTCCGAGAAAACCCTCGGCGGCATCTGAACATAGTTCCGAGAAAACCCTCTGCGGCATCTGAGCATAGTTCCGAGAAAACCCTCGGTGGTTACTGAGCATAGTTCCGAGAAAACCCTCGGCGGTATCTGAGCATAATTCCGAGAAAACCCTCGGCGGTATCTGAGCATAGTTCCGAGAAAACCCTCGGTGGTATCTGAGCATAGTTCCGAGAAAACCCTCGGCGGTAACTGAGCATAATTCCGAGAAAACCCTCGGCGGTATCTGAGCATAATTCCGAGAAAACCCTCGGCCGTATCTGAGCATAGTTCCGAGAAAACCCTCGGCAGTATCTGAGCAAAATCCAAGATAACCCTTGGCGGAGATTGAGCAAAATCCAAGATAACCCTTGGCGGCAACTGAGCAAAATCCAAGATAACCCTTGGTGGAGACTGAGCAAAATCCAAGATAACCCTTGGCGGCAACTGAGCAAAATCCAAGATAACCCTTGGCGGCGACTGAGCAAAATCCAAGATAACCCTTGGCGGAGACTGAGCAAAATCCAAGATATCCCTTGGCGGAGACTGAGCAAAATCCAAGATAACCCTTGGCGGCAACTGAGCAAAATCCAAGATAACCCTTGGCGGAAACTGAGCAAAATCCAAGATAACTGAGCAAAATCCAAGATAACCCTTGGCGGAGATTGAGCAAAATCCAAGATAACCCTTGGCGGCAACTGAGCAAAATCCAAGATAACCCTTGGCGGAGACTGAACAAAATCCAAGATAACCCTTGGCGGAGACTGAGCAAAACTGGCAAAGGAATGAATGAATTTTGGAGAAAACTGATTAGAACGAATCGGAGAACGAATAAATCTGGAAGATAATGAATCTGGAAGAGAAATGATTGATTCCAAGAATGATTGAATCTGGAAAAGAATCTGGAGAACGAAAGAATGTTATATCTCCTATGTGAGATCCAATATGCTTTTGTTTGAACCTCAAGGATTTATCAAAAAGTTTTATGAATTTAAAACATGAGTTTTTATTTCTTTTGAACCTCAAAAGTTTTTCGAAAGAACTGTTATCAAGAGGGTAACCTTAACTTTGGGGTTCCTATTATTTTTTAGGATTAACATTGCTCGAAGACAAAATGCCCCTAGTTTGACAATGACCATGGCCTTGAAAATAATTGAACACATCATAAAAAAAATGCCCCTAGTATAAGGGGGAAAAGTTACATTAACAAAAGAAAGAAAATGTCCCTTGTATGAAGGTTTGAAATAATTGATTACCACAAGCGCAATAAAGACTCAACTTTTAATTTTGATTAATTTTATTGAAGGTTTTGAGTCAGGCTCAAGAGTACAAAATTATTTCCTTTCGAGTTTCATCATAGAATTCACCCTTATCCCCCTTGGTTCACTTGGGGAAGTAAACATTTTCAGATCGATCGTAGACAAGATACTTGTGGCTTCTGAGTCTATGTCGGGTTTAAGCTAAGTATTGAACTTGATTATTCGGACTTCTGATGTTTCAGCTTGGACTGCTCTCAGCTTGGGATTTTCTTCTGTTTTTCTTTATTGCTCTAATTTTTGCCTAGATCGCCTTTTCAGGTTTTCAATCTAGTGAGCTTGCTCTAGCTTTTGCCTAGATCGCCTTTTCAGGTTTTCGATCTAGCGAGCTCTTCTCTTTTTCTTTACTCTAATTGTTGCCAAAGTTGTCCTTTCAGATTTTCAACCTTGCGAGCTTGCCTTAATTTTTGCCTAAGTCGCCCTTTTCGGGTTTTCAACTTAGCAGGCTTCATCATTTTTTATCTTTTTCTTCTCTTCTGAACTTCTGGAGTCGCTGTCTAATCATGCTTTGCTATCTTCCTTGACTTCTCGTACAGTACTTAGGAGGACTTTTATAGGTAGGCTTGGGACTGGGTATAAAAAGAAAGGAATTTTGAGGCTCAAAAACCCAAATGCCTCTTGTGTGGCATTATTTCTTTTTCCTTAAATTTTCTTCCCCATTTTGAAAAAAAAAATTTCTTTTGAATTTTTTCTTGATTTTTTTGATTTTTTGTGTGGGGAAATAGATTTCTTTTATTTTGATGTGGTCGGGGTGCGCGGATCCGCTTTTGGCCCTTGAGGTTTGGGAGTCGCCACCTAGTTATTACGGTCTAGGAACCGATCAATGACTCTAAACGGATAAAAACTAATCTAAAACCAAGAAAACTGAATTCGGGGATCATGTTACGGGATTGGAAGGTGTTAGGCACCAATCCCGCCCGGCCAAAGCCGGTCTCTACTAAAGTCCCAAGTAAATTACATTGCTAAAACCTAGATAAAAAAATAAATAAAAATAAAAATTTACCTTTCCGATGGCAAGGACTTGGTTCCCTCAGATCTGACAAAAAGAGCTCCTTGTACCGTGCTCCCTTGCTTCGTTCTGTTTCCGGATTTGACTTTGGATCTCCGAGGCAAGGTATCTCCTTGTTTTTGAATCTGAACTCTTCAAGTTCGTTGCGGATTTGGGGGTGTTTTAGAAGGCCTTTGGGTGTTTTCTAGACTAAAATTGAAGGAGGGATGTTAGTTAAGGAGTTGGGGCTCCAAAACTAGGGTTTATGGGGGGCTAGGGGAGCTTCTAGACCTACTTCTCCTAGGGTTTATTATTTTATACGAAAATAGGGTGTGAGCACCTCTATTTATAGATGTTTTTAGGGATTGATTTGGATAGAGTTAGTGTTTAATTAGAGATCTTTTAATTAGAGTTGTGTTTTAGTTTGACTTGTTTTAGGTAGAATTGTGTTTTAATTAGAATTGTTTTAGGTAGAATTGTGTTTTAATTCAAATTGTTTTAGGTAGAATTGTTTTTAAGTTAGAACTCTATTAGATAGAGTTATTATTTAATTAGATCTCTATTATGACTTTTGGTCTTATTTGATTGACTTTTAATGTTTTGACTTTAGTCTTAATTGATTGACTTTCAATATCTTGACTTTAGTCTTGCTTAATTGACTTTAATTTTGACTTCAGTCTCACTTGATTGACTTTAATACCTTGACTTTAGTCTTACTTGATTTACTTTTAATTTTTGGAGAAGGCCCCTTTCATTATTTCTTTAATTCTTTGGACCCCCAAATTGAGGGGTTCTTAAAGAAATATCTCACGAACCCTCAACAATTTTGCCTGAGAGCCCGATTGATCGATTTTTTAGGTTCAAAATTTTAAATTAATTTCATTAATGTTTCACTTTAATTATTTAATATTTATTTATTAATTTCGAAATTTTTAATTATGAAAATTGTGAAATTACCGTTTTGCCCCCGGAGAGGACTTTTCACGTTTTAAGTCGGTTTTTAATGTTCTAAGATGTTTTAGAATCGATTTTTCGTAAGGAATTCAATGGAAATATTATTTTGTGTTATTTATGAAATTTTTTGTGTGAAATGGTCGTGAACTTTATGAGCGGCATTTTCGTAATTTTGTCGAATTCTGTGAAAATTGACGAAATGATTTATTTGGTTTCGATTTGTTGTTTTATGTGTTTGAATGAGTTTTTCTAAGCGTAACGTAGGCTCTAGGGTTGTTTTGAGATTAGGGGTATTTTGGTAATTTGATAGTTTTTAGTGATTTTTATCGTGAAGCTTCTTTTTGGTTTGCAAGATGATGATTTCTATGTTTCTGGGGTCGTATTTACCTAGCGTAGCGTGGTTTCTAAGGTTTTGTTAGTTTGAGATACCTCATCCGTATTTCTGAAACACATCTGGTAACAAAATAAAGCAATGGAATACACATCCATCATTGGGAATCATTGCGATCGGGTTGACGAGTTGATTAATCAGGCGAGTGCAAAAATGGGGTGTCTACACCTAGATTGCCTTTTCAGGTTTTTAATCTAGCGAGCATGCTCTAGCTTTTGCCTAGATCACCTTTTTAGATTTTTAATCTAGTGCGCTTACAATTTTTTCTCTTTTCTTTGTTCTGATTTTTGCCAAGGTCGTCCTTTCAAATTTTCAACCTTGCGAGCTTGCCTTAATTTTTGCCTAAGTCGCCCTTTTCGGATTTTTAACTTAGCAGGCTTTTTACTTTTTTTCATTCTAAACTTCTGGAGTTACTGTCTAATCAGCTTTACTACCTTCCTTAACTTTTTCGCACAGTACTTAGGAGAACTTTTATGGGTAGGCTTAGGACAAGGTATAAAAAGAGAGGAATCTTGAGGCTCAAAAACCCAAATGCCCCTTGTGTGGCATTTCCTTTAAAAAAATTTCTTGAATTTTCTTCCCCATTTTGGATGATATTTCTTTTTCTTTTGAATTTATTTCTTTTTAGATTTTTTTTTTGTCGGGAAATCAATTTTTTTATGTGGTCGGGCTTGAAGTAACTTCTTAGGTTGCCTACGTACCCCAGAATTTTGGAATCATACCAAAACGTAGTTCGAATTTTTTCCTCCTCTAGGTTAAGTGAACGAGCTAAGAAAGAAAAATGCATCATTTTTTTTAAAGGCTGCAAAGGGCTGAGCAAGGAGATATTGAACTAGGTAGTAGGAAAATTGATTCGACCAAAGATGGCCTCCTTAAATGTAGTACCATTTGATCTGGTCAAGGTTGGTTGACTCTAGTAATTCAATTCCATCATGATCTTGAAGTCTGACAGCTTTTCCTGGTAATATTTTCTTGATGATGAACGGACCTCTTCAATTTGGTTTGAACTTCCCTCTAGGGTCAAAGATAGGTGCCTGATTCTCTTTGAGTACCAAATCTCCAACTTGTAAGTGACGGGCTTTGACCTTTTTGTCAAATGCACAGGTGACTCTTCTTTGATAAGCTTGTACATGGTACAAAGCTTTTAGGTTATTTTCTTCAGTCAGGTTCAGTTCTTTGTACTGATATCGGACTCAGTTTATTTCTAACAATTGAGTTTCCATCAAGTCCTTAATATACGGGATCTCCATTTCAACTGGTGAGACTGCTTCCATATCATATACTAGAGAATAGGGAATGACTCCAGTGGAAAACTGTATTGAAGTACAATATGCCCCCAGTGTGAATGACAGCTTCTCTGACCATTCTCGGTGCGATCGACACATTTTCACGATCGTTATTTTGAGACTCCTATTAGCTATTTGCTTCAACCACTCCATGAATCTGAGGACAGTAGGGAGATGATGTCGGATCTTGAACTTTGTACACAGAATAATGACTTATGCTTTGAAGTACGACCCATTATCAGAGATCAGTTCAAAAGGTATCCCCATATCGACTGATAATATGTGATTTGCAACTCAAGATGTAGAAAGGATAGCACTGATACATTTTATAACATCTTCTTTGATTCCATCGATATAGACGAGTATCTATTCCATGTTGAACAACACCCAAGCTTGTACCTAGCATACCCTCATATGATCACACGAACAAGTCTTTTGAAATTTCTGAGTAAATTCATTATCCCCTCGTGTTCCTCTAGGGATAGGATGATTTCTATCTGAATCTCTTTAAGAATCATTTTCCGTTCCGAGGTCAATGACCTGTGCTTTCTCGATTAAAAGTTGAGCCCGACTCTTATTTTCTTGTTTAGGAGAAAAATATATCCTTGAAGCTAGATTATTAGTTAACTCGTTAATGCGCTCGAGGTATTCAAAAAGTTTCTTTATTCAAATGGGGTGACAGACGTCGTTCTAGACTTAGCAAACGAACTCGACTCATAGAAATAAAAGGGGCAGACTCAACTTAAAGAAGACATGACCTTACTGAAGAAAAAGACTCGAACTAACTCAAATGACTCATGAAAACACGAGTTTGATTAGGATTGAGGACTGAGATATTGCTTACAATCGGTAGGATTGAAGCACTATGATCTTTAGGGAACAATTAGGCGATGTTGAGAAATTCTGAGGTCATTTTTGGCTGTTGACTTGATATTGACGTTTGTTCTAACTGACCGAACTTATAACCCTAGATAGACGATGGATGATTGAGCTTAGGTACAATGATAACCCTTAAACCTTATTGAAGGTGAATTTAACCAGTTTCAGTGTTACCCCCTTGATAACATTTTAATGAATCCTGAGATTTTATTGAATTCTGTGACCAATCCATTAAACAATTCATCCATTCAATGATTATACAGAAGGAAAATAATTTTATTGCACTCTTAAAAATTATTGACAAATAATGTTTTCATTGAATAAAACTTTCACAAATCTGATTATTTTTTGCAAGTCATTTTCTTTTTAGAAAAATACATTGGAGTAATTTTTCAAAGTCCTTGCAAAAAAGAAAATTTCCAAGGTTCAAGCAAAAATATATCTTTTGTAAATCATTTTTCCTTCCTTCTCTTTTCTTTTGGAAAATATTTTTTTCTGGAAAATATTTTTCTTCTTTTAAAATGGGTTGGAACCCGAATCTAGAAAAGAACTTGATTTCCATTTTGATCTAAATGGCCTGGCCCATTATGATTGTTGGATCGAGATGGACTGGGTCATTATTGAATTTTTGCAAGAAATGAATTCTTAATTGGGTTGGTGCACCCATTTTAATTTTCAAAAACAACATTTTTGATTCTTGAGGACAATCATACACTCTGATCTCATCATTCACATCATTCACATACACTCATCAATCAAAAGGTTCTATTCAATAAACAACCCGGGAACACCTATGATAAGTTCGAGTCGTGACCTACAAGGAAGGTTTCTAGACTCTAAGCTTACTACGTGCAATGCATTTTATCTGGCCATCCTTGCTCAAGCACACCTATATACCTCTCGATACGTGGTGACTTGGTTTGATATACCATATAGGTGATAATCTAAAACCTCAATTCACTTCTCTGAAGTCAAAAACAGCCAGTTTGATCTCCAGTTGAGAGGTGGCGCACAATGCTGAGCAAGGGCCCACTTAAATACCTCTCGTCTAGAATATACTTACTCTATCCCCCTCGTACAGTAGGGTACAGCGGGGCAAGATCTCGCTTAGGCACCGATTTTGACCAAGAAGTGCAATTGATATATTTAGATTATCTTTTATACCTACGGGTACGAGTCAAGAGTTGTAGCTTTCATAAATTGTTTAGCATCCCACGAGGGGACCGACCACGTACTAGTACTACGTTGGCAATCAGGACATGTGACTGTGTGGCTCACAATAGGTCAAAGGCTCAGGTCGCTCCAGCCTAGGTGCATCAATATACCTCTCAGAATCACCTGATCAGACAATATTGATGCCCCAGTTTGATATACCCTAAGGTACGTGACTGGAGTTGTAGTTTTTATGAATGACGTCGCATCTCCGAAGAGACCGGGCCACGCACTAGTGCCACGTTAGCTATATGGGACATGTAAGTAAGTAAAATAGTAAACGTGTATATGGTGTGTGCAAAACAGGGTGGGGTGTGCCCGGGGCCTTTTCAAATAAATGGGTCCATAGGCCTAATCAAACCATCACAACATTAATATAATGAATATTACCCACATAATTCATCACATCAAGATTAAGATCAAAGCATGCACATCAAAAAATATCTATCAAGATCATGGCAAATCAATTAATGAGCATGGCATATAATAATTAATCAAACAAACATTGCAATAGGCATAATTTTTATAATTTTTAAGGTCCAATCAATGATCACTTTTGGGTGATCCAAAATAAATCAAGATTCCAATAGATGTTACATTGATGATAAAATGACAATGGTTGAGATGAGCTCACTCTCAGGAACATTAATTGTGCTAACATTAGATAAATTCGGATTTTCTGTAAATTAGGAAAATACAATCCGAACTTGCATCGATGATATCTAAGGCTTCCGATAATGAAATCGAGTGAACTTAGATTTTAAATTAATTTACTCGATGAGATCTACCTTTTATTAAAGATGCCCAGACTTAGTTCTCTATAGAATGTTCTGTAAAAACGTTTTAACATTGCTGTCCCAACCTTCATTCAGAAACAATTCCAGATTTACAGATTGAACTTGCATCGATGATATCTAAGGCTTCTGATAACAAAATTGAGTGAACTCAGGTTCTAAATTAATCTACTCGATGAGATCTACATTTTATTAAGAGGTTCCCAGACTTAATTCTCACTAGAATATTTTATAAAAACGTTTTAACATTGCTGTCCCAACCTTCATTCAGCAACAATTCCAGATTTACAGATTGAACTTGCATCGATGATATCTAAGGCTTCCGGTAACGAAACTGAGTGAACTTAGGTTCTAAATTAATCTACTTGATGAGCTCAACATTTTATTAAGAGGTTCCCAGACTTAAATCTCACTAGAATATTCTGTAAAAACATTTTAACATTGTTATTCCAACCTTCATCATTCCATCATTTTCATATGTCAATTTGAATCTTTCATTATTTAGGGGTCATCAAAAAGTGATCCTTAATTGGAAAAAAAAAATGTAATACCCAAAATCATCTACAATCAAGTCTCAAAAAATAAATAAACAGAAAAAATAAATAAAATAAATCGAACTAAATAATAAAAAAACTAGGTCATCTAAACAATGCTCTCATACTTGGGATTTTTCAAGTTTGATCCTCAATAGTCCCCAGTGGAGTCGCCACTGAAAGCGCCCTCAATCCGCGGGGTGCGCGGATCCACTTTTGACCCTTGAGGATTGGGAGCCACCACCTAGTTATTATGGTCTAGGAACCAAACTGACTCTAAAACGGATAAAAAACTAATCTACTATAGAAAGATTGAATCCGGGGATCATATTACGGGGTTGGAAGGTGTTAGGCACCAACCCCGCCCGACCAATGCCGATCTCTACTTATCCCAAATAAGACTACATTGTTAATGGTAAAATCTAGATAAAAAATAATAGAAATGTTACCTTCGATGTACAAAGGTTCTATTCCCTCAGATCTGATTAATCCTTGTACCGTACTCCTCGCTTAGTTCTATCTTCGGATCTGATTTTTGATCTCCGAGGTAAGGTATCTCCTTCTTGGATCTGAATTCTTCGAACTTATTATGGATTTTGGGGTGTTTTTGAAAGGCTTCTGGGTGTTTTTCAGGCTAAAATCGAAGCATGGGTGTTAGGTAAGGAGTTGGGGCTTCAAAATTAGGGTTTTGAGGAGGTTGTGGAGGCTTCTTCACCTACTTTTTCTAGGATTTTTTCTTTGATACGAAAATAGGTTGTGGAGGCTCCTATTTATAAAGTTTTTTAAGAGAATTAGGGTTTGATTAGGGTTTCTTTTAAGGTTTCAATTAGGGTTTAGACTTTGGTCTCATGAGATTGACTTAGTCTTTAGGGTTTTAATTTAGGGTTTTGACTTTAGTCTTATGAGATTGACTTGATTAGTTTAGATTAGGATTTTTGATTTTAGTCTTATGAGATTGACTTGATTAATTTAGATTAGGGTTTTGATTTAGGATTTTGACTTTAGTCTTATGAGATTGACTTTAATACTTTGACTTTAGTTTTTCTTGGTTGATTTTTACTATCTTGACTTTAGCCTTACTTGACTTTAGTCTTACTTGATTGACTTTAATATTTCACTTTACATTATTTAATGATTTATTTATTAATTTTAAAATTTTTAATTATTAAAGTTGTAAAATTACCGTTTTGCCCTCGAAGATGATTTTTTACGTTTTAAGTCATTTTTCAATGTTTCAGGATGTTTTGGAATCAATTTTTTGTAAGAAATTCAATGGGAATGTTGGTTTTTATCATTTATGAAATTTTTGTGTAAAATGGTCGTGAACTTTATGAGGGGTATTTTTGTAATTTTGTCAAATTCTATGAAAATTGGCGAAATGATTTATTTGATTTCGATTTGTTATTTTATGTGTTTGAATGGATTTTCATAAGCGTAATGTAGGCTTTAGGGTTGTTTTGATGTTAGGGGTATTTTGATAATTTGGTCATTTTTAGTGATTTTTATCGTAAAGCATCTTTTTGGTTTGCAAGATGATAATTTCTATGTTCCTGGGGTCGTATTTTCCTAGCGTAGCGTGGTTTCTAAGTTTTGTCAGTTCGAGATACCTCATCCGGATTTCTGAAACATATCTGGTAACAAAATAAAGCATTGGAATAAGCAACCATCATTGGGAACCGTTGCGATCGGGTTGACGAGTTGATTAATCAGGCGAGTGCAAAAATGGGGTGCCTACAAATGATTTGGCATCCCACGAAGGGACCGATCACGTATTAGTACTACGTTGGCAATCGGGACATGTGACTGTGTGGCTCACAATAGGTAAAAGGCTCAGGTCGTTCCAGCCTGGGTGGATTAATATACTTCTCAGAATCACCTGATCAGACGGTATTGATGCCCCGGTTTGATATACCCTACGGTACGTGACTGGAGTTGTGGTTTTCATGAATGACGTAGCATCTCCGAAGAGACCAGACCACGCACTAGTGCCACGTTAGCTATATAGGACGTGTAAATGTGCAAAACAGTAAACGTGCATGTGGTGTATGCAAAACAGGGTGGGGTGTGCCCGGGGCCTTTTTCAAACAAATGGGCCCATAGGCCCAAATAAACCATTAACATATCAAAAAATACAAACTATAGCATCGAGATCAAAATCAGGGTATCATAATCAAGATCATGGCACGTGTACGAGATATCCCATAAATATTCACTAGCAAATCAACAAATGAATTGATTATCTATCAATGGCATGTGATCAAGGTATTCAAGAAATATGGATACACCCTTCGCATCGAAACATGATCCAAGGTTAATAATCAACATATATACCAATCAAGATTAATCAATAACTTAGTTAAATCACAATTACCCACATCTCACGATAAAAATTCCATATCAAATCAAATATCACATTGTACTAGAGTTTAACTAGGAATATTTTCCTCAAAAAAAAATTTTAATGGTCCAATCAGGGGGCCACTCTTGAAATAATCCAAAATTTCAAGAGAAATTGAATTGAGTATGTAATAATGATTGAGGAGATGATGAGCGATATTTTTTATATTTCATTTATTATTTTTTTTTTTTTTTGCAAATGGATCTGATTTTTCCTTTTAATAAAAAAAAAACTATTACTAAAAGAAACAAATGGCACACCAACTCAAGTGTTTGGAATTTGGACAATTAATATCTCGTATCTTGGTGTATTCTGATCTCCCAATTCAAATCTTGAAATCGAAACTTGAATCGATTCTAAAGCCCAGCTTCCCCATTCAAATAATTTCCTGAATTGAGAAGATTCATCCATCTTGTTTCAGATACAAATCTTATGGATTTTCCACATATATGACAGAGAGATGGACGCTCTGATACGTACTATAACGATGCTATAGCAGCAACTTGAAAAGCCCAAGCAACGAGATGACTGTACAAGGGAGGACGTGGCTGTGCTGTGGATGTGGGAGAGAGGAGACATGAAAGAGAAAGCAGGGGTGTTGCAATGGTTGTTAGGTAAGTCTCCCTTCTCTCTTATTCTCTTTTCCCTTTCATTCTTGCTTCTTCTTTCATTTGCTGTGCAAATAGGGATGGCAGCTGAGCAAAAGGAGAAGAAGGAAATAGAGAGGGGTGGAGACAAGGAGTTGTGCTGGGGCTTGAAGAAGATAAAGGCAGATAGAGGTAGGGCGTTGTGCATCCAAAGAGCCGAAGAAGGGGCGTTGTGGTAGTCAATAGAGATGAAGAAAAGGGCTAGGATGTGAGGACGATGAAGGCAGAGAAAGTTGAGTGCAACAGGAGCAGCAATGGAGTGACGTGAAGGAGCTGGCAGCAAGGGTGCTGTGTTGTAGGTTCTGTAATGGATGTGGATTCAGCAAGGACGTGAGGAAGAAGTAAGAGATCAACACGGATTTGGGGTGTTGGTGTAGCCAAAAGAAGAAGATGTGGGGGGTAAAACATGGGTTGAGAGTGATGAAGACTGAAGAAAAATGTAGTTGCAATAGGGTCACTGGAGAAGAAGTGCAATGGATGAGAATAAGAAGAGTGTGAGAGAGCTCAACCTTTTGGAGAAGAACACGTGAAGAGACTTGCTACTATTGGAGAAGAGACATCCAAAGAAGAAGAGCAGGGAAGGAGAAGTGCGTGAGAGAGTCTCAAGAGAAAGAGAGAGTTGGAAGGTAGCCGAAGAGAAATCAGAAATGCTTTTATAGCGGTTCTAAAGTCGATCAGAAGAGGTGGTTTAAACCAATCGGATTGATTGGACCGATCGGTCTCTACTGAAACCAGTGGAATTGGGAAGAAGATGACTTGAAAATAGAAATAAAAAATGACTAGAAAAAACAAAATAATGTTTTTACTCAAAACACACCACAAACCTCATTAAGTCATTCAAAGTTTGATCATCAAAAAAGGATTTTTACTGGGGACACACCACCAAAAAACGAATGGAAACAAATGGCGGCTGTTCTCAACAGCATGCCCAAATTTTTTTTTTTTTTAATTTTTTTCTCTTTAATTTTTTAAAAAAATGTTAAAAAACAAATTGCACACTCTAAGAAATAAACAAAACTTTTATTTGCCTAAAAAAAGATTAAAAAAAATAAAATAATAAAATAAAATAAAAATCTCTCATGCTCAACAATCATTAAGTCATCCCTAAGAAAAAACCTTTCGAAATCTAGCACTATTTAGGATTATTTCGAATGATCCTTAATCGGACCATAAAAATAATATGTCAAGGCAAATATTCAAAGGCTAACCCGATGAGTAATAATTAGGCCAACAATAAGGATAAAATAAACTGATAGACAAACAATTAAAAATAACAAAACTAGGTCGTTCTAACAATGCTCCCATACTTGGGGATTTTCAAGTTTGATCCTCGAAGGTCCCCAGTGGAGTCGCCACTGAAAGCGCCCTCGATCCGCGGGGTGCGCGGATCCGCTTTTGACCCTTGAGGTTTGGGAGTCGCCACCTAGTTATTAAGGTCTAGGAACCAAACTAACTCTAAAAAAGGCACACATTACTAATCTACGAAAGAAAAAAAAAAAAAAAAAAGGTCCGGGGATCACGTTACGGGGTTGGAAGGTGTTAGGCACCAACCCCGCCCGGCCAAAGCCAGTCTCTACTAATTTTCCAAATAAATTACATTACTAAAAAAAACCTAGATAAAAACATTAAGAAATTATACCTTTCCGAAGGCAACTTTATCGTTCCCTCAGATCTGACAGAGTAACTCCTTGTTCAGTATTCCTTGCTTCAGTCTGTCTCCGGATCTGATTTCTGATCTCCGATACGAGGTATCCCTTCCTTAGATCCGGATTCTTCGGATTTGTTTATAGATTTTGGGGGTATTTTTGAAGGGCTTCTATGTGTTTTTTGAGCTAAAATTGAGGTATGGGTGTTAGTTAAAGAGTTGAGACTCCAAAACTAGGGTTTATGGGAGGCTAGGGAGGCTTTTTGACCTACTTCTCTTAGGGTTTATGATTTGATACGAAAATAGGGTGTGGAGGCTCCTATTTATAGATTTTTTTTAAGGGTTGATTTTGATAGAATTAGTGTTTAATTAGAATTGTTTTAGTTAGAGTTGTATTTTAGTTAGAATTGTTTTAAGTAGAGTTATATTTTAATTAGAATTGTTTTAGGTAGAGTTATATCTTAGTTAGAACTCTATTCAATAAAGTTATTATTTAATTAGAACTCTATTAGGGTTTTGACTTTTGGTCTTATTTGATTGACTTTAATACTTTGACTTTAGTCTTAATTGGTTGACTTTTAATATCTTGACTTTAGTTTTACTTGATTGACTTTAATTTTGACTTTAGTCTTACTTGATTGACTTTAATTTTTTGGAGAACCCCCCTCTATTATATCTTTAATTCTTTGGACTCCCAAATGAAGGGGTCCTTAAAGAAATATCTTGTGAACCCTCAACAATTTTACCTGAGAGCCTGATTGATCAATTTTTTTAGTTCAAAATTTAAAATTAATTTCATTAATGTTTCACTTTAATTATTTAAAATTTTATTTATTAATTTTAAAATTTTTAATTGTAAAAATTGTGAAATTACCGTTTTGCCCCCAGAGAGGACTTTTCGCGTTTCAAGTCAGTTTTTAATGTTATAGGATGTTTTAGAATCGATTTTTTGTAAGGAATTCAATGAGAATGTTGGTTTGTGTCATTTATGAAATTTTTTGTGTAAAATGGTTGTGAACTTTATGAGGGGCATTTTCGTAATTTTGTCGAATTTTGTGAAAATTGGTGAAATTATTTATTTAGTTCTGATTTGTTGTTTTATGTATTCGAAAGGGTTTTCCTAAGCGTAATGTAGGCTCTAGGGTTGTTTTGATGTTAGGGGTATTTTGGTAATTTAGTCAATTTTTAGTGATTTTTATCGTGAAACTTCTTTTTGTTTAAAAAATGATAATTTCTATGTTTCTGAGGTCGTATTTTCCTATCGTAGCGTGATTTCTAAGGTTTTGTCTGTTCGAGATACCTCATCCAGATTTCTAAAACATATCTGGTAACAAAATAAAGCAATGGAATAAACATCCATCATTGGGAACTGTTGCGATCAGGTTGACGAGTTGGTTAATCAGGCGGATGCAAAAATGGGGTGTCTACACTCTACTAATACATCAGCAAAAGAAAGAAATGATTGAACTCGTACAGAATTATCAAGACATATTTGCATGGTCATACATAGATATACCTTGGTTAAACATAGATTTTTTTGTCCACAAACTAGCAATCGCTTTTGGAAGCAAGTCGATCAAGCAAAAATTGAAAAGACTAGAGTCAGAATGGACTTCAAGGTCAAAGGCGAGGTCATAAAACAGTTCCAAATAAGATTCCTTATAGTTTCTACATACTCCAAATAGCTTTTAATGTCATCCTAGTACTTAAAAAAGAAGGGAAGGTACACATGTGCATTGACTATCGGGACCAGAATGAAGTCAATCCTAAGGATGACATTTCAATGCCATATGTAGACATTCTAGTCGACAGTATTGCAAGGCACAGTATGTTCTCGTTCATGGAAGGTTTCTCAGGATATAATCAAATAAGAATGGCAGAAGAAGACCAGGAAAAGACCGCATTCATCACATCCTTGTATGTTCTCGTTTATAAACGGTTTCTCAGGCTATAACCAAATAAAAATGGTAGAAGAAAACCAGGAAAAGATCGTATTCATTACACCTTAGGGCACTTTCCACCACAAATTCATGCCATTCGAGTTAAAAAACGTAGGGCAACATATCAATATACGATGACCGTATTATTTCACTATATGATCCATAAGGAAATTGAGGTTACATAGACGACATAATCGCTAAGTCCAGCATAAAGGAAGATCATATGGTAAATCTCAAGAAGTTGTTCGACCGACTAAGGAAGTACAATTTAAAGCTTAACCCAGTAAAATATGTATTCAGGGCAACATCAGATAAGCTACTGGGGTTCATCGTCAGTAGAAGAGACATCAAGAGAAACCCAACAAAGACCAAATATATCCTCAAAATGAAGGCACCTATTTTGGATAGGGATGTTAAAACATTTTTGGGGAGAATACAGTACATCAACCAGTTCATTGCTCAACTCACACCTATCTGTAAGTCAATTCTCAAGCTACTCAGAAATGACACGCCAAAAAATGGGAACAAGGACTGTCAAGAAACATTCGACAAGATTAAGTAATATCTACTCAACCCATCAGTCTTGGTCCCTCTCACGTCAGGACAACATTTGTTGATGTACATCTTAGTACAAGAAACGTTAATGGGATGTGTACTAGGGAAACATGATGAATCATGACAGAAGGAACAAACCATCTATTACCTCAGCAAGAAATTTACTGAGTATGAAGCAAAATATTTAGTGCTTGAAAAGGCTTATTGTGTATTAGTATAGGCATCCCAACGACTGCATCATTATTTACTCAGTTACTCGACCATGCTCATCGTCAGAATGAACCCCGTAAAGTACCTCTTCGAGAAACCAGTGCTAACAGGTTGCACCATGAAATGGTAGTTATTATTATATAAGTTTGACATCACCTATTCACTTAAAAAATCATCAAGAGACAAGCCATCGCTGACCACTTAGCCGAGCATTTGTTACCCAATTACGAACCATTAAAAATAAACTTTCCCAATGAAGTCATATTACTCACTAAGGTTGAAGACAAAGACAGACAACTAGGGTGGAAAATGTATTTTGACGAAGCATCAAACTAGGAAAGGAACATAATAGGGACAACATTGATTAAACTAGATGGATCTCACATGTCGATCGTTATTAGATTAAAGTTTCAGTATTCCAACAATGAGGCAGAATACGAAGCATGCATAGTAGGATTGAAAACAACATTGGGTCTCGAGGTGGATGTGTAGACACCCCAATTTGAACGGACCCATACTCGAAAAGGCCCAAAAATATCAATTTTCCAAATAAATAGGCCAACGGGCCTTAAGGGCCCAAGTCATTGAAAAATGACATTTTAACCAAATCGAGGTCCCTAAAACCTTCCAATGGTCTAGGGGACCCACCAAATGGGTTTAAACTACCCTACACCTTCCCAACCTTCACCGCTCCACTCTTATACCCGGAAATATCTGATTTTTAATAAAATTCTCTAACAGGCCTAAAAGGCCCGATTTACCAACACGTGATATTTTTTATCAAATCAATGATTTCAAAAACCTCAAAAAAATTAAAAAATTAAAAAATGATATTTAGGATGCCAATCACTTCCTCTACCCTTCACTGTCTCACTTCTTAAATCGAAAACACCTCAAGCCCGTTCAAAGCCCACACACCCTCAACTTTCCAAAATCGATTTCTCACTTCACCCTTAAACTAAAATCCAATCCTATGTCATCTAAAAACCTAAAACCTACCCATTCTCAAAAATCCAATCCAAAATGACCCCAACCCAATCCAAAAAACTCCTAACCTTTCCTAAAACCCAAGCCCAATGCCCCTAAGCCCAAACCCATATCCAATTCATATCTAACCCACAACCCTAACCCATAAACCACAACCCACATCAACCAATCATTTTTTTATCATCAAAAGGTGACACATGTCATCACCCCTTCTTACCTCCCTCATCAAACCACCCACCCCATCACCTTTCTCTAAAAAATTAACTACACACATCACTTTTCTGTAAAAAATCACATCAACCCACACCCTCCCCTAACCTATCCTCATTACTCCCTATAAACTTTCATTCTCTCAAATCAAACACCTTCAACCCATACCCCTCTAACCTACCCTCATAATTCCCTAACCCCTATTCTCTCAAATCAAACACCTCCAACCCATACCTCCCCTCAACCTACCATCATCATACCTCTCCTTAATTTACCATCATCATTTCCTATAAATCCATCTCTACAACCTAAACTTACACCCATCTTCTCAAATCAAACACTCAATCTCTCCCATCAATTAAATCTAAACCCCTAACCTCCACACATCTTGCCACATGTTACCATCTCCCTCACCCTCCCAACCACCCTCTTACACTCTCCATTCTCTTAAACCAAACACAACTTAATCAATAAACCACCCTCTTAAACACCCATCATCTCACCTCACCAAACACTCCACATAAATGGTTTGGGTAAGATCCAAACCATTTGGATCAAAACATAACCCATTTACCTCCATTACATAATTACGCCTCTCCCAACTCCTAATTTCATACCCCCCACCTTTAAAACTTATGCCAATCTCTACTCTCCCATACTTCACCCCATTATCCCCCTAAAATACCCTCCCAACATCTATAAAACCCCCCCTCCTCTTCCCAAAAATGGTTCCTAACTCTCACTAAAAAATAATCTCACCAATTCTCATCTACCCAAGTCTTACAAAAAAAAATATAATCTGTACTCATCTATTCACTACTCTCAAAAGAGTTAGATTCTCATAACTTATTAAGGACTCAACTCAAGAAGACATAGAAGAATAAGGAAGGAAGGAAAGAAAAGAAAAGAAAACCTTGAAGCTTCAAGGTGAGTCAAAAGAACACCCCCCCTCTATTTCTACTTTTTCCATATCCCTCTTCTACTACCCCTTTCACCTCTTTTTTAATTTTTATTTTTAGATAGCCCATAAGATGTAATGTTTCCCCTCTCTTATCTCTAGTAGATCGAACTTCGGTTTGGTCAAAAGTATAAGGTTTGTAGCCACCTTAAAAAATTAAACCGATTTAACCCATCAAATCGTTTTGAGGCAACCGATTTTTGGGTCCTTCTCAACTCATGAGAATGGATCTATAACCATCGCCAACACTTTTAAAAATGTGTTATTCCCAAGGCTAAGGATTTATAAGGATCATCTCCTTCAATTGGATGATCCTATAATCAAGCCAAAAATAAATCCCAACTTAGGGTACACATTATCAACACGTGGCACTTTATTTTTATTTTTGTATTTTTAATTAAAATAATCGAGTTGAGTTGAGGTTACTACCACTTGGCAGGGAGAAAGGGTGCCTAACACCTTCCCTTTTTTCCTATCGAGTCGCTTACCCCGAATCTCAAGGTTTGATTAGTTCTTATCCATCATGAGTCATCAAATGCCAAAATGTCACTTTTTTCGAAAATGTACATCGGGTGACCATTCACACCTACTTACAATATGAATGGTGGCGACTCCAATCATTAGTAGATGTGGTCATCGTAATCGCAAAACCACGTATCTACAACTAGCGACTCCGCTGGGAACTAAGGTTCTACTCTCGTGTCAACTCGGTCACTTCCCAAAAACTCAAAAAATCAAAAAAAAAAAAAAAAAAAATATATATATATATATATATATATATATATATATATATATATATATATATATATATATATATAGATATATATATATATATATATTTAATTTACTAACATAGTTTGTATTTGTTGTTCATGTTCCTTTCTTTTTTTGTTTCAAGCGACATGTTGTAATATTTATTTTCTTTTGCTTCAAAGATATTTGTAAGGGGGTCGATAAAAGAAATAAATGAAAATGCACGTGTGCACTTGCGAGCATAGCCCCACTTCATAAGCCACCCCACCCTCAATATACTTAGCCCCGATGTTTAGTAGTTCTACGGCTTGAGATCGTTATTTCAAGTGTCGGGGATGAACACATTAAATCCGATCATCAACCAACAACGTGCGTACTTCGGTATACATCGAGGTTTGAAAATCGGATAGCCGTGAAACCACCTACTAACCGTATGCATGTAACCAATTAGATGAGCTAGGACACGTGTTATCAAGTTCATATCGACCCCCAAAGCTAAGTTGTATTTGTTTAGTTGCTATCGGCCCTCGAAGCCCAAGTTGTAAGCCCACGAGGCCAACTTGTATAGGTTAGGTGTAATTTTCTTTCTTTGCTTATTCCCTTGGTAAGAGGGGAAAAACCAGTTTTTTTATTTATCATGCATATCATAAAAATAAATAAATAAATAAATAAAACAAAAAAAAATGAAAAAAAAGAGAGTATTTTTTCATTGGCCCAAGCCAAAAATCAGAAGCAATGTGCCTCATTTTGGACTAACAAACTTTAAAAAAATTTAGCCAAAAATTCGTACTGGTTTGTATTTAAAGTACGGTTCAGCGTATTTTATGCCCATCCGTGTTTGAAATACGGATTATAAAAAAAAAAATTCTCATTTTGTTCCCGACATCAATCTTGACAACTTTTGTTTTCATGTTTATTTTTCTTTTGATGTTTAGGGCTTGAAAATGCTTAAATGAATAATTTTTTAATTAAACTTAGAACCTACTCCTCGCCGTTTTTCTTTGTTTAATCAAAACATAACTCGCATCCATTCTATCGATCAAAGTTGACCCCACCTAGCGTGGTACACTATCAACCTCGCCTACAACCAAATCCGTTACCGTCCATTACCAAACATCAAAAATGGGTCCACGACCCATATTCTTCAAATGGGTCAACCACTTATATCCACTTTCAAATGGGTCCACGACCCATACCCACTTCTTAACTAGGTCCACGACCTAGATCCATCACAATAATCTAAGATTTTTCAAAAAAAAATAATAAGGCAAATTAAATTGATGTTGTTGGGCATACGATTGATGAGATATTGGGTGATGTTAGTTTTTTTTTTTATTAAAAAAAATAAAAATAAAATAAAAACGTTTTAAAAAAATATATGTGTTTTCAAAAAAAAATAATAAAACACTTTAAAAAAAAGTTTTTTTTAAAAAAGAAAACGTTTTTTTCAAAAAAAAAATAAAAAAAATAAAGGAAAATTTAAAAAAAAATTTTTTTTAAAAATAAAAAAATAAAAACGTTTAAAAAAATTTAAAAAAACGTTTAAAAAAATAAAATAAATAAAAAGGTTAAAAAAAATTTTAAAAAAAACTAAAAATTCAAAAAAACCTAAAAAAAAAACTTTTTAAACAAATAAATTTAAAACAACGTTAAATAAAAATTAAAAAAAAACATTTCAAAATAATTAAAAAATTAAAAAAAATTTAAAAATTTGTTGTAAAAAAATATCAAAAAAGAAAAGTTAAAAAAACTTTAAAAAAAAAAACTTAAGAAAATTAAAAAAAAAAAAGCTTTTAAAAAAATGTTAAAAATAAAAAATGTAAAAAAAAATAAAAAAACTTTTTTAAAAAAATAAAAAATTTAAAAAAAAATGTTAAAACAAGAAAACGAAAAAGAAAAACTATAAAATAAAATAAAAATAAAATAAAATTTCCTTTTTAAAAAAATATAATAAAAAAATGTTTTTAAAAAAATTTAAAAATAAAAAACGTAAAAAAAATTAATAAAAAGTTAAAAAAAACTTTTTAAAAAATTAAAAATTTAAAAAAAACAAAAAAAAAAAACGTTAAAAAAATTAAAAAAAAACATTTAAAAAAATTCTTTTTAAAAAAAACGTTAAAAAATCAAAACAAAAAAATGTAAAAAAAAATTTAATTAAAAAAAAACTTTTGAAAATTAAAAAAAAAAGTTTAAAAAAATAAAATTAAAAAAAATGTTTTAAAATAATAATAAAAATTTTAAAAAAAAAAACGTTAAAAAAAAAGTTATAACTCCTAATCTGTACAATTATTAATTTACCCTAAATTCTATATTTATAGAAATCTAAAATTATTTTGAATCGCTCAAAAGGGACCCTTGATTGGACCATGATAAAAAAAAATTGTTTAGATTAAATTTTTTTTTCCTCCTTACTTATTCCAATGTTGGATCATATTGATTATTTTTGTACTATAATTTTTTGCCCATTTAACATGATATGATCTTGATATACATATCCTTGATATACATGCCTTGACTCGATGTTATAAATATTGTGTGTATTTCTTGATTAATAATTAGAATTCATACTCTTGTGATTGGGTCTGGCCCTTTTATCTGAAAAAAAGTCTCGGGCACACCCCACCCTACTTTGCACACACCACTAGCACGTTTATTTATTGTATTGCACGCTTGCATGTCCTTAATAGTCAACGTGGCACTAGTGCATGGCCCGATCTCTTCGGAGATGCGACGTCATTCATGAAAACCACAACTCCAGTATATCAAACTGGGACATCAGTACCGTCTGATCAGGTGACTCTGAAAGGTATATCGATGCACCCAGACTGAAATGACCTAAGCCTTTGACCTATTGTAAGCCGCATAGTCACATGTCCCGTTTGTCAACGTAGTACTAGTACGAAGTCAGTCCCCTCGTGGGATGCCAAACCATTTATGAAAGCTACAACCCTAGACTTGAATCCGTAGGTATATCAAAGATAATCTAAGTACATCAATTGCACTTCTTAGTCAAAATCGATGCCTAAACGAGATCCTACCCCGCTGTACCCTACTATACGAGGGGGATAGACTACGTCTATTCTAGATGAGAAGTATTTAAGTGGGCCCTTGCTCAGCATCGTGCGCCACCTCTCAATTGAGGGTCAAACTGGCTGTTTTTGACTTCAGAGAAGTGAGTTGGACTTTTAGATTATCACCTATACAGTATATCAAACCAAGTCACCACGTACTGTCTGATTGAGTACGCTCGAGAGGTATATAGGTGTCCTTGGGCAAGGGTGGCCAGATAAAAATGCATTGTACGTAGTAAGCCTAGAGTTTAGAAACCTCCCCCATAGGATACGACCCGAACTTATCGAGGGTGTTCCTAGGTTGTTATTGAATGGGACCTTGTGAATGATGAATGTCTGTGAATGATGAATGTATGTGAATGATGAGATCAAAATATATGTGAATGTACAGTTTTGTCCTCAAGGATCAAATCTTTTTGTTTAAACCTGATTTGAAACTAGTGTATTACTGGGTGCACCGACCCAATAAAAAATCCATTCAAAATGTAGCAATAATTCATAATGACCCAGTCCATCTTGATCCAACGATCATGATGGACCGGGCCATTTAAATCAAAAGGGAAGTCAAAATTTTTTCTAAATTCGAGTTTCAACTCATTTAAAATATATATATATATATATATATATATATATTTCCCAAAAGAAAAGAAAAGGATTTTTACAAAAGATCTATTTTTTGTATAGAAAATCACTGAAATATGCTTTTCTAAAGGAAAAAAATTGTTTAAATCAGATATTTGATAATTCAGTAAGATTATTTTTCCTTTTGAAATGATCATTGTATAGATGAATTGTTTAATGGCTTGGTACACAAAATTCAATAAAATCTCAGGATTCATTTAAAATGTTATTAAGGGGGTAACACTGGAATTGATCAAATTCACATTTGATGGGATCTCAAGGTTATCATTGCACCTAAGCTCAATCGTCCATCGTCTAGCTAGGGTTATAAGTCCAATCAGTTAGAACAAACGTCAATATCAAGTCAACAGTCAGAAATGACCTCAGAATTTCTCAACATCGCCCAGTTGTTCTCTAAAGATCATAGTGCTTCAATCCTACCGATTGTAAGCAATATCTCAGTCCTCAATCCTAATCAAACTCGTGTGGGTACTTGTATTGAGTTTTCATAAGTCATTTGGGTTAGCTAGAGTCCATTTTTTCCACTAAGGTCATGTCTTCTTTAGATTGAGTCTACTTTGTTCATGTTGAGTCGAGTTAGTTTATTGAGTTTACAGAGGTGTCTGCCGCCCCATCTGAAATTGATCGGATAAAGAAAATTTTTGAATACCTCGAGCGCATTAACGAATTAACTAATAATCTGATAGATTTCTTTCCTGAACAATAAGATAAGAGTCAGGCTCAACCTTTAATCGAGAAAGCAAAGGTCATTTACCTCGGAATAGAAAATAATTCCTAAAGAGATTCAAATAGAAATCATCCTATCCCTAGAGGAATACAAGGGGATAATAAATTTTCTCAGAAATTTCAAAAGACTTATTCACGTGGGCCTATGAGGATATGTTAGGTGCAAGCTTGGGTGTTGTCTTACACGAAATAGATACTGGCTTGAGAAAATGAGATCAAGGAAAATGTTACAAAATGTATCAGTGCTACACTTCTCAAAATGGTAGAGCTCCCAAAATATATTACCATTCTCAGACTAATGAAATAATTTAAGCGGTATTGATCTCTGATAACAGGTCGTACATCAAAGCTTAGGTTATTACTCTATGTTCAAAGTTCAGGATCTGGCATCACAAATCATCCCCCTACATTCTTAGACTAATGGAAAGGTTGAAGCAGCCAATAAAAAATCTCAAAATAATCATCAAGACAATGTGTCAATCACACCAAGATTAGTTAGAGAAGTTACCATTCACACTACAGGAGTACAGAAATGATCCTACTAATTAAAAGGGAAATTGCATATCTCAAGGTCTTGACGGAAAGTCAATTGCTAGAAGCAGACTAGGCTCATCATTGGGTGTGAAGAGCTAAGCTTGATTGAAAAAAAACAACCTAGAAGTTTTGTACCATGTGCAAACTTATCAAAAAAGAATCGTTTGCACGTTTGACAAGAAGGTTAAAATTCGCAGCTTACAAGTCAAGGATTTAATCATCAGACTTCAGAAAAAATTAAGCACTCCTCCTTAATTATGGGAAGAAGTCTGCACCCAATTTGAGATATTAATTCATTAAGGAAATACTGCCTGGAAAAACCGTCAGACTTCAAGATCATGATGGAATTGAACTACCAAAATCAACCAACCTTGACCAACAAGCGGTACTGCATTTAAGGAGGTCATCTTTGGTCGAATCAATTCTCTTATTACCCAGTTCAATATATCTTTTCTCAAGCCCTTTGCAGCCTTTTAAAAAAAATACATTTTTCTTTCTTTGCCCGATCACCTAACCTAGGGGAGGGAAAAATTCGAACTATGTCTTGGTCTAATCCCAAAATTCTAGGGTACGTAGGCAACCTGAGAAGTTACTTCAGGCCCGACCACATCAAAATAAAAAATAGATTCCCAAACAAAGAAAAAATCTAAAAAAATTCAAAAGAAAAAGAAATATCATCCAAAATGGGGAAGAAAATTCAAGGAAAAAATATAATTTAAAAGGAAATGCCACACAAGGGGCATTTGGATTTTTGAGCCTCAAAATTCCTTTCTTTTTATGCCCAGTCCTAAACCCACTCATAAAAGTCTTCCTAAGTACTGTGTGAAAAAGTCAAGGAAGATAGCAAAACATGATCAAACAGTAACTCCAGAAGTTCAAAAGGGAAGAAAAAGAAAAGAAAAATGAAACCTACCGAGGGTTTTCTCAGAACTATGCTCAGATGCCGCGAGGGTTCTCGGAACTATGCTCAGTAACCGTCGAAGATTTTCTCAGAATTATGCTCAGATGCCGCCGAGGGCTTTCTTAGAATTATGTTCAGATGCCACTGAGGGTTTTCTCAGAACTATGCTCAGATGTCGCCGAGGGCTTTCTCGGAATTATGCTCAGTTACCGTCGAGGATTTTCTCGGAATTATACTCAGATGCCGCCGAGGGTTTTCTCCGAACTATGCTCAGATGCTATCGAGGGCTTTTTCGGAATTATGCTCAGTTACCGCCGAGGGTTTTCTCGGAACTATGCTCAGTTACCGTCGAGGGTTTTCTCGAAATTATGCTTAGTAACCGCTAAGGGTTTTTCTCGGAATTATGCTCAGATGCCGCCGAAGGTTTTCTGGGAACTATGCTCAGATGTCGCCGAGGGTTTTCTCGGAATTATGCTCAGATACCACCGAGGGTTTCTCGGAGTTATGCTCAGTTTATGCTCAATTTATATTCACTTTGTGCTCAAATTTTACTCAGTTCCAACTTAAACTCTTCGAAATTTATCTAAGATTTTAAGTGCACAGACTTGCATAGTTGTTACATTAGTCAAGGAGAATTTTTTTAAATTCAATGATTCGACACTGTCAGTGAGAGTTCACGCGCAAGGACCTGACAACCTTTTAGTTCGGGGAAAGTTTTACGCTCAAGGATCTGAACGCCCTGACGAATTGCTAAATCAAGCTGGAAAATGAACTGTCACTAGCTTTGGCATTTGGAAATCGCACTATCTACCAAAATAGATTTGCTATCTAGTTTGCTTCAACCCTCTACCAAAGAGGGACATCTGTAGACACCCCATTTTTGTACTCGTTTGATTAATCAACTCATCAACCAAATTACAACGGTTCCCAATGATGGATGTTTATTCCAATGCTTTATTTTGTTACTAGATATGTTTTAGAAATCCGGATGAGATATCTCGAACTGACAAAATTGTAGAAACCACGCTACGTTAGGAAAATATAACCCCAAAAGCTTAGAAATCATCATTTTTCAAATAAAAAGAAGTTTTACGATAAAAATCACTAAAAATGACCAAATTACCAAAATACCCCTAACCTTAAAATATCCCTAGAGCCTACATTACGCTTAGAAAAATCCTTTCAAACACATAAAATAACAAATCGAAACCAAATAAATCATTTCGCCAATTTTTATAAAATTTCACAAAATTACAAAAATGCCCCTCATAAAGTTCACGACCATTTCGCACAAAAAACTTCATAAATGATAAAAACCAACATTCCCATTGAATTCCTTATAAAAAACCGATTCCAAAACATCCTAGAACATTGAAAAATGACTTAAAACGCAAAAAGTCCTCTCCGAGGGTAAAATAATAATTTTATAATTTTTATAATTAAAAATTTTGAAATTAATAAATAAAATATTAAATAATTAAATTGAAATATTAATAAAATTAATTTAAAATTTTGAACCAAAAAAATCGATCAATCAGACTCTCAGGCAAAATTGTTGATGGTTGTCAAGATATTTATTCAAGGACCCCTCTATCTGGGGGTCCAAAGAATTAAAGATATAATAGAGGGGGGTTCTCCAAAAAATTAAAGTCAATCAAATAAGATTAAAGTCAAGATATTAAAGTCAATCAAGTAAGACTAAAGTCAAAATTAAAGTCAATCAAGTAAGACTAAAGTCAAGATATTAAAGTCAATCAACTAAGACTAAAGTCAAAATCTTAAAGTCAATCAAATAAGACCAAAAGTCAAAATCCTAATAGAGTTCTAATTAAATAATAATTCTATTTAAAACAATCATAATTAAATAATAACTCTATTTAATAGAATTCTAACTAAAATATAACTTTACCTAAAACAATTCTAATTAAAATATAATTCTAACTAAAAGAATTATAATTAAACACTAATTCTATCTAAACAAACACTTAAAAAATCTATAAATAGAGGTCCTCCACACCCTATTTTCGTATGAAAAAATAAATCCTAGAAAAAGTAGGTCAAAAAGCTCCCCTAACTTCCCATAAACCCTAATTTTGAAGTCCCAACTCCTTACCTAACATCCATACCCCAACTTTAGCTCAAAAAACACCTAGAAATCCTTCCAAAACACCTCAGAAATCCATAAAAAAATCAGAAAACTCACAGATCCAAGAAAAAGATATCTCAACTTGGAGATCAGAAATCAGATCCGGTGACAGAACGAAGCGAGGAATACTATACAAGGAGTTGTTCTATCAGATCTGAGGGAACAAAATCGTTGCGTTCGGAAAAGGTAACTATTTTATTTTTTATTGATTAGGTCTTTTTAGCAATGTAGTTATATTTGCCAGGCGGGGTTGGTGCCTAATACCTTTCAACTCTGTAACGTGATCCTTGGACTTAGTTTCTTATTTTTCGTAGATTTGTAGTATTTACCTTTTAAAGTCAATGTTCGGTTCCTAGACCGTAATAACTAGGTGGCAATTCCCAAACCTCAAAAGTGAAAAGCGGATCCGCGCACCCCGCGGATCGAGGGCGCTTTCAACCCCTAACATCAAAACATCCCTAGAGCCTACATTACGCTTAGGAAAATCCTTGTGAACACATAAAATAGTACATTAAGATCAACTAAACTGTTTCGTCAATTTTCACTAAATTCGATAAAATTACGAAAATACCCTTCATAGGGTCCACGATAATTTCACGCCAAAAACTCATAAATGACACAAACTAATACTCTCATTGAATTTCTTATGAAAAACTGATTTCAAAATATTAAAAAATGACTTCAAAATGCAAAAGCCTTCTTTGAGGGCAAAACGATAATTTTTCAACCCTAAAAATTTAAAATTTTGAAATTAATAATTAAAATATTAATGAACGTAAAGTAAAACCTTAATAAATTAAATTTAAAATTTTAAATAAATAAAATTAATTAATTAAGCCCACGTGCCAAATTTTAAGTAGTGGCCCACTTATTAAAGTGGGGCCCACCTGATATTTATTAGAATGCCCCTCCATTTGGGATCCCGAAGAATTAGAATATAATCAGGGGGTTCTATAAAAAACTAAAAAATATTCTTTCATTGTACGTAAGAATGGAAACCCTAATTAAATCTTAATTAATTTTATCTAAAAGAGACTTAGTCAAACTGAAAAACTTCCAAAAAACTCTATAAATAGGAGCATCCACAACCTAATCTCGCAGGTTAAGAAAAATGTTAGGAAAGAGAGGTCAAAAACTCTCCCAAACCTTTTCAAAATCTTAAATTTGAAGTCCTTAGTCCCTATCTTAACACCCAAACCTCATTTTTTACTCAAAAAACACTTAGAAATCCTTAAAAAACACTCAGAAACTCTTAAAAGACCCAGAACATCCAACAAATACTCTGATCTAGGAGGATAATACCTCATCTTGAAGATGGAAAGCTGATCCAGTGATAGAGACAAAAATAGGAAGGATCATACGAGGAACACACTCCGCCAGTACTGAGGGAATCGATCGTCACAATCACCCTAGGTAAACATTTTTTTTATTATTTAGGTCATTTTTTAGCAATGTAATTTTTGGGAAAAGTAGAGACAGACATTTGCCCAGGCGGGATTGGTGCCTAACACCTTTCAATCCCGTAATGTGATCCTTGGAACCGTTCTTTTTGTAGATCAGTATTTTTATTTATTTAGAGTCAATGTTTCCGTTTCTAAACCGTAATAACTAGGTGGCAACTCCCAAACACCCAAAAATGAATCCGCAACCCATAGATTCAGGGCGCTTTCAACCCCTCCGACTTAGTAATCCCAACTCGAGCATTGACTACAGGCATAATGCATCTGATGGACGCTTCTCTGAACTAGGCCTAAAAATCACACTTCCTCACCAAATCAACGACGTCTACACCCTTTTCTTGTGTCAGATACTTATCCACCGTCATAGCCCCAGAGATAGGCTCAATTAATGGACAGGGATGCGAAGGCTCCCATCGTGCTGGAAGAATAGACATTCTCCTAGATAAAATGTGTAGCGTTGTTCACTGATGAAATAGGGGTAGTGTTATCGTCGGGTATTACGCTAATAGGCGTTCCGTACCTCTTGCCTCCCGCTAACTGTGCAAGGAAGACCATGTAACGTGACGGAGAAGATTTGTAAAAAAAGAAAATCAGACAACTAACACAAAGAACTTCAAATTGAAAAGATAGGGATAAAGGGTCAGAACACTTACATCTCGAAGATGACATCAGTCAATGTGGGCTCGAGCTCTCTGAAGGCTATTTCGTATCACCTTAGTATCTCGAGTGACTCAAAAAGTACCCAATGAGTAATCTTCGTCAAAGTAACACCAAGTCGATAGATAGAAAAGGAAGTAGACATGGACGAATATTTGAAGAATGGGTAAAAAGGTCAGAAGGTAAATATGGAAAAAATAGGATAAACAAACAAGAAACGAAAAATGAAGTATATTTACTTCAATAAAATGTTAGAAGAAGTGGGTTGAGATCCTAGTTCCCCCGGGGTGCAATATCCCCCTCTACTACTCGGTTTAGGCCAGCAAGAATGGTAGCATAGATCAAGCTCCCCCAATCGAAGTCTCTAATATGATTGATGTCTCACATCATCGAAATGAAGGTGGTGGAGACCGATGAGTCATCCTCGAGAAAGAAGCAGCTGCCAATGAGGAACATGAAGTATATGCGAAAGACAACATCGAAGTCGTCACAAAAATGGGCTACTCACTCTTTATAAGTATGAGGAGTCTTGTCCTCTCCCGCGATAAACAACAACCCCATCAAGACTTCTATGTTGATCTTGCCCACCTTCCCCACCATAGAGGCAAAGACCTTCTCAATGCCTAGCAACTCACTTATCTCCTGAATGGACAACATATACAGGGGCAATGGCTTTCCATCGATAATAATGCCCAGGATCGTCACAAAATCTAAAGGCTTGATGCCTATATCCACCTTCGACATGTGAAAAGAGTATTTCCAATAACCACCTCTCGATCATGGCCAAGAAAAGCTGATGATCAGCCCTAAGAGCAGGGATCTACAAAAATGTGCTAAAGCCCATCGTCAAGAACTACATCCTGATGTCATCAAAGAATTGGGGAACAGTGGACAGGAACACACTCCATCTCCCCCTGAAGTTAGCTGATGGGTATAGGGGTGGGGATATGTCCAGCCGCACCAGCATCAACAATGTCTTCCCAATCCACGTAATAAGAAGGTATCAAGAACCCTCCCACTCTTCTTCGTAGGAATCTCGACCTTAGGAACATCTCGACCAACTTTACCTTTTCCAACAACCTTATCTGCTTGGCTTCTACCCCGACAGTTCTGTTGCCTTGTCTGCCACCAACTGGACCGTTCCTACCGTCAATCTAGTTTTCTATAGGACCACTCTGTGAAGAATCGACTCTTAGAAGAATAATTGACCATTAAAGAAAAATTTGGCTTCCACAAAGGATGGGTTGGCCTAGTTGCCACACCGGACACCATGGCAAAGTAAGCCCTAGTCGCGGGTTTGGCCTCCTCCTTCTCGTAAGAAGAATATCGTGCTACTTTAGTCTTCATTTCTCTCCCCATCTGCAAGCCACAAATTTGTTGGATCAACGGTAAAAAAACCCTATGATCGCTACCAAAAACCCAACCAACCTCACTATTTGAACCTACACGCTGCAAGCTGCGCCTAAACAAACCAGATGGACCCATTTTCCAAATCTTGAAAAGTCAACCCTAAACCCAACTACAAAACCTTTCTACCCAATCACGCAGTCCATTTAGTCAGAAGTCGAGTCTATGCTAATCCATCTACTTAAACCTACAAGTTCCAATCCCAAGCAAGCCCGTGTTTCACCTACCCAAGCCCAACACATCATGAGTCATTTAGACATGAAAAGTTCATCGTGAACCTTAATACTACGTTATTTGGAGTCGCCACAATTCTTTTTTAGAAATAGGTGTGAATAAGAGTCCAAAATGATTAAGTAAGGAGTTCCAGTTAGAGGATGAGAAAGGTGTTAGGCACCCCCATCCTCTCCACCAAAGTGGTTACCTTGAAACTTGGCCATTTTTTTTGTAAAACTTAAGAAAAAAAAAATGAAAATGCATGAGAATGCATGTTAGAGGTGGTGTATGCATTGCGTGAAATATTCCCTTAGAAAAGGATTTTGATTTCAATGTGACATTAGGGGCATCCTATGGACAAGGATGACCCATGTAGTCACATTATTTCTTATGGATATAAATGTTCGTTTGAACTTTTAAAGAAACTCCATGATAGAGTTTTCTTGAGGCCACAACCTTGATGCACGTATGCAAGGCTAGAAACTTTATGCTTCACCCCAACAAGAGAGTAACACATTTATTCATCATTGCCATACATCTGTGAATGGATTCATTATGTACAACATGATGCATAAGATATAATAAGGAAAAGAGGGCTTCACCCCACCCTTTCGATTAAACCTTAGTCTAACCTACCGGAGATGAGAGATAGTATGCATTACATCCTAAAGATTGCTAAAATATAAAAATGGAGGATTAGAAGTAAAAGATGCAAACTAAATAAAATAAATCTAATCTAACCCACCTTGTCCCTTGAGGTTCTTTGAAGATGTTTGAGTCTTGAGGTGACCTTGAGAGTTGAATGCTTTGGTTGAAGATAGATAGTTGGAGATAGTAGAAAATGTTGGTTGATAATAGAGAAATGAGAAGAGCTCTTAGATTAAAGGTTGGTTTGAGAGAAGGTTGGAGAAATAATTATAAATTTTTATAGAGTTTGGGGTAGAAAAGTGGGGGTTTGAGAGCATAAATTGTTCATAGAAAGTGAAACTATTTATAAAATTTTTAGAGAACTTTTAGGAATATAATGGTCCAACCTTAAAAATAAAGAGAATGGACATGAGGTTTAGGTTATTTTTTTGGGATTTTTCATTTGTATGAGGGTAAATGTGACATTTGGTAAAGAAACCATAAAGGCATTGTGTAGACACCTCATTTTTGCACCGCCTGATTAATCAACTCGTCAACCAGATTGCAACAGTTCCCAATGATGGATGATTATTCCAATGCTTTATTTTGTTACCAGATATGTTTCAGAAATCCGGATGAGGTATCTCAAATTAACAAAACTGTAGAAACCACATTACGCTAAGAAAATATAACCCCAAAAGCTTAGAAATCATCATTTTTCAAACAAAAAGAAGCTTCACGATAAAAATCACTAAAAAATGACCAAATTACCAAAATACCCCTAACATCAAAACAATCCTAAAGCCTACATTACGCTTAGGAAAATCCTTTCGAACACATAAAATAACAAATCAAAATCAAATAAATCATTTCGCCAATTTTCACAGAATTTGACAAAATTACAAAAATACCCCTCATAAAGTTCACAACCATTTTACACAAAAAATTTCATAAATGACACAAATCAATATTTCCATTGAATTCCTTACGAAAAATCGATTCCAAAACATCCTAGAACATTAAAAACCGACTTAAAACGCGAAAAGTCATCTCCGGGGGTAAAATGGTAATTTCACAATTTTTATAATTAAAATTTTCGAAATTAATAAATAAAATATTAAATAATTAAAGTGAAACATTAATGAAATTAATTTAAAATTTTGAACTAAAAAAATCGATCAATCAGGCTCTCAGGCAAAATTGTTGAGGGTTCGCAAGATATTTCTTTAAGGACCCCTCCATTTGGGGGTCCAAAGAATTAAAGATATAATAGAGGGGGGGTTCTCCAAAAAATTAAAGTCAACCAAGCAAAACTAAAGTCAAGGTATTAAAGTAAATCAAGTAAGACTAAAGTCAAAATTAAAGTCAATTAATTAAGACTAAAGTCAAAATCTTAAAGTCAATCCATTAAGACTAAAATCAAAGTATTAAAGTCAATCAAATGTGACCAAAAGTCAAAATCTTAATAGAGTTCTAATTAAATAATAACTCTATTGAATAGAGTTTTAACTAAAATATAACTCTACCTAAAACAATTCTAATTAAAATACAACTCTACCTAAAACAATTCTAACTAAAATACAACTCTAACTAAAAGAATTATAATCGAATACTAATTCTATCTAAATCAACCCTTAAAAAAAATCTATAAATAAGGGTCCTCACACCCTATTTTCGTATCAAATGATAAATCCTAAGAGAAGTAGGTCATAAAACGCCCCTAACCTTCCATAAATCTTAATTTTGAAACCCCAATTCCTTACCTAACACCCATACTTCAATTTTAGCTTGGAAAACACCTAGAAGCCCTTCAAAAACACTCCAAAATCCATAAAAAAATTCGAAGAATTCAGATCTAAGAAAGAGATACCTCGCCTCGGAGATCAGAAATCAGATCCGAAGACAGAACAAGCAAGGAGTACGGTACAAAGAGTGATTTTATCAGCTCTGAGGGAATAAAATTGTTGCGTTTTGAAGGTAAACTTTCTTTTATTATTTTTATTTTTTTATCTAGGTTATTTGTTGGCAATGTAGTCTTATTTGAGATAAGTAGAGACCGGCATTGGTCGGGCGGGGTTGGTGCCTAACACCTTCCAACCCCGTAATGTGATCCCCGGATTCAGTTTTTCTTTAGTAGATTAGTTTCTTTATCCGTTTAGAGTCAGTATCCGGTTCCTAGACCGTAATAACTAGGTGGCGACTCCCAAACCTCAAGGGTCAAAAGTGGATCCGCGCACCCCGCAGATCGAGGGCACTTTCACATTGTTTGATCTTTGATTTTCTGATAAATATAGGTGAGAGAACAAAAAAATACATTTGGAAAGGTGAGTAGGGGAGTGACATGTGTAAATGTGGAGTGTTAAGTGAAAAGTAAACATTGGTTCATTTGTAAATAATTTTATAAAGTAAGGGTAGGTGTATATTTTTGAAATGGGCTAATGAAAGCTCCATGCATGTACTTGAAGATTCTCACATTTTAGGGATAAGATTGGAAGTTCTCTCAACTTTATAGATTATTATTAAAAATCAAAGTACATTTTTGATTTGACTACACTTTTTGGGAAGGATATTATTGGATTTTTACAATGGGGAGTTGACTCTCCAATTAGATTAAAACATCAAGTATTAGGGGCTTATGAGATTTCAACATGTGTCATCCTTTGAAGGGGTGTGAGAGAATGGGATTGGTATTGGGCTTAGGGGATGGACTTGGTTTATGGATAATAGGTTAGGAGATGGACTTGGTTTATGGATAATGGGTTAGGGCTATGGACTTTAGGTTAAGGTCTTAGGGTGACTTGGCTTGATTAGGATGTGGACTTTATTTATGGACTTGGTTTGAGAATGGGTTTAGGGTATGGATATTGAGTTGATTAATAGAGAGTGGATATGAGTTAGGGACAAGGTTTGGGCATACAAAATTATATGACATGATATATGAATGCATGTATGTATGAAAATGGTGTCAAGTGGCAATGCGGGTCCGTTGGAAAGCTTAAGTTCTAAATTAAAATCAACTCGGGAAAATTTGGATTTTCCTAACGGGTTCATACAAATTGGGGTGTGCACAAGTCCAACAGCAACACTCATCATCTCCCGCCTACACCTATCGAACCCAAAACCAAGACCCAGTCCAACCTCCCTCAAACTTGTTTTGTCTCATACACTTTCCCGACTAACCTACAATGATTCATTTTCCTAAACCCTCAACTTCCCCACGTAAACCAAACAACAAGTTCCCGACAATTCGAATGACCACAATACAAATATAAATAAATAAGGGAATGAAAGGGGAACATGGATAGGTTTTAACAAGAAAAAACATGATCAAAGATATCACCAAATCTAAAGCATGCCACATAAAAGAAAAAAAAAAAATAAAGACCAACTCGCCAAAAACCCCTCATTCTAACCCAATCTCAATCGATAATTCCCAAAATCCTCCCTCTGAACCTAAATACCCCTCAAAACAGCCCCAAATCCTACCTCAAAACCACCGAGAATTCTTGCCCAAAAATAGCCTCCAGCTCACTCAAAATAGCCTCAAAATCATCCCACCCGTCACCCTCGACTCATTCGACATCTCAAACCACAAACTCGTTAGACCATCATTCACTAACTCTTCCAACCCTTTACCCAAGCTTAAAAAGTCAATTACCGACCTTTACCCAAATGATCCATCGACCCAAAATGTCCATTCCGTTTCCTATTCAACAGAAATTCGACTTATCCCTACCATTCCCACTAATATAGCCCCTAAACCGGTCTTACCATGTCCATGCCATCCACTAAAACCTAAACCAATCCAATCAACATCCATTCACTCAACCCAATCAATTTGTCCCCTAAATAGCCTTTCCAAACCACCCAACCCACCTAAATTGTCCCCTCAATCCCATTCATCTCCCCTTAAAATAACCCCAATATCACCCACACTATCGACCACTAGTCCCAAACCAACACGACAAGCGACCTAAAACCAAATGAGCAATGATCCCTTGTGTCTACCCTTTATCCTCATCAACATCCAACCTATCCCATGTTCAACACAAAACCCCCATTCACCCCTAAAATCACCCGAAACAATCCCCAAACTCACCGTACCACTTTCAAACCACTCCACCCAAACCATCTAAACATGTCCAAGTTTCACCAACCCATCACCCGCCTTTCAAGCACACCCAACAAACATTCACCCCTATCGTTCAATTCCTGGACAATTCCCAACCAACCACCAAACTTCACAATACAAAACCTTACCAACCCCAGTCAAAACATGCATGTTCGCCCCCTGAACCAATACAGTCATAACAGTCAATACCTCCCCGACCAATCTATTCCTTTCATCCACCACCATCAACACCAAACCCAAGATTCCTAAATCGACTCACCCTTACAATCATCGACCCACACCCAATGAGTAAACCCGAATTTCACAAACAAATACCCAACACAATTCATATCCAAATAAGCATTCACCAGTACAGCAAAAAAAAGAAAATAAATAATAAACAAAAAAAAAACATAACAATTATAGGAGGGCAATCATTCTCATGGCAGCACCACAAAAAAGAGAAGGGCGAAGTCAAGAAAAACTTACCTCAAGTTGATCACAAATCAATTCCAAACAAATTTGTCGTTCCAACTCAGTCGAGCTACTCTGAATCCGTTTGAGAAGGTTGAATAAAAGCAAAGGATAGGTTTTGAAGTCCAAAAAAAAATAAAAATAAATAGAAAAATAAATAAATAAATAAATAAGAGAGAAAGCAATGGTGAAGGGCTTACATTGCTATGTTCCAAGTCGTCCCGACGACAAGCTCAAAGTCCAAACTCGATAAAAAATCAAAGAGAGTGCGAAGAAATAAGAAAAACGCAAAAAAACCAAAGGGAAAAATGCCAAAAATTGAACAAGACAAGTGAAAATGGAAAAATGGGAGGGCACGCAGGTCTTAAGCGTTCAAAATTTGTACTGGTCCGTGCTACCAGTACAGATAAGAAAAAGGTTTATTTCGTCTGTACTTCATGCACGAACAAAATAAATAACGTGCTATCCATTGTTTAAGCACGAATGAATCTGATCCAAACTTTATTCACGCACCATACACGGATCAATCAATAAATATAAATAAATCAAAAATCAAAAGAACTTAAAAAAAATCCTTTCAAGATGCATTCAATTCCAATTTGTTGAAACACGACAAGAAATAACAAAATTTCAAAAATTATCCAATTTTCATCAGGTCTGAGATCTCAAATGAGCTCCATGCCATGAAAATAAGGAATTAATAAGGCAAATCTTGTCAGACCCCGTGCTTGGGTAGCTATTTTTTACAAAAATCATCAATCCATTCGATGTTTTAAAATATTATTTTTGACAAAATTTCCAGGCCTGTACAAACAGGGGTTTAGTCTATTCTTTGTAGTTCTTTGCACACAACTCCTGCAAAAAAATGCAACTATAAACACCCCAATTTGAATGGGCCCCAACTCGAAAGGATCCAAAAATCGACTTTTCTAATAAAATCCACCAATGGGCCTAAAAGGCCCAAATCGTTGAAACTCAACATTTTGATTAAATCAAAGGTTCCTAAAACCCCTAAAGGTCTCATGGGCCCACAATGAGGCTTTGCATGCTCCCTACATTTTTCATCTCTTACCGTTCCATTCTTAAATTTGAAACTACCCCAAGCCCGCTTAAAGCCCACCAACCTTCAATTCCCTAAAAAAATCATTTTCCACTTCACATGAACTCAACCCTAATCTAATACAACCTAAACCCTAAAACCCACTTACCTTCAACCCATTAAGCCGCATCCTAAAATGAACCATAATCAATTTTAAATCAAATCCAGCAACCTAAATCTTCCCAAAATCCTAAGCCCAACATATCAAAGCCCACATCTATTCAAGCTCCTATTCACATCTATATCCATAATTCATAAATCATAACCTACATCAACCAATCAATACTTGATCATCAAATGGGACACTTGTCCTCACCACAACCCACCTCCCAAAAATCATTCTACTCAACCATATCATCACCCACCACCTATATCGTTATTCACACTCCATGTCATAAACTTAATCACCGCCTTTTTCTAACAAAACCACCTACACACATCACAACCCACACCCTTCTCTCATTATCTTTAAAATCATCTCACAAGCCATCCCTATACCCATTCTACCCAATCAATCCATCTAAAAACCCATCTCCACACGTATTGGATACATGTCACCATTTCCTTCACCCTCTCAAAATCTAACCACCTACAAAATCCATTCTCTTAACTAAACACTACACCCCTCATCCCACCTAACACTTAACATAATTCTTTTAACTAAACACCACATCCCTTCACCCCACCAAACACTCAACCCAAATGGGTTAAGAGATCCAACCCATTTAGATAAAAAACTACTCACTTACATCTTATTCCACAAATACCCACATCTTAACCTTAAATTTCACACCCCTCCCCCCTCAAACCTCATGCCATTTTCAATTTTTCTACCTTTTTACCCATCCTACCCCTAAAAAGTAACCCTCAATACCTATAAATACCCCCTCACCTTCTAAAAAAGACACCAAGCCTAAGAAAGAAAAAATAAAATCCCTGAACTCTTATCTTCTCTCATCATTTCCTTATCTTAAAAAATATATTTTCATAAATCTACTAAGGATCCAAGAAGAAGAAAAGAAGAAACAATGGAAGAAAAAGAAGATCCAAGTTTTAAGGTAGGGTTGAGGATAACATTACACTCCCCTTTTTATATCCCCTCTCCTTTTTGTTTATTTTAGCAAGTCTTTAAGATGTAGTGTTTTCCCTCCCCTATCTCCAGTAGATCAGACTTTGATTCAGTTGAAAGTATAGGGGTTGTAACCACCTTCAAAATAAAATGGTTTTAAATCCTTAAAACACTCTTTACACACACACGTCACTCAACTCGTTTTGAGGCAATCAATATTTGGATCCTTCTCAACCCATGAGAATGGGTCTGCAACCATTAGTCAACACATTTCAACAAATATATATATATATATATATATATATATATGTTGTTCCCAAGGCTAGATTTCTATAAGGATCATTTCTTTCGATGAGATGATCCCTATAATCCAAGCCGATAGTAAATTTCTTCTTAGCGTAAAAGTTGTCAACTAGTTGACTTTTTTATTTCATTTTATCCAAAAATGACTAAGCTACTTTTCAGGTTACCATTAATTAGTGGAGAGAAAAGGGTGTTTAACACCTTCCCCTTTTTCTAATTGAACCGCTTACCTAGATCTTAGGTGGATCGGTGTTTTATCCGTACAAGGGTCACTAAACGCCAAAAATACATTTTTTTTCTAAAAATACACCCCGGATGACCATTCATACCATTTTCCAAAAAGGAATGGTGACGACTCCAAATCCCCGTAGATATAATCTTCGGAAATTGAAATTCACGCATCTACATTGGTATTATGTTGTGGCACTCCAATAGACGTCACATGACAATAAAACCACAGACTACCGAGTATAATATATGAGAAAGGACAAAAATAATATTCATAAAAAGTTCATGACAACTTTATGAACCCTAGTATATTCACAAAATTTTTGCACTTAATAACAATTCATCATATAAAAAAAGTTTGTACAATCTTCATAAAAAAAGTTCAAACACGTAAAATATATCCAAAGACAATTCATACAATCTTCAGCTGCTAGGTCCTACTTCACCGACGCGTTTATGGGCTCATAGTCCACCACACATGCATTGTTATCGTAAACTTAACATGGAATGTCATGCCACCTTTCTATGTAAATGTTAAAATATTTTCAATAGAAACATCATGGTCTAAATTTTTTTTATTTCATCCATCCTCGAATTTATAGTTGTTTATATCCATTCTCTACATGAGTCCACTATTTGACTTCAACATAGCATTGCCATTAGCTTCTGGCAGGAATCTTTTAAAATTATTTGGAATTATATGATAAAAAATGGAAAATCATATAAAAATGATAAACAAAAGTTTTAGAAACTACTACATCTATCAATAACATAAGTTCAAACTTTAGAAATATTTATCTTTTAATTTCAAGAAATAATTTATCTAAGACAGAGAAAGAGAAGAAGGTGTGAAATGAAATTCAGACTCACAATATTGGAACTATTCTTACCAAGAACTCACTTATAGAAAGATGGATTTTTCATTTCTAAACATTTGTTTGTGACATTTTTCGATCTCTCTCAGAACTTTGCTTTTTTTTACTCTTTGAAGTTTTACTAAAGGAGAAGATAGGTAAACTAAAGATTTAAGTTCTACTAGAAAATTATGAAATGAGTACTTTATTTGATAAGATATCTAGCGAATAGGTAATTGATAAGATATCGAGAGAATAAGCATTAAACTCTAGTCGAAGACATTAAATTCTAGTCACACTCATAACGAGGCGTGACGCCTTGATACAAATTATTCACTTTATTATATGATGGTTAATAGTAAGCTTCTCAAATTGTGAGTTCTGACATGTACAAAAATTTAAGTTGACACATCTTCTAAGTCATAGATAAAATAATAGAAATTTTCTTAATAGTAAGCTTGTCAAACTGGTAGGTTCTGATGTGTACAAAAATTTAAGTTGACACATCTAAGTAATAAAATAAGAGAAATTTTCTTAACAGTAAGCTTGTTAGACTAGTGGGTTCTAACGTGTACAAAAATTTAAGTTGAAACACTACGTAATAAAACAAGATAAGCATAAAATCGTTTCATGAAAGTGCGGAGCTTCTTCACAGTAGTGTCGTTTGTTTTAGATAATAAAATTGTAAACTTTATTTATTTTTTTAAATATTTTTTACTATAAATGGAAGTAAAAACTAATACCATAACCAATAAAATTGTAACGCTTCATTATGTAAATAAGGGACCTAGGTTCATTACGTTAAAAATAGAAATAAGAAGTATTATCTGGAACTTCATTATTTAAAAATGGAACTTCGTTGATGTTAATCGTGTAAAAATGGAGGGACGACCAATATACTAGTAGCTTAAAGGTGTAAAAATGGAAGAGGGAGAAAAATATTGAGATTTCAGGTCTAGATATCAACTCCCAACAACTTCATTACGTAAAAATGGAGAGATGACTAATATATTAGTAGCTTAAATGTGTAAAAATGAAGGAGAGAGAAAAATAATAAAGTTTCAAGTCTAGATATCAACTCCTAATAGCTTCATTACGTAAAATGAAACTTCGTTAATGTTAATCATGCAAAAATGGAAGGACCACCAATCTACTAGTAGCTTAAAGGTGTAAAAATGGAGGAAAGAGAAAAATAACGAAGTTTCATGGAGGAAAATGCGTATAAAAATGATAAAGCAAGCTTTAATGAGAAGTTTTGTGTAAGGTTATCCCTACAATCTACTATGGAGTAGATTTCAAGTGTAGATGTCAACTCCCAAGATTAATCTAACAACATAAAGGGGTATTTCGATCTTTTACTACGGTGGAAAGGTAAAGTGCCAATTTTAAAGAGATCCAGGCCGAACTCTTAGGAGCCAAATCACTAAAAACCCCACCCACATAACATGGTTTTAAAACTCGATTTCACATCTTGTCTCGTCTAAGTCAGATACCGAGTTGTCTCAAATAAGTTTTTCGATACGTTCGAGACATCTTGTTCAAAAATTAAAAAACATGAGCATGGGGTATAAATCTGATTCAAAAAATTGACTTATTTGTCCCTCTCGTCCATGCCTAATATCGAGATAACTCACACAACACGTCTCGGTCTCGAACGAGTTTTGAAACTACGCCATGTACTCCGCCAACTTCATCTCTTCCTCCCAAATCCTAAGAAGCAGAATTCGGAATAAGTCTTAAATAATATTTTTTTGACTTTGACTTTGACTGTACTTCCATTCGCTCAATACGAACGAGTAGTCAGTCGTTCCCTTGGAAGTTTCCTCGAACCTTTGCTAAGCAGCCTTTTGTACTTCACGACAAAAGCCAACTCCTTGAAATCTTAAAAGCTCGCTTGAACCCTCCATGGATGGGCAGGTGAGGTGTTCTTTGAGATTGATTTCTGAGTTTTTTGGTTTGTTTGATTTGTTGTGGTTTTTCTCATATATGTCCGATTTCTGCACATTTACAGAAATTCTTTTAAGTAATTTGCCTGACCTCGTCATTAAATTTTGTATTTTTTTTTTTTTTGCTTGATTTGATTTGGTTCTGCTTATCTTTAGATGTGTTGAATTCTGCAATACTTGATGAATTGCTATGTGATCATGAAAAAAAAAATTTAATTTTGTAAATTTCCCATAATTTTAGTTGAAAAATCAGGATTTTTTTAGTTTACATTCTTTTGTTTATATTTAGAAATTCAGGTTTGTTGGGAATTTTAGCTTTTTGGAGTTTGAAATCGTTTCAAGATTTGTAAATATTAGATAAGGCAGTCGGTTTCAACACTAAAGACTAGTAGGATTCTTACCTTGAAATCCTAAATTAGGAATACAAGTCATGGATTTAAGTATTGAACAATCCGGGGCTCTCTGGAAAAAACACCCAAATTCATCTTTCAACCCGAAAAATTCAATGGGGGTAACCAGACATATCTTTCAAAAAGGGTCAATTTCCCTTTTTGTTTTTTAATGCTAAATTTCCAATAAATCATGGATTTGTCCTCCCCCATATTTCTTTTAGATGTTGGGACTTTTTTCACAGGTCATGTAAACTTGAATTTAAAAGTTGATAATTATTTAGACATCGTGAAATGGTTTGTTATACACATGGTTCAAACACTGTGCCTTTGCTCATCTTAACAAATGGTACGGTTATGATTATTATATCTCATCGTTGAAGAGTTATTTGTTGTTATGATCTTATCATCCTTTGAGTTAAAGTCGAATAGTTCGTAAAAATTTATTGCATTTACATGCTATAGAATTGAGCATGCCTAGTATTGAAATCTTTGATATTGATTTTAGATTTAGTGCCTGTGCGCCCTTTTTATGGGCAATATCTTTTCTAGCCACTTTTCATTTAAACAAGGAATAAGCTCTAACCCAAAGTTGGTCTTTCTCAGGGATGGCAGTAACACTTTCTAATTACTTCATCTAAAACAAGGAGGGACGGTTTTTTGTCTTCTCGAGGACCCCAAGGTTATTCCCATATCGGGCGTTGTATCACTAATAAACTTAAGTCATGAATTACCGAGAAGGGAAGTTTGTCAGGTGCTTTTCTGAATTCACAAGCTACTAGTTCAATCTTAAATGATTCTTGCTTGATTTGTTTTGTCCATTTTGAGTTCCCTTATATGTGGTTTTGGTGACAAGTTTGCTTGCACGAGAAGGTAAAATTATCAGTAAACTTTAGCAGTTCTAATTAGGAGCTCATTTTTTTTATAACTAGTAGTGTTTTTTTTTTGTTTGCTCTATGATGTTAATTGCATTCTATATGTCATCTACTTACTTACGAAGCACCAAAAAGGCTTGCATTTTGAGAATTATTGAAAAACTCAAAATCAATAAAATAAATTTGCAAGTTGGTGACTTGAATATTAATGAGCTCACTTAATACTAACTCATAATTTTTTCGTAAACATTCAAACTACATGGATTCATTCACATCATCATAACATTCATGGTTTAAAATCTCGGTCTATACCGTAATGTTCCGTATGAAACATTTCGATTTTTTGAAATCCCGAGATGAAACTTGATTGAAACTGAAAATATGCAAAGTTTTGGTAGTTTTTTTCTGAAAAACAGAGGAGAAGAAGGAAAGTGGAAGAGGAGGGAAGAAGAAGAAGGAAGGAAGGAAGGAGAGAGAGAGAGAGAGAGAGACGAACTTGGGTGAGATCGCTGATTTGCCAGAGTTAATTTTACTTCGTAGGATTCATGGTAAAAACCCAGCCATCTTCTTCTTCTTTAGGTTCCCCCCCCCCCCCCCCCCTACTCCCCTTTTTTTTTTTTTCCTGAAATTATCAAAGGCTGCTGGGTTTTCATCGATAAAAGACCCATATTTCTGTAAATATTTGAAAAGCCCTCTGCTTTCAAACTAATGATATGCCCCTTGACCACATTCTTCTATGAAAGAATTTTATAAAAAGTCAATTTAATGTTTTGTATTGTTTCGGTATTGTTTCGATTTTCTAAAAAATCGAAACAACATTTTAAATCATGATAACATTATCATAAAAAATCTACCAATTCTATGAAGCCTCTTCTAAAACTGCTTGAGATTTGAGAACATGTATTGACTCAAATAAAAACTTGATTTTTGCATATAGCAAAGGATAAAATTGTTGGTAAGTGTTGAAATATAAACCAAGATCACATTTTTTCCTTCAATTTTTTGTGTGTTATTATCCCTTTTCTTGATGAAGAAAACTTCCTGGGAGGGATGCCTAGCCACTATGAAATTTATTTATAAAAAATAAAAAAACATTTGTTATATTAACTTTGTTTCGTAGAAGATTTTTTCATATATATTTTTTTTTTCTTCTAGTGTTTTACAAATCATCGTTGATAAAATGTACATATTTGTCTCAATCAATGAAAAATAACTCATCAAGATGAAGTTGAAAATTTTCAGAAAAATGACAATAATTCCCATGCTATTAAGACCGCTAACACTAGTTTTTTTAACTTAGGATTATTGCCTATCCGAATGACCACTCATGTCAACTGCACAATTACTGACACTAACATCCTAAAAGCTTCTCTCTTGTGTTTTTCTTTGTTTTATGGATCTTCTAGGTCTCTGATACCTAGTAGAAAGAGAAAAATGAGAGAAATTAAGGAGAAAAAATGGAGGAAAAAATGTAGATTGCGTGTTATTTAACATGACTCCTAGGATTTTTTTTTAATAATAAATTATATTAGGGTTGAAAATATACCCCTAGAAAAATAGAAAAATTCAATAGAGTATAATGAAGGTTGAAAAGACTGTTCTACCCTCTCAATAAAAATTTGTCTCGATCAATGACACAAATCTTCTCTCCATAATACTATAAGATATGCATGGTCAGATATGAACTAATGTAGATCATTTTTTTAGGTAGGTTGACTCTTGGATGACAATATTTAAAGTCATACGATTTGGTCAATCTCAATTTCATCAGAATCCTAACTGTCCAACATATTGTTTATTTATCTTTTTTATTTCTTTCTTTTTTCATGTCACAAGGACATCCTTTTTAGTTCTATAGGTCGTGCTCATTTTCCGCATTTTGAATCAAGGTTCAGATACCCCAATTAATATTAGGTTATGTCCCACCATTTACGATTTGGATTGAAGCATAACTGGGCACCTGGGCTGCATGTAAACTATAGCATCTAGGACAATTTCATGTCCATACAGGATTCTAAGAGATAGCCTTTCTGTGTAGCATTTCTTTAAGAGTTAACATATCTTTACATCAAATGACTAGAAAAATCATCTCATCAATATAAACTTAAAGGGCTTGAACCCATTACTTGATTGGGTACATGCAACCTTTTAGGTCACAGTTTTGAATTTTGATCCCAGATTTCCCAATTAAAAAAGGAAGAAAAAAATGTCATCAAAATTCTCACATGCTCATTCAAGGTAACCAATGTATTTTAAAATGAGTACCCATTTGTTTTCTGTAGATGCTATGAATGCTATTAGATTGACAGCAAATGGGGTTATTATACTATGAATTTGGCTTGGGAGATCACTTTGGACAAAATTGATCCAATTGGGTGATTGCTGCAACCATCCATCAGTAGATCATTTTCAACAATTTTACAATATTTTCTCCAACTATTCAAAATATACAATATAAGTTGTCCCCCTTGATTGGATACTTTCATCTGTGATTTGCTGGTATCAATTCAATTGATTGTTGCGACACATTAGACTAAGCTTATTACATTGACTATGTTTTTGTTTAGGTTTCAGACCAAGAACTCAGAGGGATCATCGAGTTCTGAGAGGCAATATTCCACGAGAGATGGACTATATTCGGGAAAACTTATGAATACAATAAGCTCATTTTCCGAAAGGATTCGAAGAAGCTTTGAATGGGGCTCTGAAGGAATTAAAAGTGTTAGAAAATCATTAAGGTTCCATTCTCCGAATGATGCATCGGTGACTCACTCAAAATCTACAAAGAAAGTTCTTGACCCACAGGGTCCATTTCTTCAAAAGTGGAACAAAATATTTGTGTTGTCATGTGTAATTGCGGTGTACCTGGATCCCTTATTCTTTTACATACCAGTGATCAACGGTGAGAAGAAATGTCTTGATCGGGATAGAAAGTTGGAGATCACAGCTTGTGTTCTGCGTTCCTTCACTGATATCTTTTATATACTTCATATCATCTTTCAGTTTCGTACTGGTTTTATCGCCCCTTCTTCTCGTGTATTTGGAAGGGGTGTTTTAGATGAAGATCTTTGGGCAATAGCTAAACGATACTTGTCGTCATACTTTCTGGTTGACATTCTTGCAGTTCTTCCGCTTCCACAGGTAAAGGAGCCCTTTCAGCAGTCAATATAATTTATTTAGAGAGCTACTATTAGCACCCCAATTTTTAAGTATTACAGCCCAATTTCATAAAAAAAAATTATCATACCCTAGTTAAAGGTTAAAACACACCATTGAAACTTTACAAAAGTTTGGTTCAAGTTATTACTTCAACATTTCAAAGCAATATCACATTGAAACAACTTTAGCAGTTGCGTACAATTAGGATTAGGTCCATATAAGATCCTAAATATAACAAATAGAAATCTTAAGAGATAAAAAGAGGGAGTTTCTATTGGCACACCAACTCTTACTTATTCTCAATCATCAACTTATTATTTTATATTTTATATTTTAATTGGGGTGTAATTTATAAAAGTTGGGCTGCCAATAGCAGCTCTTCTTTATTTACCTGAAGAACTACTAGCATTGAATGGATATACACAAAAGCCTTATGTTCAATCCGGTTCCCTTACTTCAGAGAAACACTCATGTTGGGTTGTAGGGATGGCAATTTTGCCCCGGTACGCCAATGCCCCGCCCCGCCCCGACCCACCCCTATAGGGTCGGGTTTTCACACCTTTAAACGGTTTCAGGGTGTTTTTGGTATTAAAAATGAAAAATCGAATCGGATTCAGGGTGGGGAGGGTTTTGATATACCCTGCCCCGATTTATATATATACCCCACCCCTCAAGAGAGTTTATATTGGCACCCCATCTTTTACTTATCTTGGTCATTTTTCATTTTAACTAGGGTGTAACAAGTAAAAATTGGGGTGCATCTTCTAAAATCTTATTAAGATTTGCTTTGATTAAAAAATTGGAGATTTCCCAATTTAATTGAGAAAAAAGAAAAAAAAAATTGTGTTAAAGAGCAGGGCGGGGCAAGGTCAGGGTTTAGAAATATTATTAGGGTCGGGGTTTAGAAACACTATTAGGGGTAGGGATGGGTTAAAAAATTTAAACCCAAGTCGGGGTCAGAGCAGGTTCGGGGTGAACATAATTGATTGGGGATGGGACCGGGTTAAGCTAAACCTGGCCCAAACCCCATCCCTTTGGGGTTGGGTGGATTGGAAGCAATCTGTGGTCCCAGCGTTTACGTTACATTGGCCTCATTCATTGGTCCTACCATAGGGATCTTCTAGTAAAAGAAGTTGGCTAGATTGGATGATTGTTCATATCCTCTCTTCTGCCTCATGTCTGGACCATTTTGTCTGGTAGGATGAATATCTAGGAATTTAGACTATGATAGTACTTAACACGCCTTTTTCTTTCCCTTAATGCCTATTGGTGTTCCAAAAGTACCTTTTCGGCTTCCTGGAGATGACGATGCAGTTTGGATTGACGTATAGTGCGACTTGTCAGACATATTGGGTCATATGGGATTTCCCCGTTCTCTCCCCCGATCGAGATATCCTCTGTTTCGCCCAAGAAAGAAGAGAGTCATCAAAATGTTGTTCCCCGTCTCCTCTCACATGTGCCATTTATGTGGCATGGGCTTGGAGATTGCTTCCTCCATTCCGACCAAACATATTTCTTATATTAAAAAGCAATATTGATGTATTTGATTCATTGAAGCTTGAAAAAACTCCCTTTCCGGTGCATACCTAAGAATGATAAAATTGGATGAATTCCTTTAAATACTGCCAGTAAATTTATTTTGTTTTTTTTCTTTGATCATTAATTTACTTTGTTCTTTGTAGTCTTCAAACATGGCTTTATGAGGTGACTGTCAATGGAAATTTAACCATCATTATTTAATTTGTACAGGTGGTAATTTTGATTGTCATCCCTGCTTTGAGAGGCTCCGAAGCACAGAATACAAAAAATGTGTTGCGGGTTGTCGTATTTTTCCAGTACTTTCCAAGGCTTTTCCGTATGTATCCACTGTACAAAGAAGTCACAAAAACTACTGGCATAATCACTGAAACAGCATGGGCTGGAGCTGCTTTCAATCTGTTTCTTTACATGCTTGCAAGTCATGTAAGTTGAATTATTCGATTGTTACTTCTGTCTAATGACAGAGTTGATTACTACTTTATAGCACTATTCTGTAATGAAATGCCATTTTTCATGAGTTAATTTTACCTTTTTTTCTTCTGTGTTTGGTGTGTGATACATATCATAGGTGCATACTCTTAGTTTACTACTTAGACATTGAGGTTGGATGGCCATCTGTGATAGATGCATATTCAAGTGCTATAAATGTCGTATTGGTAACATTCAAATGTAAAAGTATCAATAATTTAGAATTGGACAATTATACAATTTAGAAATCATCAATTTTTTTATTTTTATTTTTCAAAATGGACAAGAAACATTTTGGTGATTTTTATTAGGCATACATTTGTTTATTTTTTGAGGTGCCAAGTAGTTGATGATGAAGGGATAGGAGAATTCAGAAGGGGGAGTCAAAAGGAAAATTCTCGGTGAGATTTCTCTTCTCAAAATCAGGATCCGTCGATTAATTCAGTCTCGACCTATCTTGTTGTGGTGTTTGAGTCCCATCCAAGGTACCTTCCTTTTTGTGGACAAGCGGTTCTTTATAAAATTCTAATGGTGGATCACTGATTAGTAGGAAGATGATAATTCCAAACATTTGCTTCATTTGTAGAAAAAGTAGAGAAGGCTGATCATGTGTTCCTTCATTACTGTTTTGAGTAGTATTTGGTGCAAATTCTTGCATCCTTAGATAATCATGGATTATCCAAACGAGTTCAACTGAGCTTCTCCTCAGGTGGAATACTAGTGCTTTCAATCATTTAGTAGGTGTTCTGTGAACTCTTATTCCTTTTGCCATGTGTGGGGCTATCTAGAACAATAGAAGACATTGCATTTTTAAGATAAAGTGGAGGACATTGATGCAGTCATGCTTGCTATAAAAGGCTGATCTTTTATTAGTTTTCTATCCTTCCAGAATTCAAGGACCTTACATTTCAAGATTTTTGCATTAGATGGGAAAACATTTGTATTGTAATTCTTGTTGCAGGGGTGAAATCCTTTCTCACCTCTAGCTCCCCCAGACCTCTTTTACCACTACTTCTCTTATTTCATTTGAAACTTCTTCTTTTTTTAAATAAAATTAACTGCTTACTATCTATTGAAGTTTGTTTTCTTAATTATTTTGTGGTATACTTTAAATAACACTTAGATTATAATCATACATACACGCCATGCATGTGGAATGCATTGAGTTAAATCATAGCTGAAACAAGAAAAACAGATGAAGTTGATAATATAATTCTTTGACAGTAAAAAGATTAATGTAGTTCTTTCATATTAATTTGACTCGTAAATGCTTTGTACTATTCATTTCTTAAGGGAAATAATTACACCATTTTATGAAAATTATTTTTGGGGAATTATTTGTTTTACAATCCTTGCTTTTCCAGTTATTCTAGGTTAGCATGAAGGACACAACTTTTATTTCTATATATCCATCTTATGTGAGCTGTTTTGGCCTATTAGATATTTGGGGCTTCTTGGTACTTGCTTTCGATTGAGCGAGAAGACATGTGTTGGCGAGATGCCTGTAAGAATATGACAGGAGAATGTGAATTTTCTGATTTATACTGTGGAGAGGATAGTGTGGTAGGTGGCATGAAGAATATATTCGCATTTATAAATAATTCTTGTCCTATTACCAAATCGGATTCGCCTCCCTTCGATTTTGGAATATACCTTGACGCTCTCGAGTCCCGTGTGGTGGAGACAACAGATTTTCCACGGAAGCTTTTCTATTGCTTGTGGTGGGGCCTCCGAAGTCTGAGGTTTGTGCATATAAGATACTCAAGTTTTTCTTAGTAATCTATTTTCGATCAGTTTCCGCATGTTATTCCCATCAAGTCTATACATGATGCAATCTGCAAATTATTCTGTCAATTTTGTTTTCCTTCTAAATTTAGAGAGCAGCTATTGGCACCCCAACTTTTACTTATTACACCCCAATTTCTTAAATTATTTATTACTCGCCAATTAAAGATTGAAACACACTCTTCAAACATTACAATTTACTAAGGTCTGGCTCAAATTATAATCTCAACATTACAAAATATTATAACACTCGTTCAAACAATTTCAGTAGTTGTTTACAATTATGATTAGGATCATATAAAGTCCTAAATCCAAATAAGAAAATAGAAAGCAAAGAGAGAGAGAGAGAGTCTATTGGCACCCCAACTTTTACTTATTCTCAATCATTCACTTAGTTTCTTTATTTTTAATTGTGGTGTAATAAGTACAAGTTGGGGTGCCAATAGCAGCTCTCTAAATTTATTAGAAGCATGCAAAAAATGTGACAGTAGGAAATCCTGATGTGATACATCAGACATATTCTTTGTGTACTGCTACACCTTATATGGAGTACTTTGCACAGAAGCAGGGTTGGAGTTGCCTTTTGATGGGTTCAATCTAAGAGATTTCAGACGCCAAAAGATAGATTCTATAGGATGACTAGAGAAAATGTCTAGTCATGTACTGTGTCCTTGTTACATAGGTCGGACATAATATGGGTTTTGATTCAAGAAAAGGTCTCTTCATAATGGATGGTTTCAATCATTGTCACAAATTTCGGCAAACCGATTAGGGTAATCGCTTATTAATCAGAAATTTACCCATTAATCGCCGATTAACAGGCAAATTGCCATTTCTTCTCCTTCTTTGTCAAGGTTTATTGTTCTTTGTTTTTGGGACCTTGATTTTTGCTAAAAATTCATAGTCTTCAACTTGATTGTTCATCTTCCAAGATCTTACTAAACATTCTTTTATTTTTTATTTCTAAAATAAGAAGATTGATTTTTTCCTAAAAACTCCTCTTCAACCTCTATTGTAAAATTTTATAATCCCCAAATTTTTCTCAATTTTTTTTTTCAAAACTTTCTCCGATCTTTATCCGAAATAAATCCCCCACCGAATAATTGCCGAATCCGAACTTGGTTAATATTGTTACGAGCATCCTCTCCTGTCAATTTCTCACTGGGAGATCTATTACATGAGGATCCCACCTAGGAGATGGGACCCTGTTGGATGATGGTAAGCATCCATTCTTTTGAATGGTTAGAAAAGCTATGAAGAGATGTTCCTTTACTATAGATATTGCTAATGATGGACTTGAATGCCGAAATGTGATTCATATTTCCGACACTAATACTTGGGATAAATAAGGTGTAAAAGATGATGATGATGACGATGATTAGAATAAGAGTGGCCAATGCTTCGGAAGTATATGAAATGTATGTGCACCTTATATTTCGTCTCTTGTTAATGGTGATATACAGTTTGCAGTCACATACTTGTAACAACCATATCATAATTGGGGCTAATGCGTGATTTTGATTTTTATTTTTTTTGTGTACTCTTTACAGTTCTCTTGGTCAAAACTTGGAAACAAGTACTTATGTTTGGGAGGTTATCTTTGCGGTTGTAATTTCCATCTCTGGCTTGGTCTTATTTGCCCTTCTCATTGGAAACATGCAGGTTACTTCTAAAACATATTTCCCATTCTCTTCACTTCTTCTTTTTATGTGTGAGAATGTTTGATTGGCCTACACCATAAAAGTTATAAGCTTATTATCAGGCACAAATTTCTCCATTTTTTTTCCTCCAAAAACTCGTAAAATTCTCTGAATAATGAACTAGCAGATTAATTCCGGGAATCAACGAATTACTTTGTAATTTATTGAAATATGGTAACTTTTTTACCCTTTTCCTTCAATTTATTTTCTTCAATAATCAAATGTCAAGAACACGATAGTGGTTTTAGGGAGGTTGAAGATGATAGGCTTTGATGAGAAACCCAAAAACATCATTTGTATATTCCCCAAAAAAATCCCATTTTTTTTATGAAACTATTTCGGATTGATCCAAATTGTACCCCACCGAATAATTATCAAATCCGAACTTTGTCACTATGCTTATCATCCATATAGATGGAGGTTTTCTAGACCAAAAATTAGCTTTATCATTCTTAATACCTGTCATCTGCATTCTTTTGGATGGTCAAGAAACAATGGTCTAGAAAAGTCTATCAGTTGTTCACGATCATCTAATCAGATAGACTTTTTATCCCAAAAGAGCTTCTAATTGAGGATCGTCTGGATGATTCTACCCTAAACTGACCCCAGAAGCACCATTAATATAATACTGCCTTTTCCTGTCTGTATTCTAGTTAATTATTTATTTTGATAGGTGTTCAAGTGTGAAGCCTTCTTTATTCTATATTCTAGATTTGATGATCTAAATGTTGTTTCTTGTGCTGTTACAGACATATCTCCAGTCCAATACTGTTAGATTAGAAGAGATGAGAGTAAAACGACGAGATGCAGAACAGTGGATGTCTCATCGTTTGCTCCCTGACAATCTTAAGGAGCGTATTAGGCGGTATGAACAATACAAATGGCAAGAGACAAGAGGGGTTGATGAAGAGAATCTACTTTGTAACCTTCCCAAGGACCTCAGGAGGGACATTAAGCGTCATCTTTGTTTGTCACTACTCATGAGAGTGAGTGCTTCTGCCTCAATGTGTTTTATTTAGCCTTTGTTTTGTGCCAATTCCATTCTTGGGGAAAACCCATGCATAAGTTCATCCAATACACCCTACTGCCTCTGATTCTACCCAAATTGGGTAAAACTGTAAGAATAAACATCCATCCCAACTTAGACTTGATTCGGTCATGTCTATCGACCAATTCAAAATGATTCATCGAGTTCATAAACCATGTTGACATCTACAAATAGAAAGCAAAAGAGTCTAACTCTCTGTAGTTCTATAATTCCATGTAAGTTCTTGAATTGTGCACACATCGAACTTTATGAAGAGGAAATTACTAAAACAGTTAATTACTTCACCAAAATTACTGAACTAGCCATTTTTTTCTTAAGAATTTCAAAAATGGCCATATACCCAATTTCAGAATTTATTTTATGAAAATGGGTATCTGTTGTACGGTAATTGTATGGACAATTTGATGAATTTATCTTTATGCCCTTGAGTTGAATGTAGGTTCACAGGAAGGATAGATAAGTAAATAGAAAATATGCTCATACATACATAAAAAAATTTATTAAAATAAATAATTACAAAATTGCGTATATAGTCATCTTCATATAAATATTAATCTTCATATAAATATTACATGACTGGTTCAGTAATTTTTGCAAAATACTCTGCCATTTTTGTAAAACACTAATGTAAATGCTGCATCCACAGTCCACACCAATGGGAGAACGTCAGCTACTGCATTGCATTGACAATTATACATCTCAAGCCAATGTATACAAACTTTGATTTGTCCATGTTGACTCATTTTGAGTGGGCACCAACTTGAGCCATTCAAGTGACTCAAGACTATCTTGACATTATTGAGAATTATAGTTTGAACAAATGCACTATTAAGTATATGCTTTTATAAAGTTGTAACTAAGGCTTAAAATCTCCTTTTGTTTTGTTCTGTTGTTTTGGTTTTTCAAAAAACCAAAATGGAACCGAAACATTCTGAAACAGTTGGAATGTTTTGTTTCAATACAAAATAATTTGTATTCATAAATAGATGTAGAAAATTAATTGTTTCGTAACTGCCATTCACATTAGAAAACCTATAACCTTAATTCTTCAAATATATCTGCTTCTCTTCCATATCGACATCTATTTTATTAAAAAAAATTCTCTTTTAGGTGCCCATGTTTGAAATTATGGATGACAAACTCTTGGATGCGATGTGTGATCGCCTCAAGCCGGCACTCTACACTGAGAAAAGCTTCATAATCCGGGAGGGTGACCCCGTTGATGAGATGCTCTTCATCATGAGGGGAAAACTATTAAGTGTGACTACCAATGGTGGAAGGACTGGCTTCTTTAACTCTGATTATCTCAAAGCCGGGGATTTCTGTGGAGAAGAGTTGCTGACGTGGGCATTGGACCCACACTCCTCCTCCAACCTCCCCATCTCAACGAGAACTGTGCAAGCCCTTACAGAAGTTGAAGCCTTTGCACTCGTGGCTGATGACTTGAAATGTGTCGCCTCCCAATTCCGAAGGCTACACAGTAAGCAACTCCAGCACACTTTCAGGTTCTACTCACAGCAGTGGAGGACATGGGCTGCATGCTTCATACAAGCCGCTTGGCGCAGGTATTGTAAGAAGAAAATGGAGGAGTCTCTACGTGAGGAGGAGGATCGATTGCAGGATGCTTTGGCTAACAATGGTGGTAGTTCACCAAGTCTTGGTGCAACCATATATGCGTCAAGGTTTGCTGCTAATGCCTTACGTGCCATTCGGCGCAATGGGACACGCAAGACTAGGTTGCCAGAGAGATTGCCACCAATAATGCTTCAAAAGCCCACGGAGCCTGATTTTTTTTCTGAAGATCGTTAAACTGTTATCGTGTGTCAGATCTTTGTGTATATAGCATATAGTGTTGTTTAAAATTTTGTACCGTGTGGAATTTAATGGCCAATACATTCAGATATAGGCCGTGAATGTAACTAAACATTGTATGTTATTGGAATATCTTGGATTGTGTATTGTCTTGGTCGAGATGAACTCATTTTCTACAAATAGGGCAATGCCTTGACACTGGATTTTAAATTTTGGTTTGTAATTTCTCCAACTTCTGTACTTATGGAAATTAAAAAAAATTATTTGAATATACAAATTACAGTCTCTCCCATTGAAGTGTGACAATATTTACCTCCCAACTCAAAAATAAAATTCTTGTGAAAATTATTGAAGTCGACCCTCATCTTTTTCTTCCTCTTCCTAGAGTAATCAACAATTGATGACCAATAGCATCTTCATCTTTTTTTCCACTTCCACACATAAAAGACAACTGGAAAACAAGTCGCTCATCATGAAAATACCTAAGCTAAACCAATAAGTATATTCGGACATCAAATCAAACATTGGTACTGTATTTTTCTGACGAAGAACCTTGGTTTTTTTCTTATTAAAACTAAATTTTCCAGAGGTTATCCTTAAGGCCATATCACATGGAAGCCCCATTCATTGATTCAAACCTAAAGTTGTAATCCAATTTGATAGGCCATTTCCTTAAGAGAGGCTGAAATTCCCTGAAAATAGAATCTTTATCGTCCAAGCTTCAGTATATCACTATTTCCACATATAACGACTTGTTGGATCGTTCGGATCAATGAGATGGGCAGCTGGTAGCAGAGCAACCAAAATATGATTCAGCATTGTGAACAAACACAGCTTACTGATGGAATGATATGAAACAGGAATATACCCTTCAAAATTAATATACAACAAACTCGGATGTGAAACAACATAGATCTGTATATTGGATGAAGAACTTAGTAATTTACATGTGAGGAGTAACTAATATCTGTAACCAAGAGAAGGGATGTACTAATAGAGGTGGCTGGAGAGGACAAGAGGCTTCAGCTCTGTTTTCATCTTCACCGAGCTACCAGAAAGAATTGAATCCAAAGTTGAAACAGCTTCAGTGATATATTTCCCTTTGTTTAACATGATGCAACTTGCCCTGTAAAAGAAAAGTTAAGTATCTATAAAAATTTCACATCAACCAAGCTGGTTGGAAGTAAATGAAAATTTGTATTTATTCGTCTTTTCCAAATGAAGATCTTTGTGTTCTGAAGGTTTGTGGAGAATCGATATAGTTATGCCCAAACCAAATATATGGCTCACACAAAGGAATCATTTGTCACATTCCATAAAGAGCACCTCTTGAATAGGCCAAAATTACTGAAAACTCAGACCAACCAGATGACCCCAACCAACTGATTAGTGAATGGTGTTTCCCGTGGACTGTTTAACAATGCCTATCAGTCCTCATCCACAATTTTCAAATTAAGGTCATCCAATTGGTGCAATTTTCGAACTTCAAAAATCCAGAAAGCCAAAAAAAATATTTATTTTTTGAAAGTTGCTAGAGCTAACTTTTTGATTAGTGAGTGGCGCACACTCACCATCAGACCTCATCCACAACTTTCAAATTAAGGTCATCCGATTGGTGCAATTTTCGAACTTTGAAAATCCAGAAAGCCAAAAAAAAATATTCTTTTTTTAAAGTTGCTAGAGTGAACTCAACTTTTTGATTAGCGAGTGGTGCACACTTTAGAAGAGGAAACAGACTAGCTAAAAAGGGTCCCATGGACCAACATGATTAATGTTCACTCTTCAAGAGATTTGCATCTACAAGAATAGGGGCATCAACTTAACTGAAAACTAAGGGATGCCAATGATGTTGCCATTCAATAACAATGGAGAGTATTTTTTGAAGATGTCAGTGTGACAGGAACTCTATCCCTGAGTATAATCTTTGTTCCATTCTATTTTAGAGAGATTCTATAGCCATAACAACTTTTTGCTAGTACCACCCCAATTCACATGTAAATCACCAAAGAATTAGCACATATCTTGGGGTGGTGTTAGCAAAAGTTGGTGTGGCAATAGACGTTCTCCTATTTTATTATGTGTTCAATAAAATAGATGTTTTCCTATTTTACGATGTTTGGAGAGGGATAGGAGAGTTTTCGAGGGAGAGGATTCATCGCTCCAAGAGATTGTGCAAAACATCCTAGGGTTGCTGTTTTTTTAGTGCAAGTTATGCCCAGATTTCAAAGGGTTTTCTTTGAGGATTTTGTATTTAGATGGGACTTTATGTGTGTTAGTTAGTTTCCTTGGTTGGTCACCTCGACTGCCTTTTGTATCTTTGTTCCTGCTTTTTCAATAAAATTTATATTTATCAAAAATTAAATTATTTTATGTTATTTATATGAGTAGGGTTCAAGAGCCAATAACATAACCAAAGTGTTTAGTCCTCTATATGGGCTAAAAGTTTCACAATGGACTGATTTTTAGTGAAGATGATCTCTATGGTGAGGAGCCTCACAAAAAATCAGCCCATTCTGAAACTTCTAACCCCAGTTTACAAGTAGAAGAATCGTAGACTGTCAATTCTCAACATTAATTTGTATAGATCATCTCCACAAAAAATCAGCCCATTCTGAAACTTCTAACCCATATAGAACAAAATTTTGACTCCCAACGTTGGCTGCCTAATGGGACCCTATTTATATAGTGGTGTATGCATAATATAGTTGAACTTTTCCATTCACTAATGAGTGATCGGTAAGATACAAAACCACATACCTCTTTCCATTGGCCACATCTGTGATCTCAGCCCTAGAAGGCAAACCAGACTTGACGAGTGATTCCAGAACCTGAGTTGCCCAAATGACGGGAATGTGAGACGCACCACAAATAGATAGAATCTCTTCCTGCATGTCTGCCAGCTTTTCCCATCCACACTCCACAGCAAGATCTCCTCTCGCAATCATAACCCCCAAGGGATTTGGGGACTGCATTGCCTGCAGTAGTAGAAGGGGCAACTTCTCATACCCACCACGTGTCTCAATTTTTAATACAACCCCTAAGTTCCTAAGTTTCCGCTTCTCCAGTTCTTGCTGAAGAACAACAACATCACGGATATCTCGGATGAACGAGATTCCCACCATGTCAGCATGAACAGAAACAAATTCAAGATCCACCAAATCCTTTGAAGTGAGGCCTTCAAATCGAATTTCACTCTCAGGGATGTTGATGGACTTCCCTGAGCCAAGTTTAGAGCCTCTAAGACCAGCATGAGTGATAGACACAATAATCTCTGAGATACTTGTTCCTTGGATTACTCCCCAAATCTTTCCATCATCAAAAGCAATGGGCTCACCAGGTTTGACTGAATCAAAAAGACGGCTACACGAACAAGTTATCCTCGACGCACCAACTGTTGATCCACCTAATTTATCTTCTTTAGTTATAGATGGTTCTCGTGATATAATTAACAAGTCTCCAATTCTCAACCTGATAAATTGCTCTATCGGGGGGACATCTACTACTCGTCCAACTGAAAGTTTTCCCTTCCTTCCCTTCATATTCAAGGTCGTGCCTGATTCAACATAAGCAGTCCTCGAACATTCAGCCACACAACCAATACCAGCAAAAACAGAAAACTTTTTAGAAATCTTTAGCATCCTTTCTCTTCCTCTGGCATCACAGAACCTCAGAATATTACCCACCTGAAGCCTACTAAGAAATTGTTGATTATCTATGAAAAGAACTGCATCTGGGGACAAGTGTTCAGGAGGGGGACCTGATCCTTTGTGAGACAACCAAACTTGAGCTGGGAAGATCACATTTCCACTAGTATCCTTCTTAGGGGATATTTTCATCACACATGGGCCAACCTTCATCTGACCCGTCCGGAGCTTTGGTCCAGCTAAATCCATGAGGATCCGACATGGTTTCTCCAGCATCTGAGAGCTTTTCTTTACCCTTCTGATTATCTCACTCCAAATGCTAGGGTCATCATGTGCACAGTTGATTCGTATAATGGTGGCCCCTCTCTTGATAAGATCACTTATAAGTGTTTCACTCTCAATAGCTTCGTTGCCAACTGTTACCATAATGTGCGTAGTCCTCCCGTCTCGAAGTGGACCCAATAATGAATCTCTGTGGGAGGATGCCTTCTTCCTCATTGCACTAATCGTGAACTCTCCCTTCTTTCCCTTCTGGTCTGAATGTTCTTGAGTAGATGTACTACCTTCGACAACATCAAGGTTTAGAGTCATGGAATCCGCATCCTTTTTGCTGTTTAGAGAACTAGATTTCAGGTTTTCCAACATCTGGATCCCTGCATTTATACTTGCAAGAACGTAGGGGTTTATGGTTTCCAAATTCAGAAGCCCAATGGAAGAAAGTTCCTCTTTGAGTTGCTGAACATCAAGGCATTTTAATGCAAGATAATGTATTAAGTTTGTTGCACTGGCTAAATAATTTCTGCTAAGACAAACAAACCAAAAGATGACCCATTACTAAATAAACAAATAAAATTAGAGTAAGAAAACCTCAAATGTTTTTGGCTAGGAAGAAATTAACTTATCCTAACATCTATTTCAATCCAAGGTGTTTAGCCTTAAAATGTCCGTGGTGAAAACAATTCTACATTTTCGTTTAAAAGATTATTCAGGTTAAGTAAACATTCAGATGTAAAACTCATCCAAGAAAATGAAATTAATGACATACCGGTGGCATAGTTTTAGCCGAGAAGAATTCCATTGCTCCATTGCTAATAGGTGCAAATGAACAGCCTTTAATTTGTCAAGAAGGTTTCCTTGGTTCACCGAATGCTCAGATATACCTTGAATGAGGTCCGTTTCTGAGTGTGGAATAGATGCAGCAACTTCAACATTTGAATCCTCACGACTTTGATTATTTCCCGAGGCTTGAAAGATAGATTTGAACATTTCTTTTTCGGTGTAAGGTTTTGAACTGCCTCTTTCAGGTTCCTCATTTCCTTTTAGAGTAGCAAAAACTATATGATTTCTTGTGAAGCTACCTTTTTGTTTTGCTAGTTGACTGAGATGATACCCATACACTATGGTTGTAGAGTGAAATCTACTTGCTCGATGTGATAACTTTCCACTTGCATTGAGAGATGTGAAATTGGACTGATTAGCTCTCTGAACAGCCTGCAAATTCAAAAAGATACAACACCTGAGATGGTTTCCATAACAATCTTGGTAAAACGTCTAAGTTATCATCAGAATTACAAGGTTTTTCTTTGAAGCCCTACAAAAGTAAGTTATTTTTATTATTCGGGCAAGATTCTATTTGAGAGTATGCTTGATTAACAAAAGAGGATCATCATTGACTTGTGCTCTATGCGTAATGCTTATAGTAAATCCAAGCACCATCTCCTTCTCCATCAGAATTAGGTTTCTTCGAAGATTATGTATTTAGGTGGAATTTCTCTGAAAAATGGAGGAGGGGTAATTTTATGTTTCATGCATTCTCTTTCCTCCCTTGTAAAATTTGGATTGATCGAAAAAAATCATGTCAGACATTCTTCAACAGGACCAAGAACCCGGATTTATCCAAAGCCCCAGAAACAACAGTGATTAAACAATCCTACCATCCTAACATCATATATAGTCAATAAATTTTTTTGAGTGATCTACCTAAAAAAGCATCACTAGGATGTTCAGGATGCATGAGGCCTTTTCGGCTGGCCATGCATCCAATCAATGAGACGATACAGCCTGGTGGAGAAATTGTGAAGCACCACACAATTATTGGAAGAGAAGCAATTACTGGTGATATAACAGTTGGAAACAAATGCACAGACGCATTATAATATGCATGCATAATGTGTTAGGCCAAAAGGTTTCACTTACATGGTTTGCAGGAGAACACTGATTTGTAATCACGTGAACTGAAAGTCCCTGTAGCGTCATCTATGCACCGATGCTTAGAAACATATCAAGTTGTGACCTGCAAAAGAAAATAAAAGAACGATACTTGAATTAAAATCAGATAAAATGAAAAAATAGGAGAAAAAGTCAGAAAAAAAAAAAGAAGGAATAATGTCGTGAGATTGGTTGATAATTCTACACCAAGTACCAGTCTTTAAACAAGATACAATAATGACATTATGAACATATATATTTCTAAATACAGCATCTTCCTTAGCTGGGGATTAGGTAATTTTGAACAAGTTTCGTCCTATTTTTCCAGCATATTTGGAGACGAACAACTAAACTGAGTCTTGGTCTTGAACAAGTTTTAAAACAATGGTCTTTACAGAGTTAATATGGTGGTTATTAGGAAAAAGAGTATATTGACACTATTAATGATATGCATATCGGAGTTTCAACTAGCAGACAATGGAGTTTCTAATTCCAACGAGTATCCACCAAGGATCTGAACCAAGTCTATACCCTTTTGCACTAGTTAAGAGAATTAACAATTTCATATGCAAAAGGGGGTCCTGTGGTGTATGTTATTTGCAGATAATGTAGTGTTGGTAGGTAAAACTAAAAAGATAGTAAATTCACAAATAACTATGGGAGAGATCCATTAGAAACTAATGGTTTTAGATAAGAAGGAACAAGATAGAATATATGTAGTGCATCTTTAATCAAGAAACCTCCATGTACGAAGTATGGGTAAGATTGGTAAATAAATATATAAATATTGATGCAGAAGTTGGTGAAGATGTGACCAAATAAAATTAGGTTAGGTTGATTAAGTGGAGGATCACTTTTGAGAGTAATGTTATTGACATGTACTATCAATCTAAAGATATTTTTGCAAGAAAAAAAATAAGACTAGTTATGCTTTATAGAGCTGAATGTTGGGCTGTCAAGAAACGAAACTTTCATAAAATAAGCTTAGCTGAGTTGCAGATAAAATTTAGGGATAGCTCCTCCACTAGAAGTAAAATGAGGGGAAATCATCTGAGATGGTTTGGGCAAGTCCAGAAAAGACCAATAACAATACTAATAAGAAGGAAGGAATGCTTTGGTACAAGTCCAGGGCTATAAAAGACAAAGCGAAAGACACAAAATGACATGGATAGAGATAGTAAGAACTGGTGTAAAGGAAAATCCTTGATTGCAGATCAGATAGAGATAAGGATATGGTTTACACGACAATGATTATGTCTTTTCTACGCTTATAAATTGCATGAAATTCAGACAAAATCACAATCTTCTGGGTCACACAAATCAAATCCAACAACACCAAAAATTCAGAAAATTCCAATAATGAGGTCAAATTCATTGTAAAACAAAACCTAATCGATAATAAAAAATAAAAAATAAAACAGAAGTTTAACACTTAGAACATGAAATATAGAGATTTCAGAAAATTCCACAGATGAGATCAAATTCATTGTAAACAAAACCTAATCGATCAAAAACAGAAAATTTACAGCTAGAACGTGAAATATAGAGATTTCATGAATCAAAGCTAGCTTACTTGATCGAAAATTAAATAGAGATCTACCAATAGATTCTAAGAATCAAAACTCTGGAAAGCTTAAACGAGTAAAAAAAATGGAGAATAAAGGAGATACCTTTTTGGAGATTTGGCGAAGAAAGATGGAAATTGGAAAGAGTTAAAACTTAAAACACAGAGGCTTTAGGACTTTTTGTGCAAATGAGAGAGTCCAGCGCGTGCCAGATTCCATTTGACACGTTCCGGAATCTGAATGGGACGTAAAATTAGGGTTTTTAAGTAGAGAAATTACTTATAAAGGACCTGGCGGAGGGATTTATTTCAAAATCTCGTCCAATACGATTCGTTTGTCTCGCGAGTTAACATAAAATCTGTGCTGTTTCGTATATCTCGTTCGCATCGCCTGAGTTTTGCAAAAATATCGTCTGAGACGACTCATTTATCTCATGATACGCGGTCGTCTCATGACACATTGTTAATTGGTCTTGTTAGGCTGCGATATCGAGTTAACTCGGCAATACGTTTCGGTCTCGGATAAGTTTAAAAATCATGGGTGAAGGTGATGATATAGTGATGGTGATGGTGGTGATGATGAGGGCATTGAGGTTATTGTTCCATTGGCTTATAAAATAAGACCAAAAATCAAAGGATAAATCATCAATTTGAAAAATTAAGGTGTAATGTCAAATAAATGTAGAGGGCCATGTCATAATTTTTTTTTTTAAAGATATAAGGGACATTTGTCACCTAAAAATGTGTATTCCTTTAAAATTTTGAAGCATGACTACTTCAAAGACAACTTGTGTTACATATCACAACTTACAAATTTACACTTGACAACATATAACAAATTACAGTAACATTTTTTTCGATCAAATTTACAAAAAAAAAAATCATGTTTTTTAATTTAAAATACATGAATTATTCAAAATAATTTAATAATCTAGAGAATAATATTTTCATTGAAAAAAAAATGAAAAATTCGTGAATTTTTCAAGAATAAAACGGGAGATTGCTAGCTAGGCCTCTGCAAAAGATTAGTGCCACACATCATGACCATGCAAACTTTCTCCTACAAGGGGAAGAAAAGTCATAAAAACCTCATTTTACATGGTGTGGTTTTATAAAAAAAATCATTCGTGGTTTTTATTTATATTCTAATGATGTGGAAATATCACAACACTATTTGTAATGTCTGAAAGTTATCCAGATGGAATTATGACTTCAATGGCTATGCTTGTCATGGACCAGGTTTGGGCCCATTTATTTGTTGAGTGGTTCAGCCCAATTCATGTTTTGTCCCGATTCGGGTTGGGAGTTAGTCCTGTTGGGTGGCCCAACCCAAGTGATATGGTAAAACATTGATCTTAAAATTTGAGAGCTGCTATTGGCATCACAACTTTTACTTATTACACCCCAATTAAAAATAAGTAAATGATTGAGAATAAATAAAAGTTGGGATGCCAGTAGGAGTGTTCTCTTTTTGGCCAGATTTCTATTTTTTGCATTTAGGATTTTATATGAGCCTAATCATAATTGTAAACGACTTACTAAAATTGTGTTGAACACGTGTTATAATGTTTTGTAGTGTTGAGATAATAATTTGAGCCAAACCTTCGTAATGTTTGAATGGTGTGTTTTAATCTTTAATTGAGGTGTGATAAATAATTTATGAAATTCGGGGTGTATCAAATAAAAGTTGGGTGCAAATAGTAGCTCTCTAAAATTTTAAGGAATATTTTTTTTCTATACACATTTTTCACCGTTGCTAACGGGACCAGTTCTATGGTCCTTCAAAGCATACAACTTTTTCCCATATATAACATAAATTTGTGGCCCTTGGAAATAGGCTATTTTTATCTTACGCGACTTGCCCATTATATATAGGGGTGTCAATGGGTACTATTTTCATTAGAATCAAAAACCCTGATTTTGATTCCCTTTTTTATATACTCAATTAGAGTTGGGTCTTAAATGGAACTGAATAGATAGGAAGCAGAGCCGTTTGATTCTATCAAGTGGGTACCCGAAGGTACCTAGAACCATTTCTTTTTATACGATGATTTAAGGTTTTCTATTTTAAATTTAATAAATATTATATAAAATTCTTCAAGTTCCAATATAAATTATATTGTGGGATTTAAAATGGACTATTTCTCCATGAAGATTTTTTTAAAAGAAGAGAAACATTAATTGGACCCAGTGTCCAATGCTGGAAATATAGGGAAACACTTGCCAGATGATATGCTACATTCCTTTTCTTTTTCTTTTTTGAAAGGAAAAGACTTTTACATTGATTCAGAGCGCCTTTTTTTTTTAAATCTCATTCGATGATTCTTGAGAATTGGAATTGATGGGAACTGGTAGTTCCGATTCCATTTATTTTAGAATTGAAATTGGAACATATAAGAAATGAAAAACTAAGATGGTTTAGGAATTTAACTAAAATCGACCCATTCATACCCTTTATACAAGTTGGGCTGGGCTAGGTTTTGAGGTTTGATTATGACCAAACCCATTGGTAATCCTACCTAGAATATTAATTGAGTTCACTTGATGCTAAACTCAATTGAGCCAACTTATCGAGGGGGAATTGCCCCTTCTGGCTCCGCCCCTATTGGTACCCCTTGCATTAATCCAAAGATCATTTTCAGTCGATCAAATACAAAGTCTGGAGAGAAGAAAACTATGCACCATCATCATTTTTGTATTTGACTACTAATCAGAGAAAAAAAAAACTTCATTGAGGGATTATAATGAGATCCGTTTCTCCATTTTCATCAAAGTAATAATAAGCAATTTGCAATTTGATTTCACGTGTCTGGAAGTAGATTATAAAATTTACTATTAACAATGGCCATATGAGCCAATAATTTTTTAAGAGAGAAAATTGATATTGAGAGGATAGAAGATATATTAAGTATCTGATTAAAAAAAAGAAAGTATTGTAAGTATTTAATCTTTTTAAAATGACGTGGCCCTTTGCATTAATCCAAAGATCATTCTCACTCGATCAAACACGAAGTTCACAGAGAAGAAAGGTATACACTATCATTATTTTTATAATTGACTATTAATCAGAGGAAAAAACACTTTATTGAGCAATTGTAGTGAGATTTGTATATCCATTTTCATCAAAATTAATAAAAATCAATTTGCAATTTGATTTCACGTGTCTCAAAGAAGATTACAAAATTTATTGTCAATAGTGGCCATATGAGTCAATAATTTTTTGAGAGATAAAATTGATACTGAGAGGAGAGAACATATACTAGGTATCTAATTAAAAGAAAGAAAGAAAGTATCGTAAGTATTTAATCTTTTTAAAATTACGTGAGTCCTAATTCATTACAAACTTGATAAAATAGGTTCCCTTGTAGTTGCAAGGAGTCCAAGGGAGTTCTTGCAATAAAAATGCAACAATAGGTCTGCCATGTAGATCTCTTGAGATTCTACCTAGTTTAACCAGCTCATCAAACTCAATAACAAGACAATGTTTTGGGGGGAGGTTGAAGTGGAAGAAACAATCAGAATTTTCTCCATGATGTCAAAGAGGATGGGTTGAAGATGTTAAAAAAAAAGGGTTAAAAACATAATATTTTAGAGGTCGAAGACAATAGGCTTTGGGAAAAAAAATAAATCCCAAGGGCTTTTGTCAAGTGGATGTGATTGAGGATGTTTTAGCCATTTTTGTGTTAGTCTCTCACTCAAGGGATACCTAATCAGTACGAAACGAAAGGAGTGTAACTTAACGAAATTTTCATCTGTCCACCTAAACAGCAAGAGTTAGCGTGGTCAAATTTAAGTTTAATTTTTTAAATCTAAGAGGAGTTTTTAAAATAAATAAATAAATAAATATTTTAATCCAACAGGTATTATTCAAATAAGTAAAAAAAATAAATAAATATTTAAGCACACATCGAGCAAATGAGCAGCCATAGAAAAGTGAGAGAGACGCCTTCCTTGACTTGCTACGAATTCAATGGGTAAAGAAGGCCATTTTAAATATTATTTTATTTAAGTGTCAGTGACTTCATTTCGTCTCTCTCTCCTCCTTGATATAAAACAAAAGGTGATGTGGTGGTTCCAGCTCCCAGTATGGTTGGAAGAGGCCACCAAGTTCTCTGGCACTAGAGGCTTGGCATCTCCAGGTGCGTTATATAGCTCTTTTATCTTTTATTTTTCCTGATTTTCTATATTAGATTAAGCACAACAATAGTAGAAGGGAAATTTTAGTTTTGACACCTTGCAAAATGGCTGTTAGCAATCTCCCATTTAATTCTTCAAAAATTCACGAATTTTTCGTGTTTTTTTTTTCCAATGAAAGTATTACTTTCCAAATTATTAAACTATTTGGAATAATTCACGCATTTTAAAGAATTAAGTGCTCTCTTGGGTCTTTCACCTGCCAAAGACTGCTGTTGTTGCTAAACACCTTCTGCCTCAACCTCAGTTGATGCCTCTGGAGTACTAAGCTCCACATCCACAATATCACTCTTGCTCTCCTCAACTGTGCATTTCTCCTTGCAAGAAGCTTGTATTGCAGATTCATCAAATGTAACATCTCTGCTGACCACTACCTTATGCAAATCTGGACACTATGACTTGTGGCCCTTGACACCATCTGCATAACCCAAGAAGATACCCTTCTTGGTCCTTGGATCAATCTTACTCTCCTTAACATGAAAATAAGTAGGACATCCAAAAACTTTAAGAGAACTGTAATCAACAGGTTCACTAGACCATACCTCATGAGGATTGTAGACGGCGATCTGTTGATAAGTTTATACACTGTATTAACTGCTTCAGCCCAAAACTCATTACCCAATCTAGCGGGATCGCATATATCATGCCGTTTCCAAAGGGGTTTGGTTCATCCACTCTGCAACCCCATTCTGTTGTGTATCTGTCACTGTAAAGTGTCTACGAATACCTTTATCCTCGCAATACGTCAAGAATGCCCTATCCTTGTACTCTCCACCATTATCAGTCCTCAAGCGCTTGATCTTCTTGCCAGTTTGATTTCAACCATTGCCTTCCACTTCTTGAATGTTTTAAACACATCATCCTTACTCTTCAAGATATACACTTATACCTTATGTGAGCAGTCATCGATTAAAGAAACAAAATATCTGGATCCTCCCTTTGATGGAATCTTAGAGGGTTCCCATACATCCGAGTGAATGTAATTTACTATTCCCTTTATTTTGCATATAAATTCGCTAAATTTCACCCTAGTCTGCTTGCCAAACACACAATGCTCACAGAAATCCAACTAACCTATCTTCACATCACTAAGCAAACCTCATTTACTCAATTCAATCATCCCTTTCTCTCTTATGCCCAAACGCATATGCCATAAACGCGTAGAGGCTAAATCTCTATCCCCAAAAGTAGTCATTGTTGCCCTTCCTTTTATTGTGCTCCTAGATAAAAGATACAAATTTCCCATCTTGCTACCCTTCATCACAATCAGAGCACCACATACAATCTTTAGAACTCCACCTTCTGCCACAATCTTGCAACCATTTGAGTCTAAAGCACAAAGGAAATAAGATTCTTCTTCAAATCAGGTATATGCCTTACTTCTATCAAGGTCCTCACACTACCATCGTGCAACTTGATCTTGATTGTTTCTATCCCCACTGTCTTACATGCCATATTGTTACTCATCAAAACAATACAACCATCCACACCCATGTATGATGCAAGCCAGTCTCTGTTGCGATACATGTGATAAAGCAACCCGAATCCAAAATCCACACCTCTGAAGAAAGATCATTGCGAGAAGTTATTGACAGAACATTCACATCATCCTCTGAATAGTCTTTTGCCACACTGATTGTGGTAAAGGATGTTCCCTTATTCTTTTCTTTCTTACCCTTGAGCTTAGGAAAATCCTGCTTAAAGTGCCCTTTCTTGCGATAGTGAAAGCACTCCACCTCGTTGCGATTTCTGGATTTAGATCTGGACTTATTCTTCCCTGATTTCTTCTCATCTGTTCTTCCTCAAACAAACAGACCCTCCGCCTGATTTTAGTTAGTAGGAGCATTCTTTCTATATTCCTTTGAAAGAAATGCTGCGATAACATCATCCAAAATAGTGGAATCATTCCCATAGAACAAGGTCATAACCAAATGCTCGTAGGAATCTGTGAGCTTCTTAGGAGAGAATTTCAACACTGCTAGAATTATTTCATTCCTCTTATTCCATTGTAAAAAACACAGTTACAGCCCTTAGAATAAATAGGCTGATGACCACAAATCTGCCCCTAAGAATTAGGAACAAATAAGGACAAAATCAATTAGGAAAATCAGAATAAGATCTGTAATAATATCCCAACAGATTTGGAATAATATCCCAACAGATCTGGAACAATATCCCAAAGGAGAGGATCTGATTTTCAACTTATTTGAATTAAAAGTCTATCCCAAAAAATCAGGATACAACTATTTACAGCTTATCTGATTCTTTCTACACCCCCTTTAAGCTTGGACTGAAAATACATCAAACAGTCCAAGCTTGCTTACAAAATTTTCGAATGATACCCTTGGAAGCCCTTTGTTGAGAATATCCGCAGTTTGATCAGTTGTAGGGAGATAAACCAGACACAAAGTTCCGTCTTCAATCTTTTCTTTAATAAAGTGCCAGTCCACCTCAACATGCTTCGTTCGATCATGGTAGACTAGATTAAGCGTCATGCTTATGGCTGCCTTGTTATCTGAAAACAGTTTCATAGGCTGATTAAACTCCCTTCTTAGTTCCTTCAACAACATCTTTAGCCATAAAAGTTTGCAAACTCCTTGAGCAATGGCTCTAAGTTCCGCTTCAGCACTACTTTTAGACACAACTGACTTCTTTTTACTCCTCCATTTTACAAAGTTACCCCATACAAAGGTGCAATAACTAGAAGTTGATCTCAAGTCTACCTTGGATCTAGCCCAATCAACATGTGTATAAGCTTCAACACTTCTGTTTTGATTCTTCTCAAAGAATAAATCTTTTCCTGGTGTTCCTTTTAGATAATGAAGGATCCGATACACAGCCTCAAGGTGTTCTTTACAGGGAGCATGCATAAACTGACTAACTACACTCATAGTGAAAGCAATATCAGGGTGTGTGTGAGAGAGGTAAATAAGTCTTCCAATCAGGCGTTGGTACCTTCCCTTGTCCACAGGATCATTGCTTGGTTCAAGACCTAGCTTCGTAGTAGAGTCGATTGGCGTAGGAATTGGTCTGCACTCCAGCATTCCAGTTTCCTTGAGTAGGTCAAGAACATATTTCCTTTGAGAAAGAGCAATGCCTTTCTTACTTCTATCAACCTCCATTCCAAGAAAGTATCTCAGATGTCCCAAATCTTTGACCTCAAATTCTGTGGTCAAAACATCTTTCAGTCTCTCAATCTCCACAAGGTCATCACCAGTTAGAATAATATCATCAACGTAGACAATCAAGATGGTGCTTCTTCCTTCCTTATGAAAGTAAAATAGTGTATGATCAGCATGAGCTTGACTATACCTTTGTTGTCGAATAACCTTGGTAAACTTTTCAAACCAGGCTCTGGGAGATTGTTTTAAGTCATAGAGAGATTTTTGAAGTCGGCAGATTCTACCTTTCTTATTTTCATCATCAAAACCTTGTGGAAGATCCATATACACTTCTTCTTCTAAGTCACCATTAAGAAATGCATTCTTTACATCAAGTTGGTGTAGTTTCCAATCAAGATTTGTTGCTAAGGATAGAAGGACTCTGATTGTATTCATTTTTGCCACAGGTGCAAAGGTTTCCAAGTAGTCCACACTATATGTTTGAGTGAAACCTTTTGCAACCAATCTAGCTTTGTATCTTTCAATGGTCCCATCAGAGTTATACTTAACAGTAAAAATCCACTTACACCTGACAGATGTCTTGTCCTGTGGTTTCTCCACCAACTCCCATGTCCCATTCTTTTCCAGGGCACTCATCTCTTCTATGACTGCCTTTTTCCATTTAGAATCTTGTAACACTTCCTGTATGGTTCTAGGTACTTCTTCCTTTGACAAGTTGGCTACAAAAGCTTGAAGCTGAGGAGATAAATGATTGTAGGCCATGAAGTTGTATAATGGATACTGAGTACAAGATCTAACACCCTTTCTGAGAGCAATAGGAGCATCAAGATCATTAGGAGTATTTATATGTGTATCTTGATGATCTGGTTTGGAATCATGACTGAGCTGAGTGTCCTCAATGGGTTCTATTCTTCTTGGGTGTCGAGAATAAACATGAAGCTTTGATTGTGGTTTTACGTTTTCCCCTTCATTTATGTTTTTAGGCATTGAAGACTCAATAGGGTCGGATTGATTCTTAGGCTGAAAAACGTCATACTGATGTGTGTCCGATAGATCTGGGGATATGACAGGTTGGTGAGTGTTTTGGATATGTGGAAAATCCCAAAAATTATCTTCATTACTCATGTACTCCCCCTGAAGGGAATTTTTGGTGTAGAATGGCTTGGTTTAAAAAAAAGTGACATTCATGGAGACAAAATATTTTCGTTTTTCGGGAGAGTAACACTTACACCCTTTTTGAGTAGTAGAGTATCTTAAAAACAAGCATTTAACGGCTTTGGGATCTAATTTGCTACGTTCTTGATCATAAACATGAACGAATGATTGACAACCAAAGATTTTTAGGGGAATGGATGAGTAGGTCTTGGAAAAGGAGGGGTAGTGAGTGATGAGTGCTTGAAGAGGGGTCTTAAATTGTAAGACATGAGTGGGCATTCTATTAATGAGATAGCAGGCAGTAAGGACAGCATCCCCCCAAAACTGTTTTGGGACATTTGAGGTGAACATTAGAGATCTAGCTACTTCTAGGAGATGGCGATTTTTTCTCTCAGCAATACCGTTTTGTTGAGGAGTGTCAATACATGTGCTTTGGTGTATAATCCTTTTTTCTAAGAAAAAATCTCCAAGAATAGAATTAAAGTATTCTTTTCCATTATCAGTATGAAGAATTTTTATGTTGGTGTTGTACTGATTTTGGACCATAGAATGAAAATTTTTAAAAATCTGGGCAGCATTAGATTTTTCTTTTAGTAAGTAAACCCAGCAGACCCTAGAATGATCATCAATAAAGGTTATGAACCACCTATTTCCTGTGATGTGTTGTGTGCGAGATGGTCCCCAAATATCACTATGGATTTGAGTGAATGGTTGAGATGCTTTATATGGTTTTGATGGAAAATTAGAACATTGATGTTTTAACAATTGACAGATTTCACATTCAAACAGATCTTTATTTCTAAACAAAGAGGGAAACAAATTTTTTAAGATAAGGAAAGCTAGGGTGTCCTAATCTACGATGCCACAACATTATTGTTTGCTCACGAGTTAAGGGAAAAGTCTAACAACTAGCCATTTGAGCTTGTTTATTCTCGAGGCCTTCATTTTTGAAGAAATATAGCCCATCGAATTCCCTAGCACTGCCAATCATCCCAGATTTCCGGTCCTGAAATAAACACTCAAACTGTGAGAAGTTGGCGTAACAATCTTGGTCTTTAGTTAACTTGCTAATTAAGAATAAGTTGTAAGACAACTTTAGGACATGTAGTACATATTTCAAAACAAAATTAGGAGAAAGGTTTATATCTCTACTACCAGCCACAATTGAAAGAGAGCCACCAGCAACTTTAACTTTAATATTTCCTGGGCTAGGTACATAAGTGGTGAACAAGTTTGAAGATCCTGTCATGTGATCAGATACTCCTGAATCTATGATCTAGGGGTCTATTTCATTTGTACAACCTCTCAAAACAGTTGCAAATGTACCTTTTTGGGCCAAGTATGAACTGGTTGACTGAGTAAGAGAGGAAAAAGTTGGCTTTGTTGACGGAGGAGTGGAATCTTGGATATTTATTAGTTTGATGAGTTGGTCCAGTTGCTCCTTTGTGAGGGACAAACTTGGAGCAGAATCTTCATGCTTTGTGACCATTTCAGCAGTAGTTTGAAGGCCTCTAGGTTTGCGTTGGTCCTTGGAGTTGAAGTTTGCTGGTCTGTTGTGAAGTTTCCAGCAAGTTTCACGAGTATGGTTGGTCCTTTGGCAGTGATCACACCAGAGATTTCCTCTTCGCTGGTTTCGGTTAGTATCTTGGTGGTAGGGATCTGAGTTTCTGTTGGCGGTAAGGGCAGAATTGTCAATAAGTGTGGGTTTGGGCTCTCCCATCATCACACGTTTACGATTTTCCTCTCTTCTTACTTATGCAAATACTTCATCTATTGAAAGAAGTGGTTTAGTACCAAGAAGGCGTCCCCGAACTTCGTCAAGGTTCTTGTTGAGACCAGCAAGAAAGTCGTGTATCTGTTCCTTATTGACAGAATTTTGATGGTGTTCTCGGCAAATAGTGCACCATTGAAACTTGTCAAAGAGATCCACCTCCTGCCAAAGTTTTGTGAGAGAGTTGTAATATTGAGTGACATCCATCTCACCTTGGGTTAGCATCCGGGCTCTATTTCTCAATTCGAACAATTGGACTGAATTTTCTAGGTCAGAATATTGCCTTTGCACAGCATCCCACATTTCTTTTGCTGTGGTATAACCAAGAAATTTTCACCTATCTTGTCCTTCATGGAGTTGATTAACCAAGCCATAACCATGGAATTTTGGGCATCCCATGTTTTGCAAGAAGTATCAGTAGTGGCTGGTTTTGCAGCAGTCCCATCGATGAACCCAGACCTTCCTCTTCCTTGGATTACCATTTGAACTGAGAGTGACCATTATAGATTATTTCGTCCATTGAGTTTGTGAGAGGTGATTTGAAGAGAGGACATATTGGAATAAGCATTGGGGGCTATTGTGGGGTTAGATTCAGAGGTAACCTCTGAACTATTACCGCCGTTAGCCCCAGTGAGAGCCAATTTGTACATGACTTCTCTTAACCAAGTTTAAGCTCTGATACCATGTGAGCTTCTTAGGAGAGAATTTCAACACTGCTGGAATTATTTCATTCCTCTTATTCCATTATAAAAAACACAGTTATAGCCCTTAGAATAAATAGGCTGATGACCACAAATCAGCTCCTAAGAACTAGGAACAAATAAGGACAAAATCAACTAGGAAAATTAAAATCAGATCTGTAATAATATCCTAACAGATCTGGAATAATATCCCAAAGGATAAGATCTGATTTTTAGCTTATTTGAATTAAAAGTCTATCCCAAAAAATCATGATACAACTATTTACAGCTGATCTGATTCTTTCTACAGAATCAGGAAGTGATAATAGAAGGATTAGGGCTTTATCCTCATCATCTAATTTAACCTCAATATTCAATAATTCAGAAATAATCCTACTGAATTCATTGATATGAGTGTTCATAAGCGTACCCTTCCTTCATACGAAATGTATACAATTGCTTCTTAGGTACAACCGGTTGGTGAGAGATTTGGTTATGTACAGGCTTTCAAGCTTCGACCATATCGATGTTGCAGACTTTTTGCGCATCACATTGTATGTGATTGCTTTTGCCAAACATAACCGAATCGTGCTGCATGCTTTGAGACCATACTCCTCCCAATCATCATCAATCATATCCGCAGACTTACCTTTTGCCCCCTTTAGCACTTTGTGAAGACTTTGTTGAGTCAACACATCTCGAACTTGGACTTGCTATAGCCCAAAGTTGTTCTTCCCATCGAATTTCTCCACACAGAACTTGGCGTTCAACACCTTCATGAATTTCGTAGCCATCCCTTAGTTGATCCTCACTTTGATACCAATTTGTTGTGGAAATGTGGAAAAAATCCCTTCGACCGATCAAGATTGATAAACTACGGAGATAAAATTAGAGAAAACAAAGAACACGACATTTATGTGGTTTGGAAAAATTGCCTATGTCCATGGGCGGCGATGATATTTCTTTATTGATGAAAACTACGAAAACACAATGCAACTTTTAGGGTTTCTGAACTTGGAATATACATTGCATCCCACGACAAACCATGCATTTTTTACTTCGTTCCCTTCGGGGCCCTGCTAGTCCCCAAAAAACTCAAGTTAGGGCCATAAACCAACATTTTTGAGAGAAAAAAATCAAGGAATTTTGGAAAGGGTTTGAAGAAGAGAGAATTTAAGTCTCTTTCTAATAGTTTTTAAGAAAATTCTATAGTAAATACGAATATCTAAATTACTCAAAGAATTATGATGGTTTTGTATTTTTGTGACATAAACTATTATTATTATTGTTGCTTATTTTTGAAAAATTTATTTCAAGACCGTCACAAGTGGAATGTGAGTGAGAATCATGAGAAACAACCTGAGAATTGTTTTTGATTCTTTATATTCTTAGTTCTTGATTATGAAAACTCAAGTGAACAATCAAACCTAAATGATGCATCAGATTCTAGAATCTGATTATGAGTGAGAATAAGATTCTAAAATTTGAACCAAAGCCCCCCAAAGAAATTCTTGGCAAATCTAAACTGTCCAATCAAATCACAGTAATCACATCTATTTAATCAAATCAAGCTTGTATTCTTCATTGAATTTTATCATTTAGGATTTATTTCATCAGATGGTATGTAATCGGGTAGAATCTTCTCCCTTACTTATTTTTGTTAGGAATCATCTCATCCATTAGCACTCCATCCTACGTTGTAAATATTCTTCTTCATAATTTTTTCATTAATGACCACATTTGTTATCTTGAAGTAATAATGGGAGATCAAGCTTAACGACTCTCCTTTTGTGCAATGAATAATGATAAAAAAAACTTTTGGATGAGTTTCTATAAATATTTCCAACTCAAAATCTTCATTTCCTAACAAAAAATATGAAAAAAAAGTTAAGGTTTCCAATTTTGCATAAGGAGATAACATTAATTTTAAATTTATAGATAGAGATAGTACCAATTTCATTTCTTGTCAGTGAAATTCTCAAAGTATAATACAAAAGCAAAATCAGTATTATTCCACTCTTATAAATTTTAAATTTGGAGGGGGGAGGGCGTTAATATTAGTGTTATTATCCCCATCCATGTAAATCTACTTGATGCTTTGTCCTTAAATGTGCCCCCCCCCCCCCCAATAAAGTTGCAATGTGTTTATTCTGTCTTGCTCCCGAACTATTTAAGCTATTACAATGTGGCACCACCAATATATGCAAGCAAGTTACACTTTTGTGATAACCACTTAAAAAGATGTAGATGGTATGGGTTTTCAAAACCCTTAGTAGATAGCCTGTCTTGTAGGGGTATATTTATCTACATATTAGATCATTGATGTTTGATATTTATAATCATTGATATTTGTGAGATTATCAAATTTTGAATGGTAGTCCAGAAAGGTTGAACATCCTACTCAATAAAGAGTTTAGCCAAGCCATCTGAACAATTTACACTCTTGTGTAGGGAGTTCAAGTTGAGAACCTTACACTCTTGTGTAAGGAGTTCAACCAATTCCATCGAACAAAGAGTGTAGGGGTCCACTTCAGGTCAAACACCCAACATAAGAATGTGGGTGTTCGTTGAAGTCATCTAAGCATCCCCCATTCCTTCGTAGAGGGCTTGTCGACAACAAGTTCGACTGTTACCCTATCAAAATCCAATCAAAGAGTAGTGGCCAGTAATACAATTAACATCAATATATTAGTATGCATGGGTTAGTTGGTAAGTTGTTATGAATGAGGCCATAATGATCCAGCTCATAACTACCCACCCATGTTTATAAAAAAGGGTGAACTCCTCCATCCAAGGGGACCCAACCTTACATATACTTTGTTGTCTTGTTCCCAGCTCATCGGAGAAAAAGATTGAAATCTGCTCATCTCACGATAGAATAATATTAGAACTAACTTATCTTTCTTGAGATGATCAGATTCTAGTAGCTTAATCGGAGAAGGGTCTATCTGATCATCTTTTGACACTTATCTTGAGGTGTGGGCAAACAGAAAAATTGCCCACGTCTTATTAACTTTTTGTTGTCTTGTAAAATTTTTTCCTTTAATTTGATCATTATACGATGATCATATAACACTCCAGCAGTACTGTTCCGCTTTATCCGTCCCACACTAATTTTATGCATCACACTTCACCAATTTCTCCCTATTTATTTATAGTTAAACCTAATCAATGGAAGTGGTCTCATTGAAATGTTGTTTGTTCGTTAATCTTAACTAGTGCCTCATCTCTAGAAATGTTTCTTCTTAAAGTTGCATTACATATATTTTGGGGTGGTCCTAAGTTGTTTAAGCTATTACAACATGGAACTACCAACAAATGCAGGTAACTAACCCCTACTGCACAATGCATAGAAAAAGTGTAAAAAGGTATGTGGATCTATGTTCTTGCAATGCCTTAGTGCTTGTGGATGAGACATATGTCCAGCAAACTTTTACAATTACTCTAATAAAAAGCAGAACATCTGAGGAAGCCCCATCCCAAGGCATCGATGCGTAAGCCTCAAACTCATTTTAAACTCTGGATTGGGTCATTAGTTGGCCTCTCAATCCATTAAGCCTACATGTATTCACATGTCAGAGGAAGAATATGGGTATTTGTTACTTTTTAACTTTGTGGTGATGGAAGAAGTAAAACTAATGTGGGGAACACAATAGTCATAGCTTTGCATTTTTTTTCGTTTCTTTGTTCTCTTCCTTTGCTACTTTAGAAATTGAGACTTTCCCGAGTTTGTTGTTGTATTGTGTTTATAACCATTCATATCAAACTTTCAATGTAACCTGCTGTCAAAATCATTTGCTTTTTGGAGTCTTTAATATTGAAGAATATTCTGTAAATGATTTTTAAGTCACTGAATTTTTTTGTCAAATATCACATATTATGTCAAGGCTGTTGATGTTATATAAACTATTACAACTTCTTGTCTTTTGCAGAGACATGGGGACAAATTATGTGCCATTGATGTGTTATTATGATGGAGAGCTAGATCATGCTACCAGAAATCCTATTTATGTTGGTGGGCACATGAAAGCAGATCGGATCAGTAAGGATGTTAGCTTCCCGGAATTTGTTCTTAAGATGAATGCATTATGCAAGTCATCACCCAAGGAGACGACTATCAATATCAAATGTCGATATCTTCTTGATCAACACACGTCAATTGCCATGCACGTGGATGACGAGAACTCATTAAATATCATAATGGATTTGTACCCTCATCATTGTAATGCTATTGTTGCCTATATCGAAAAACAATCAGCACAAAAGTCAATCACCACAACCCAAAGGTATTATGAATATATATGAACCTTACAATTTGATTCTTCTTTTTGGGATTCCTCTACCTTACACTTTGATTTTTCTTTTTGGGTTCCTCTACCATATGATCAACATGTATTGAACTCTATATAGCAATCATCCATCTGATATATTGCCAAGAAGTGATAATGCAGAAGCTGCAGGGGAAGGTTTTAACAGAACAGTTATTGGAAGCACCAGTGACATTGTACCACATGATGATCTACTGAATTGTGTTGGCATTCAGCACATATCGGTTCATAGGTGTGACATACACTTGACAGTATTGTTGGTTTTACTATTAAAAACTGTGTTATGCTGAGTGTAATAAATTTATGATGCTCATAGGCACGAGACAGCTTCCTCGTCATTGAGTGCCGTGCCTTTGCATGACATGGTTAGTTTACCAGCAGACAGAAATGCAACCAAAAATAACTCAGCGAGTGGCCGTTTCGACGACATTGAATCCATTGCCATCGACATGTGCTCCAGTGCATCCAATGTTCCTTCATCGTCGCCTAAGTATTGCATCTAAGAAGACATTTCTATATTTTTCATTTGGTATCATATCCAATTCACATTCACATTTTTTTCTAAATTATTTCTTTAGGTGTGATGCACTTGAATACTTGTCAGAGGAAATATTAGACATAGATCCCGGACCAGAACTGCAAGGATCAGGGTCCCAAGGGGATTGCACGATGAGGGCTGCAATTACTAATGAGCAGTTGGGGCAATTTGTGGGCCAATCATCTAAATATAACTTAAAGAAGCCTGTAGAAGAAGATATCATGTCTGCTGTAGCAAGGTCAACTCTACCTGATGGTGTGCATTCAAGAAAAATGAGAAAAAACTTAAGCTCAGATTCAAAAAGGATACAAAGAGGCTTTCTTCAGGGTTTTGAATGTATTAGAAGTATTTGGAAACTATTCAACTTCCATTTTATAAGCAAACGGTTTGGGAAGCCAATTCTTGACCCACAAAGTGCATGGCTTCAAAGGTGGAATAAGATATTTTTTCTATCATGTGGAATTGCGGTGACCCTGGATGCCCTGTTCTTTTACACCCCAGTTCTTGATGTCAAAAAGAATTGCCTCGGTTTGGATAAGAAGTTGATGATCGTCACTAGTGTTATGCGTTCCTTTAATGATATCTTTTATATACTTCATATCATCTTTCAGTTCCGTACTGGTTTTATTGCCCCTTCTTCTCGAGTATTTGGAAGGGGTGAATTAGTTGGAGATCTTTCGGCAATAGCTAAACGATACTTGTCGTCCTACTTTCTGATTGACGTTCTTGCAATTCTTCCCCTTCCACAGGTACAACCATATCCAATATATTTTACTGTCTTTTGTTGCTTGCAATGAATATATTTATATAATAAAACACAATAGTGGACCTTATAATTTTGTGGGGTATAAAGATTGAGACAATGGAGTGGGGTCCACACAACCCCATTTTATTGCCTTTCCTTTTTTTCCCCCTTCAAATTTATTGTCTTTCCTCTCCTCCCTACTTTTTTAATATTACTCATCTTTGGTGGAGATCATTTTTGTCACACAACACAATAAGGACACGTGCCATAAAGAAACAAAAAGGGCCTCCCACTAGTGTTATGAGTTTGTTTTAAATCAAATCAGTAAACATGAAGTCACCGAGCTTTACACCCTAAGCCGAGAGCAGTACAGTAAGAAGAAAAGTAGTGGTTTGCATCCCTGCAATTAAGAGTATGAAGCATGGTATCGGTCGAGTACTAGAAGCATGAACATCCCGTCAAAGATAACAAATGGCCAATGCTCTTATACCAAGGTATTGAGAATGGAGCCATTGGGAAATTACAAATCGAGGTGAGAGATTGAAGATATACAAACCAACACTTTAGCAGGGCCAAAGAATAACAAGGAAGGAATTAAACTTAAAATCGTGTAAGCAGAGTGTAAGTTCGGTACCAACCGAGATCACCCAAAACAGAGTATGGTAGGACCTTAGGTTGACAAATGTAGGACGACGAGCTGCAATTGTCTTGAAAAAAACCAACTAGGTCGGTTAAACCTCGGCTCGGACTCAGAGTCCGTAGTAAACCAAGATAGACCTAGAAGAGATAAGAGCTCTTCCATACACTAAGTTCTCTCATTCATAACAAAAGACAAATAATTTATCAAAGCAAGAGTGTGTGATATACTTTGGCACATCCGCCCCTAAGGTGCAAAACTAACTTCACAAAAGTACAGGGCTTGAGCTCTTAGACTCATTTAAAACATGTGTTGAAGCAACTCACATCTGAGCGATTTCACATATCCAATCGGGGTCTGAGCTCTTATTCGATCCCTAACCCGTTCTTGATTTAAGCCCGAGATCGTATTTACCTTAGTTCATTCTTAATCTAAACCCCTAACTCGTACCCAATCAGACCTGTAACTCATAAACTATTGAATAATTTTGTTTTTATTAGGTTTTTAGTTTGTGTCCTTTTTAGTCTTTTCCTCTTCTTTGACTATGTAATCTTTTTAAAGCCTAATTAGGGCTAATTAATTTAATTTAATTTTCTCTCTCAATTCTAACTTTGTCTCAGAGCTAGGCTCTCTTTACCTCCATCGCCCCCCACTTCTTCTTTTGCTAGAAATTCTATTGCCTTCCTCTTCTTTAAATCGATACTCCACACCTTTCGTCTTCGATACATATCACCCCAATGGGGGTTCTTTTTCGCTCCACACCCTAATCGCGCCATGCGATAGGGCTTGAGGAATGTTTGAATCCCTACCTCTGTAGTATAGCCACCATAAAAGGCTGCGGCAACAATAGGTCGGTTGGTTGGTGATTGATTAGCCTAAAGATGGCATCTTGGACTTCCACAGAGGCTTGTGCTGACAACAACTTGGTGTTTTGTTGAAGACTAAGGCATGCGACACTGTTTGGAGCCTGCAATTAGGCTATACTCATAGCAGTGCTGCTATTTGGGATTGGCGATAACAACAAAGTATTGGTTTGCTGAAGACTAAGGCCTACGACACTGTTTGGAGCCTGTAATCAGGTTGTACTCATAGCAGTGTTGCTGTTTGGGGTTGGCGATCACAGTAGGGATTGCTGTTTGGGGCTGTTCTCATAGTAGTGTTGCTTTTTAGTGCCTTACGATTGTCGTAATGACTACTCGGGTCACCTACAACCGTGTTTGATAAGCTTTCACCCTCTTACGATTGTGCATTGTCACCTTTAGGGTGTTGTTATCATTTTCTCCTTAAGAGCTGTCCTCTCGTCTTATTTGAACTCTCTTCAAACTAAAGTATACAGACTTTTTGATTGCCTTTGAGATGTCCTCTTCCTTGATCACTGGCAATAGTGATGGATCGAGTGGTCTTCTTTCTCACTCAACCGACTTTCCATGAATTCAAATTACCACCGTGAAATTAGATGGACCTAATTATCTTTTTTGGGCACGATCGGTTGAAATGTTCATTGGTGGAAAAGGAAAGATCGGTTACCTCACAGGGGCGGATAAACAACTTGCATAGACCGACACTTTTTACTCCCACTAGTTTACTAATGATTCTATAGTCTGTTCTTAGCTAGTTACATCTATGCAACCACACACTGCGGCTAGTTTTATGTTCTTCTTGACATTCCGCAAAGAGCATTTACTCGCAACGTTAAAACAACGTCCAAAATTTTAACTTCGAGCGTGAGATTTCCCGTCTTTCGCAAGGTGACTCTTCCGTTACCACCTATATATCATAGCTACGTGCTCGGTGGTAAGAGTTGACCTTCTATTCCTCGTCCCACACCGCGAAGGACCCTCTTGATGAGGCATTATATGCGTCGATTCTGGATAAGAATCACATTTTTCAATTTCTAAATAGTCTACGGGATGAGTTTGAGTATGCGAGAGTTCATTTATTAGGTATGGATCCTTTTCCGTCTCTATAAACTACGTATTCTTATGTCTTGGCTGATGAGAGTCGTTGCGCAGCTGTCCTACCTCATTTTTCAGGAGACCACTCCGCTATGCTTGCTCGCCTACCTTTTCCACAGCCTCCCAGTAGTCTTTGCCTACCGGTCAGTGACATTTGTGTGATCATTATGGAAAGTTGGGTCATGTGAAGGCTCGGTGTTATGCATTTCATGGTCGTCCTAATTAGCAACGTCAACAGTCTTAATGATCTTCAGTTCATGTAGTTTCTCAGCTAACTACTGATCCAACACCTCCTTTAGCTACTATCTCCACGGATTTGGTATCTCTTTCTCAGGCTGAGCTTGAGAAGTTCAAGAAATTTTTCAATCAGAGGGAGACTTCATCTCAGCTAGTCCCTATTTTCGCTAACTTAGGTACCTTTGCATCTGCACATAGTGTTTTCACCACTTCCTCACCATGGATCATTGATTCTTGTGCCTTAGATAACATGACCGGTACGTCTTCCCTGTTTAAAACCTATAATATTTGTTCTGGTCGTCACAAGGTTCGACTGGCTGATGGTTCCTTGTCTTCTATAGTTGGTCAATGTCATTTTTCTGTTACATCTTCCTTATTCTTAACTAACACACTGCATGTTCTTCAACTTACTACTAATCTTATGTCTATTAGTAGCATTACCAAAAATTTGAATTGTAGTATAATTTTTTACCCCTCTCATTGTGTTTTTCAGGATTTGAGGTCGAAGAAGACGATTGGCACTGGACGTGAAGTGAATGACTTGTATCTCTTGGACGTACTCGATTCACCTAGCACCCATTCTGCTTTTCAGCTTAGTAGTAGTAGTTAGTTTAATAAGGCTTAATGCGTTGATACTTACGCTTATGCCATATTTCCTTTAGATATTTGAAACATATGTTCCCTATTTTATTTAATAATAACAATTTACTTGATTTTTCTTGTGAAACTTGGCAATTAGCTAAACATGTGCGTTTTTCTTATCCTATTAATATGAATACTACTACACCTGCTATGTTTGACCTAATTCACTTTGATGTGTGGGGTCCTTTTCCTGTCACATAGACTCTTGGTTTTCGTTATTTTGTTTTGTTCATCGATAACCACGGTCGTATCACTTGGATCTATCTTATAAAATACAAGAGTGAAGTATATGAGATTTTCAAGCAATTTTTTGCTATGGTTTATACCTAGTTTGGTCGTACTGTCAAAACCTTTCGTTTTGATCATGGTACTGAGTACACCTATAGTGAGATATTGAAAGTTTGTCTAGAGTCTGACATTGAGCATCAAATGTCCAATGTTAAGACCCATCAACAGAATGGTCGATCAGAACGAAAAAATTGCCATATTTTAAAGTTAACCCATGCCCTCTCTATTGGCATAAACATTCACAATTCTATTGGGCCAATGCAGTTCTTATTGCTGTTTACCTTATTAATTTGACCCCCTCCCAGGTTCTTCAGTTTGCCACGCCCCTCTCTCAGTTCTATTCGGATTGTCCTTTGTTTCCACTTTCTCCGCGTGTATTTGGGTGGGTTTGCTTTGTTCAAATTTTTGACCAAACTCGTACTTAACTTGACTCTAAGGTCTTAAAATGTATTTTTTTGGGTTATTCTATTATCCAAAAAAAATATTGTCGTTACCATCCTTTTTCTCGACGACATTTCATTTCTCGGGGATGTTTCGTTTTTTGAGCATACCCCATACTACAATGGGTCCGTTGGCATTCAATCTTAGTGGTTTCTCTTAGATTCTCCTGATTTTCCCTCCTCTTTTTTATTTCCTCTTCCCATGCCTGTTCCTCATTCGCTATCCCCCGTCAGTTCGTCACCTCTTCCACTATAGGTTTTCTCTCGGCGTCCATACGATACTACCATCACTTCTATGTTAGACCTGCTCACCTCCTCGCCTCCAACTCTGCCTCCTTTTGTCCCATGTAATGATCGTCCTATTGCCACTCGTAAGGGTAAGCGCACTTGTACTTATCCCATTTCTAATTATATATTTGATTCTACCCTCTCACCTTCTTATCAGAGTTTTCTTGTTTCTGTTTCTGCTGTTTCTCTTCCTATTATTGTTGCACATGCTATTACCTATCCCGAGTGGTGGGCAGCAATGATTGATGAGTTGAATGCTCTTGAAAAGACTCAAACTTGGGAACTTGTTCCTCTTCCACCTAGGAAGAAGGCTGTGAGATGTTGCTGGGTTTTTACCCTTAAAACATAATCCTGATGGTTCTATTGCTCATTATAAGGCCTGTCTGATGGCCAAGGGTTGTGCTCAAACTTATGGGATTGATTATTAAGAGACATTTGCTCCGATTACCAAGATGACCACCATTTGTGTTCTATTTTATGTTGTCGCTATTAAAGGGTGGCATCTTTTTCAGTTAGATGTCAAGAATGCATTTCTCAATGGTAATTTTCAGGAAAAAGTCTATATGGTCCAACCTCTTGAGTTTCTCACATCTACTTCTCTTGTACATGTCTGTCGTCTTCGCCGTTCTTTTTATGGACTGAAGCAGTCTCCTTACGCATGGTCTGAGCGCTTTACTAAGGCTATGCATCAGTTTGGTTTCCATTAGAGTTCTGCTGATCACACCATTTTCTTGCGTCACTCCCAGGGCAAAACTGTCGCTCTGATTGTTTATGTGGATGATATTGTTCTTACTAGAGATGATGATGCTGGTATTATCGAGGTAAAAACTTACTTACGATGTCAATTTGAGAATAAGGACCTTGGGCATCTTTGCTATTTTCTGGGTATTGAGGTTGCGCGGTCCCATTCTGATATATTTATTTCTCAGTGTAATTATGTCCTTGATTTACTCAGTGACTCAGATCAGCTTGGTTCTCGTCCCGCTGATACTTCCATTGAGCAGAATCACAGGTTGGTTAATTTTGAGGGAGAGTGTTTGTCAGATATTGGCTAGTATTAGTGTCTTGTGGGAAAATTGATCTCCTTGTCTATGACTCATCCTGACATTGCCTATACTGTTAGTGTTATAAGTCAGTTTATGCACTCGCTTCGAACATCTCATCTTACTACTGTCTATCGTATTCTTAGATATCTTAAGGGATGTCCTGGTCGAGGTTTTTTGTTCAGTAATCATGGTCATTTTTGTGTTGAGGCATGGACAGATGCAGATTATGCTGGTTTAGTGACTGATAGACGATCTACTTCTGGGTACTGTACTAAAGTTGGTGGCAACTTGGTAACTTGACACAATAAGAAGTAGGATGTGGTTTCTCGGTCCAGTGCTGAGTCAGAATACAGAGCTATGACACTTGGAGTGTGTGAGTTGTTGTGGCTCAAGACCTTACTAGTTGATTTGTGTCTTCTTGTGACAGCCCATTTCTCACTATATTGTGATAATAAATCAGCTATTAATATAGCAGCAAATCTGGTTCAACATGATAGAACGAAACATATCTAAGTTGATCGTTATTTCATTAGAGAAAAAATTATTTCTGGGCAGATTTGTATTCCCTTTGTTCCTACATCTCAACAACTCACTGATATTCTTACTAAATGTGTTAGCAAAACCGCATTTGAAGGTGTCTTGTCTAAGTTGGATGTTATTGATATCCTCGCACCAACTTGAGGGGGAGTATTGAATAATTCTGTTTCTATTAGGTTTTTTAGTTTGTGTCTTTTTTAGTCTTTTCCTCTTTTTAGACTATGTAATCCTTTTAAAACCTAATTAGGGCTAATTAATCTAATTTAAATTTCTCTTTCAATTCTAGCTTAAACAATCTTGAGCAAGAAGTGGAGATTAAGCACGTCTTCTCACATGGATAAATGCAAGAAAGATCTTATCAAACCAATGGGATACCATGCGTCAAATATTTTTTATTTAGCATTGATGACCTGTAACACTGAGATTGAAATCTCACTGACAAGTGATGGAACCATCTTCCAAAGCGCTCAAGCGTATTCCAAATGAACAACAACTCATCTAATACCTAGACCAGTTGTGTGGTGACACCCGCCTCTGGATTTTATCTATAAAAACCAATCTATCAAACTGAGAAAGGGGTTGATTGGCTGGAGGAAGTTCGACAAGTAAAAATCATTCTGAAAGTCCATTATTCTTCTTTTCCTTCGTTCATTTCCTTTTGTCCGTGTACTAACTAAATCTTCAAAGGATCGTTGGTAGGCACCACACTAGGGCCTCTTCTTTCCCACCTTCTTGCTTTCTATCGTCGTAAAAGCCACAAAAGAGCAAAAGGGAGTCATATCACTGTCAAAGGAAGGTGAAGACCGTAGAGCATGATCAAGCAAACCATCAGAAGAGGACTGCCAGGACATCATCAACAAAAGAGGAAGCTTTTAAGATCAAAGTCATCATGAATATCAAGGTCCATCTTGAGGATTGGAGGCCTAAAACACCCTCCATATTTGGTAAATATATAAATTGAATTGATTGAAGGACCGTGTAGAGCTTGGACCAAGATCTTTATTTGGGCCAAGTGAATTGCTACATTGGTCCAAAATCCAAATGACAACTTAGACAAGTTTATTCATGGTCTAAGACATTGAAAATGGAAGGTGAAATTCCGAGCTTTGCACCATGTCTAAACCTAAAAAAAGGGGGGGGGGGGGTTGAATAGGTTAATTAAAAAATCTATTTTAAATTCACAACGCAAAGCTAATCTAGGTCTCTTGATAATGCTAATATGATTGAATACATAGATATGCATAAAGTTGATCTTAATTGATTCATGGCATTGCATACAACAACAAAATATGAACGAGACATTTATCAAACACTTGATATGCAAGTCATGGTGTTTATGTCATTCATTCAAATTAGAGCACCATGCATAATCGTAAAAAGAGAGCCAATTTATAATGATTCAGCAAGTTGCCTACATCCACTACCAAGTACCCTACTCTAGGGTCTTGGGTTCCACTATCATATGAGGTTTATGGTTCACTTCAAAACTTTACAACACAGATTTTTCTCTAGGCTAAATCTAAATTTATGGCTTGAGAAGAACACTTCTTCCTCAATCTTGTACACTTAATTAGAGTCCTCAACTCTTCTCAAGAGCTTGACTTTGACTTGGAACCAATAACCCCTTTTGTTAAAGAAAGAAAAATAACAAAAATACTCACAAGGACCTGACCTAACTTGATTGATTTGCCAATGTGTGGATTGAGTTCCTTATGTCTTTGAGATTGTCATCTTCATTCTAAGGTACTCCTTGCTTCAAGAGGATGCTCTAAGGTCTATGAAATTCACCAATATGTGTGCAAGCAAGGGTGTTGGATGAAGTGGTTCAACAATGGAAAAGGCTTGGGTTGAATGTGTTTTCAACTAAGTATGAGGTTTTCTATGGCTAGAGATCTTTAGAAAGGGTTGGAGATGAGAGAGTTTCTTCTCTAGTGCTTGAACCAACCAATAAAAATGAGTTAGAGTTGGTTTAAAAGAAAAAGGAATGAATTCGTGTCTCAATGGTGAAAAATATGACCGTTTAGTACTTGTTGATGACGGTGCCATTGGAAATTATAGAAATGTCACTGAAGGGTATTTCGGCCATAACTTTCAAATGGTAGTTCCGTTTCACACGCCGTTCGGGGATCTGATAGATCTTATTATGTAAGACATTGCCAAATTTCCACTAAGGGGTGGGTCATGGCAAAAGTGGGTGAAATGATCAAAATACCCTTTTTGCCATTTCTGGTCAAAACGAGCTTTCGGGAAGTTCGGTGACAAAACGGTTCAAAGGTGTGATAGATTTTACCTATATAATATCTCCAAAAAATCACCAAGGACAAAGGATGGTCTTAGGGTAGTTAAATCTCTAATGTCCCCTATTTTCGGTTTCCAAAAAATCCTATGAGTGAACGGGTTGAGGAAAGAGTTTTCCTAATCACTACGGGTCGACCTATCAATCATCTAAGTGTTGGGGACTGGTGGTTTCATTACCTTCTAGGTTTTGTGCACACACATTGAAGCTTTTTGTTGAGGTCTGTGCGGTTGAGAAGCTTTACCAGAGTCTTCATATGTCTTCAATGGAAAATCGATCCGACACTCAACATATGTCTCGGGATTGAAAAAATATGGAACTAACAGGAAGCCACTGTACTCCCAAATTTAAAGTTCAAATCGAAAAATGAAAAATGTTTTCTTAAAATTTTCTTTTGAGTCAATAAACTTTTATGCTTTACATTTATGTGGCACCCGATCATGTTTTTGGGTGCTACATAGATAGGCGGTCCTTTGGTAACCCAATCTCATACACACACATACATGAAGGCTTATGTTAAAGTTGGTCCTAATGTCATGTTGAATGGAAAGATGGTGTTGTTGCATGACTCCCATTAGGCCCCTTACCTGAAGCGGGGGATGGGATTACAATTTGACTAGGTCCACAATAGGGATCTTCTTAGTGAGCACTTGACTCAATTGGATGATTGTAACAATTTTTTTCTTTGTTTCTAGACCTTGACATATTCTTATGATTGAGTGATTTAGGAACTTGGCCGACCAGTAAATCTCTTTGATGGGGTCAAAGAAGAAATCTCTTTGGTGGGGGTCATCAAATTCTCAAATCTTGATGCCTCACGTGTGCCATGCAACTAGTGATAGAGTAACAAACCCTAAAAGTTAAGGAGAAGGAGAAGAAGAGAAGAAGTTCTCTATACGATTTACCAAAGATAAAAAATACAGAAAATAACAAAATGGGCTTCTATAGATGCCCAAAACAACTAAAGAAGGTAAATACTAAAATACTCTCATATCCTCCCTTAAGCTCATGAGGTTGCATCAAGTAATATCGAGAGTTTGTTAAGAAGAAAGCAGAAGCGTTGTATAGTGTAAGATTTCATGAAGAAATCGTCCAACTACAAAGAAGATGAGAGGAAGGGCAAAGAGATAGTCCTATGCTGAAGATGATGACGAGTAAGATGACAATCAATTTCAATGTGTTTGGTGCGTTTATGAAATACAGAGTTGTGGCAATCTGAATGGCACTCCGATTATCACAATACATAGGAGTGGGGGTAGAGAGGTAAATACCCATATCTGTAAGCAACTAATGCAACCAAACTATATCTGTTGTAGTAGAGGCCATAACACGGTACTCAGCCTCTGTAGAGGATCGAGAAACAACAAACTACTTCTTTTTTTTCCAGGAGATGAAAGAGTCACCTAGAAAATCACAAAATCTAGTAGTAGACTTGCGATTTGAAGGATCACCAATCCCATCAACATCAAAGTAGGCGCTAAGCTCTAGAGTAGAAGTGCAGGAAAATAATAAGCTCTGATGAACAATGCCCACATAGATAGCAACGGCAAAAGAGAACCATGCCCAAGGAACCTGTTTGAAACCATACACTGCTTTTCGGAGTCTACAAACCTCGGTAGGATGATGAAGAACACCAGGAGGAGGCACCATGTGAACTTCCTCTGTGAGATCCCCATTCAGGAAAGCATTCTTCACATCCATCTGAGAGAGAGCCCACTGACGAGAAGAAGCAACGACAATTAAGGTGCGAACAATGGTCATCTTTGCTACTGGAGCAAAGGTCTCTTCATGGTCAAAACCAAATTGTTGAGTGTTCCCTTGTGCAACTAATCTAGCCTTGTACCCATAGTAACAAAAAACTTTTTTTTTTTTTTTTTGTGTGTGAAAAAAATGCGTCTTGTACATCTAACGATTAAAATAATAAAAAATGCGTTGTTTAGAAAGCATCATGTTTTTTTTTTAACGTTTTGAACATGTTTTTTTATTTTTATTTTTAAACTAAGCACTTTATTTCTTTGTAGTCTAATTGTAATTTTGTGATTTTATTCATGAATACTCTTAATGTAAGATTTGAAACGTAATAGAATTTGATGATTCATAAATATAGAAATATGGGATGTGATGATAGTATCTTGATGTTATGATTTTTCATTTCTCAATAGTGTATTATTTTGAACAAAAGATATATTGACGAGTAAACTTTATTTTGGCATCAAAACATGTATAACTTTGTTTGAGAACATGTTACATTGAAAAATAGATAAGTTAAAATAAATATCTTATATATTATTAAATATATACATTTTCATAATTTTTTAATATATTTTTTAATTTTTATGTTTTATTGTTTTTTCTCTCTTCTTTTCCCTTTTTCTATATTTTTCCAAAGTTTTCCCATGCCGTTTTAAATACGTACTCAGACTTTGTGACTATGCTTGTACCTTTCAATTGAACCATCAAACTTGGTTTTAATTTGTAGACCCACGTAGAACCAATAGGACATTTTCCAGGTGGAAGCAACACCAAATCCCAAGTCCTCGTCTTATGTAATGTATTGAGTTCCTCATCTATATCTTGTTGTCAAATAGAGTCAAGAACTGCCTCCTTGTATGAGGTGGACTCAAATAAACTACAAATATATGCTAAGAAAGAGCAAAAGTTAGCAAAATAACAAGAATAATCAGCAAGCTTGGGAGGTGGATTACAAGTATGCCAAGGATAACGGGATGGAGTAGGAATGGCAATTTCAGAATTTGTGGGAGAACCCGCCAAAAGAGTAGGAGGATTAGTACTTGCAGAGGAGACAACTGTATTCTTGCAAATATATGTATTAGGAAAGGAAACAATTGGGTAATTAGTGCCAGGAGTAGGAGCGGGTGGTGGAGCCTCAACTTCAGGAGCATCATGGTAGGCCGAAAGTAGATGAGAAGCATTAGAACCTGCAAAAAAGCTAAAACTAGGCAAGATATTTGTATAAAAAACAAAAAGATCAATTCGTATGAGATCAGACTTGGTAAAATGATGAGAGGAAATAAGAATAGAAAAATAAGAAATGTGCTCAAGAGACACTACATGTCGAGAGGTGTACAATTTGTGAGCAATATGATCAAAACATCTACATCCCTTTTGAACATCACCATACCCTAGAAACACACATAAGGCTGATCTTTTAAAACAAAACATGTACAAGTAGACACTTTCAAAGAAGCATAAACGCGAGCCTGCCCATATAGTCTCTCAAAGATAGAGATGCTAGCAGTAAGGGTAGTAGGTATCCTGTTCATAATGCAAGTTGCAGGGAGGACTACTTTGTCCCAAAACATACTAGGAACATTAGCAATAAGTGGTAGGGAGTGAACAGTCTCAACAATATGTCAATGTTGTGTTCAACAACATCATTTTCTTGGGAGTATCTGTGCAAAACGAATGGTAAATGGTCCCATTCAATGCAAAAGGCCTGTCAAAACTACTAGAAATATACTCCCCAGCCAAATCACCTCTAAAGCTCTCAATAGTAGTAGAATGTTGTATTTTAATACAAGTTCAAATATGTGAAGCAATTCATAGCGATACTTTATAAGAATGATCCAAGTATAACAAGTATAATCATCAATAAAGGTGACATGATATTTGGACTCTCCTTTACTAACAATAGGAGCAGAACATTAGAATGAAGAAGATCAAATGGAGCATAAGAAATAGACATATTAGTACCAAAAGGCAAATCAAAGAATCTAACAAGTTTACAACCACTACAATCAGAAATATCATGAGAACAAACATTTCCTACTGCAATTGTGCGGCAATATTAGAGAAGGTAGTGGTGCCAGACTTGCTCTCTTGAGTGTAGAACTCTAGCTCAATGGGTGATTTAGTCAAAAGGCATTCAAAAGCTTTATCTTCCTATGGCATCTACCTGTAAGATCGTTAATTGCCTGCATCTGCCCTTGTTTGGTTCACAAATTATTGTATCTAAATATGGATTCCTGGTCCAATTCATCTCTCATCTTAAAAAAAAAATCTCTTCCAAGTTCAAGGCTGTCGAGGTTGAAGAATCCAATGGGTGGTGCAACTACTGTGATAGTGCTAGGAGGTGGTTCCACTGCTTGTATGAAATTGTTTAGGCCTCTGAACATGCTGTGCTGCTGTGACTAGGGGTGCTGGAGTTGTTGACCTCTGCTAATAAGCTTAAGGCATTGGGCCTTCTAATGTCCCTTCTGCTTGCAAAAAACTACATTCATCAATGTCAACTCTATGTGTGGTGGAAGGTGGTTTAGAGGTGTCTGCCATAACAGTCTGAGTAGGGATAGGAAGGAGACCCTTTACTATTTGTGACTTGAGACATACTTCTTCAGCAAGGAGCTCAATAACTACATAATCAACAGTAGGACAAGACTGCGATGGAGAATAGAACCCCGAAGTGCTTCAAAATCATCACGAAAAGCCATCAAGAATTGAACATGACGTTGTTCCTCTCTATAAGTTGAGTAGAGTTTATAGAAACTAAGTTCAGTTGACTCTGTGGAGCTAACTGGTCCCAAAAATCAGTCATGATTGAGTAGAATTCTTGAATGGTCTTGTCTTTCTATCGAATCTCCCTCATATCTGTCTCTAATTGATATCTCTTAGCAAAGTTGCATTGTGTGTACAACCTTTTTAGATGATCCCAAATCTCTTTGGCTGTCTCATATTTAGCCAATTGCATACCAAAAGATTGTTCAACAGAATTAGGCAATAATTTTGGAATTATTGACTTCCCACATAGCCAACAGTTTTGCATATTTTGCATCTGTTCTATCAGTAGGCATGGTCGAAGAACCAAAGACACATCCCCACATTTTCTTTCTTTCCAATTTTTTTTCTTTTTCATTACATAACTCCAATAAGAGTAGTTTTTGCCATCCAAACAGATACTAATAGACTGAAGTAATCAAAATTAATGTAAATAATCACAATACTCAGAATCTATTGAAACGAAGAAAGCTAAATCGAACTGAAGAAACTTTAATTAAACTGGTCACAGAGAACTTGAAATCCTGAAGTCAATAAGAGCTGAAGTGAATGGAATCTTGGGCTGGTGCAATTGATGAGATGATTAGGCCTGCTGCGATGAAACAGATTAGGGCTGTTGCAATGGAATAGATTAGGGCTGCTGCGAGGAAACAAATTATGGCTGGTGTGATTAAAACCGTGAGCTACTGCAATCAATGAAACAAATTTTGTGTGGGCTGCTGCGATTTGATTCAAATTGATTTAACAGCTGCTGCTGCGATTTGAGAGTTTATTGATGAAGAAAGATGAAAAGAATCAAAGAAAAGAGACCTAGAGTCGGTGCTTTGATACCATGATAGAGTGAGAAACCTTAGATGTTAAAGAGAAGGAGAGAAGTAGAGCAGAAGGGGCTTATGTAGTTGCCCAAAACAACTAAAGAAGGTAAAGACTAAAATTCTCTAATAACTAGATATTGGGAGGAAGACTTCCAACTGGCCTAGCACAATTCATCGTTATAAAAAGCAAATGCTGATTTCTATAGTTGAAGCTGCCACCTTGGTGAGATGGTAAAGTCTGTGCAATGATATCACAGATCTAGGATCAAATCCCGCCCTCTCACTTAAACCTATAAAAAATAAAATTCCAAGCTTCTATCATTCATTTGTGGGAAGCTCTCCAAGCTTTGTTATACTTAATATATTTGATGAACTATTTTATCACCTATCTACTTCAAGTTTGGAACTGCTGTTAATTGCTTTGGTTAGCTACAAGCTTGGATTTGTATGAAGTGATTTTTTTCTATGGGATTTCAATCTCTTCAGGTAGTAATTTTGATTGGCATACCTAGATTGAGAGGCTCACTGGATATGAAGATGAAATACTTTTTAAAGTATGCCGTTCTATTCCAGTATTTTCCAAGGTTTATCCGGATGTCTCCACTATACATAATGGTCAAAAAAAGTGTTGCTGGAAGTGTTATCAATTTCTTTCTTTACATGCTTGCAAGTCATGTAAGTTTGATTATCCATTTCATATATTTTGTTTTGGTACAATATTTTAACAAATTTATCTGTCTTACATAGAGATTCCTTTGCGGTAAATGCCACTTATGATCAATTTTCTTTGGCGAAAATATGTTTACTAGTAGAAGGCACGATGATACACATATTATATTAATATAAATAATATGCTGTGAAAAGAGTACATGCAGTTTAGACAAGGGAAACTAAAGCAGAGGTATAAGAGAGCATGTTAGAGTCCTAAGTTAAGCGCTATTTTCCTTTCAAGAGGTTGAATATGAGGGTATTTCAGTCATTTTTCGTTAATCTTTGATAGAAGACCATATAGTCAAGTGGCATATGTCATCAGTTTGAAAACCCAGGGGAGTATCTCAAACATAGACCAACGGTGGGAGTAGGTCAAAATTACATAATCATCATAATCATCTTGCATGTAATGATGTTTCAAAATTCTATCTTCAAAATTTTTGTGGCGGGTGCTTCACTTGAATCTGCCAAACCGATGACCACAAAAGCCTTCGATAATGGTGCCCTGATAAATTCTGAAATCTAAGCACACACTTGATTTTGGCAAGACCTGAATTACCTAGATAAGATATGTTGGAGGTAGGCGTTAAGAATTCCCCCATTTTTTTTTTTTTGATTCCTCCTGGAATTATGGTTTTCCATGAGATGCTTCTGTTTGTTAAAATTTGTCTATGCTCCTATTTATTATATATCTTATGTTATAATTTACACTTGTCCAAAAAAATAATGATAATAATGTGTAAGTGTACATCTGCTTAGATCGCAAGTATCTCAATACATGGTATAATAAAGTGAAAAAAATATGTGATAGCATTCATAAAGAAATGAAAAAAGATGGATTTAGGTAACATTTCCCATGGATATTATGGTAACTTGTTTATTCACATTAATTTGACTTGAATGTTTGGTGACAGTTATTTATTAATAAAGGAATTATGATATTTTTTATGCAATATTACTTTCCATGAAGTTCTGCCATTTTCTTTATTTAGATCTGTTCAAGTCAATATTCAGGCAATTTTATGATGAAGAGAAGTCCTCTTAGGGACAGTCATGTGTTCATAATCTCTGCCTTTCTTGTAATTCTAGCTGTGACAGTTGGTACAAAATCCATTATAATCCTTAGTTTGAAGGGGATAACTTTTTGTCTTAGTGCTCAAAACTCTCATATTATAATATGATTGCAGTGAGATATAGATAACCATTTCTTTTGCACATTTATATGATCTTTTGAGTGAATTTGTGTCCTATTAGATATGTGGAGCACTTTGGTACTACCTTTCGGTAGAGAGAGAAAATATGTGCTGGCAGGATGCGTGTAAGATTACCACTGAATGCAACATTTCTTCTTTATACTGTGGAGGTCACAATGCAGAAGGAGACAATGCATTTTTACCCGACTTTTGTCCTTTCATTGAGCCGAACGCAACACGCTTTGATTTCGGAATATACCTTGATCTTCTTCAGTCTGGCGTGATGGAATCAAGATTTTTGCCACAAAAGTTGTTTTATTGCTTTTGGTGGGGTCTGCAGAATCTAGGGTTTGTGCATTTAAAATCCTTTCTTCTTTTTCTCATTGATTTATTCTTAAAAAGTTTCCATCTCCTATTTGGATCAACTCTAAATATGATGTTATTTGTGAAATCTATTTATGAATAGAGTTTAAATGGTTTCTAGTATACATATTAGGCCCTTAGCAGCCAATTTGTGTGACACATAAATAACCAACTTGTTGATGGGTTGTTGCCATATACGCATACTAGGAGTATAACTGTGGTAAATCAGTTTTTTGAACATGCCAGTGACTGATAGTTCAGCGAACTGTTTATTTTCCCCAAAACTCGTATTGCCGAGTAATGCAGCTCCATCTTGCAAACCAAACAGACCAAAGGGGCCAATTCTGTCCAATATGTTAGGAAGAAAATGCCAAAACAAAATAATTGGGTGGAGCACTTTCACAATGTTAATAAAAAAGAATACATTGAGTTATTATACCATCAACAAAGCCTTAAACCCAAAAAATTAGGGTCCTCTCCGTGTTTCTCAGTTTTGATTAACGGGACAGCACATGGTTTCTTTAAAAGTTCAAGGGGATCCTTTGTCCCCATTTTTCTCCCTATTGGTAGTTGAGGCGTTGGGCAGGATGTTGGATAAAGGTGTGCAGAATGGGGAACTATTAGGTTTTGCACTGGGGCAAGGAGGTCCAGTTTTTTCTCATTTGCAATTTGCGGATGGTATTCTTATGTTCTTGGATGCCTTGATGGACCAAATTAGATTCCTAAGCGTCACTCTATGTTGTTTTCAGGCGGTCTTTGGGTTGGCAATAAATTTTCACAATAGCAAGGTGTTTGGATTAGGAAGGGTTGAGGAGTTAGAAAGATTATTTTCAGCTTTGGGTTGCCAGGTTGGGACTTTATTGTCATCTTATTTAGGTTTTCTGTTGGGAGCCCCTTATAATTGCAAAAGTGTATGGGTGCCAGGTGTAGAAAAGGCGGGGAAAAGACTAAGTGTTTGGAAATCAAGGTACCTCTCCAAAGGCGGAAAGTTAACATTATTGAAGAGTATACTCTCTAGTATTCCCGTGTATTATCTTTCACTCTTCAAGATGCTAAGTGTGGAGAAGAAATTGGAAAATTTGTTTTGGGAATTTTTGTGGCACGATAGGGGAAAAAGGAATTATCTTCTTGTTTGATGGAAGAAAGTGTGTCAACCAAAGAACAAAGGGGGTTTAGGCGTGCGAAGACTTCGTACATGAATAAGGTGTTGATGGGAAAATGGCTATGTAGGTTCGGATCGGAACCAGACAGTCTTCGGAGGAAGGTAGTAATGACAAAATTTGGAGGGAAGGATTTTAGATGGGAGAGTGGCTCAAACTGAGGGGCTTATGGGTGTGGTATGTGGAAAGGTATTATCAAAATTATGCCATTTTTTTGAGACTTGATTCGGTTTAAAGTGGGAGGTGGAAATAGAGTTCGGTTCTGGGAGGATGTTTGGTGTGGTGATGAGGCTTTGGTAATTAGTTTCCTAAGCTTGTGTAGAAATTGATCTAGGGTTTTAGAGAAGATAGAGAGAGAGAAGAGAAGAAATTCTGAAAAAAACCAGATTGATTATTTCTCTTTGTGTATTGTTTATATACTTATACAAAAAAATAGGAAAAGACAGAAAATGACATAAACATGAAAAGACTACAATAGACATAAAAAGACTAAAATAAAATAAACTACCTACTGTTAACACTCCCCCTCAAGCTGGGGCAAAGATATCACACATGCCTAGCTTACCCATAAGGCTACCAAAATTTTCGTGACCCAAGGCTTTAGTGGAGACGTGGGCTAACTGTTGTGTGGTAGGAACAAAAATGATGGAGATGTCACTAGAAGTGATTTTCTCCTGGATGAAATGACGGTCGACCTCAATGTGCTTGGTGCGATCATGTTGAACTGGATTATTAGCGAAACTAATGGCCGCCTTGTTATCATAGTACAACTGAAAGGGCGTAGGAGGTGAACAACCCACTTCACGTAGTAATAGTCGCAACCAAAGTAACTCACATATGCCAAAAGCCATGGTTTTGAACTCAGCTTCAACACTGTATCGGGCCACTACCGACTTTTTTTTTCTACGTCAAGTTACTAAATTTCCACCCATGATAGTACAATACCCAGAAATCGAATGACAATCAGTAATAAAGCCTGCCCCAATCAGCCTTGGTCCATGCTTCAACACACGTGACCATGGGAATGAAATAGTAAGTCTTTCCCCGGACATCCTTTCATGTATCGAAGGATGCGTAGGGAAACATCAAGATGTGTCGTGCGAGGGGCATGCATGAATTGGCTAACAACACTGACGACATAGGCAATGTCGGGTCGCGTAAGAGATAGGTAGATGAGTTTACCCACCAACCGTCGATAACGACTGATATCTTCAAGAGATTCACCATCATTATCACTCAATCGGTGATTAGGTTCGATTGGAGTATCTATTGGTTTAGCCCCAAGTTTACCCGCTTCCTGGAGCAGATTTAGCACATATTTCCGCTGTGAGATAAAAATGCTTGTCTTGGACTGAACCACCTCCATACCCAAAAAATTTGTTAGAAGTCCAAGGTCTTTTACTTCAAAGTGATTTCCACGAAGATGTTTCAAAGTTTGGATCTTAGTAAGACAGTTGCTTATAATGACAATGTCATCAACATACACAATAAGAACTATAGTCTGAGGTCCACTGTGCTTGACAAACAATGTGTGATCAACTTGACATTGCTTGTAACCCACATCCTGTAAAACAGAGCGGAACCGTTCAAACCACGCATGTGAGGATTGTTTGAGACCATATAATGATGTCTTAAGACAACAAACTTT